>NC_072782.1:12048986-12370661 GCF_022539595.1 Amphiprion ocellaris
CTTTCTGAGCTTCAGCACCTCTAGCAAGATATTTTAACAACAAGCAACTCAAGAGATCCAGAAGTTGGAGAGAGTTAGCTTTAGCTGAGCCAAAGAACATGTGGGATGCTAACCTAGCAAACATTTCAGACTTTCCTCTGTGAATTCTGAGAAATAATTTACTATTTAATGACAGAGCTACACATCTTAACTCAGTCTCATTAAAACAACTCTAATTCAGTGTCATCCATCCATATTAAAGTGCAGTTACCCAAAATGTTTGTTGCATGAGCTCCAACAAAACCTGTCCAGGTAGAAGGCCACTTTGACAAACAGGAAGTGGAAGATTCCAAGCAGATTTATAGAAGGGGGAACCGGACTGTACTAAGTGTGGTGGAGTATAGAGGGGTGTTTTGTGGGTTTTTAAGGCTGATAATGATTATTAGTGAGACATCTGGAGTAGATATTCATTTGCAGTAAATGAAAGTATTTAAAATCTTGGAGTTAAACTTACAACAACACAAACTTTAACAGAAAACTTTGTTGATACGTTTTTGTTTTGTTTACAGATGTTAAGTTAAAGGGGTTTTATTCGTGACGTATAACCAATCAAATCACTCCAGAAGACAGAGTGACCACAGGTAGATAAAGGTTCAGAGCCAAAGTAGCGCCATTTTTAAATGTATTTATTACCGTAAATCAGTAAAAAATAAAATACTGATAATCAGTAAATCAGTCAGCCCACAATTACTACAATTCTACAATGTATGTCTCTTTCCTTTGACTTGTTATTTGTACAATATACGATGTATATGATGGCGTTTTTTCATACCAAAGGCTATACTATGATGTTTTCTAAGAGACATACGATGCTACTCTGTTTGTTCTGGCCCTGGGCCACTGTACTCCTCCTCTGTTGTTTTCTGGATTGTACTCAGCTTCATGCCTTCGTCCACCTGGCCTCCGTTGACTCGTCCCGCCTGCCGTCTCTGGAGCTGAAGCTGGACTGGAACAGACCAAAGTACAGTCCAATCACGATGCCAGCTGCCTCTCAAAAGGCTCCTTCATCTGTCAGGTGGTGGCACTTCTTCTGAGGGGAACCTGAGCTGGCCCGGCAGAACTTTGGAGATGTGTTCCAGTGGTTGGTGGATGTGTGGGGAGATAGAGAGGGACCTTTGAATTGTTCAGAAAGGAAAACAGGAAACCCATTGGTAGTTTTAGTTTAGGATGCTACTGCGATGTGTTTTTGGGCTTGAAGAGTTTTTTTTTCATATTGATTATACTTTGTTCCTGGTTGGACTGCCCATCAATATCAACATGAAGTTCACTTTTAGTTCTGTTTATTTATTTTTATTTTACTACCACCCATATGCTTTTAACCCCCTCACAAGTTGTGTTGTTGTGAACTTACTCTTTCAAATAAATACTTGTCTAACCCTCTGGAAACCATTGTTTGGACTGTTTTGGTGTTGCTCCTCACCTACTTCAGACAGCCGGGACAAAACAACGTTTTGTGGACCAAAGGCTATACTATGACGTTTTTAGAGTGACATGCTACACTATGATGTTTTTAGAGCGACATGCTATACTATGACGTTTTTAGAGTGACATGCTACAGTATGACATTTTTAGAGCGACATGCTATGCTATGACGTTTTAAGAGCGACATGCTATACAATGACGTTTTTTGGACGCAATGCTATACTATGACGTTTTTTGGACCAAAGGATATACTATGACATTTTTAGAGCGACATGCTATACTATGACGTTTTTTGGGCGACATGCTATACTCTGACGTTTTTTGAGCGATATGCTGTACTATGACATTTTTAGAGCGACATACTATACTATGATGTCTTAAGAGCGACATGCTATACTATGACGTTTTTTGAGCGACATGCTGTACTATGACATTTTTAGAGCGACATGCTATACTATGACGTTTTTTGGACGACATGCTATACTATGACGTTTTTTGGGAAACATGCTATACTATGACGTCTTTAGAGCAACATGCATGCTATACTATGATGTTTTTGGAGCGACATGCTATACTATGACGTTTTTAGAGCGACATGCTATACGATGACATTTTTTGGACGACATGCTATACGTTGACGTTTTTTGGACAACATGCTATTCAATGACGTTTGTTGAGAGACATGCTATACAATGACGTTTGTTGAGAGACATGCTACACTATGACGTTTTTTGAGCCACATGCTATACTATGACGTTTTTTGGGCGACATGCTATACTATGACGTTTTTAGAGCGACATGGTACACTATGACGTTTTCAGAGCGACATGCTATACTCTGACGTTTCAAGAGCGACATGCTATACTATGACATTTTTAGAGTGACATGCTAAACTATGACTTTTTTTGAGCCACATGCTATACTATGACGTTTTTAGAGTGACATGCTATACGATGACGTTTTTTGGGCGACATGCTATATTATGAAGTTTTTAGAGCGACATGCTAAACTATGACGTTTTTAGAGCGACATGCTACACTATGAGGTTTTTTGGACGACATGCTATACTATGACGTTTTTTGGGAAACATGCTATACTATGACATCTTTAGAGCAACATGCATGCTATACGATGACGTTTTTTGGACGACATGCTATACGTTGACATTTTTAGAGTGACATGCTATACTATGATGTTTGTTGGACCAAAAGCTATACTATGATGTTTTTAGAGTGACATGCTATACTATGACAATTTTAGAGTGACATGCTAAACTATGACGTTTTTTGGGCGACATGCTATACTATGACGTTTATGGAGCGACATGGTACACTATGACATTTTTAGAGTGACATGCTAAACTATGATGTTTTTAGACCAAAGGCTATACTATGACATTTTTAGACCAAAGGCTATACTCTGACGTTTTTTGGACGACATGCTATACTGTGACAATTTTAAAGAGACATGCTATACTATGATGTTTTTTGGACGACATGCTATATTATGATGTTTTTTGGACAACATGCTATACTATGACATTTTTTGAGCGACATGCTACACTATGACGTTTTTAGACCAAAGGCTATACTATGACGTTTTTAGAGTGACATGCTATACTATGATGTTTTTAGAGCGACATGCTATACTATGACGTTTTTAGAGCGACATGGTACACTATGACGTTTTTAGAGCGACATGCTATACTATGACGTTTTCAGAGCGACATGCTATACTGTGACGTTTCAAGAGCGACATGCTATACGATGACGTTTTTTGGACGACATGCTATACTATGACATTTTTAGAGTGACATGCTAAACTATGATGTTTGTTGGACCAAATGCTATACAATGACATTTTTAGAGCTACATGCTATACAATGACATTTTTTGATCGACATGCTATACAATGATGTTTTTAGAGTGACATGCTACACTATGACGTTTTTAGAGTGACATGCTATACTATGATGTTTATTGGACCAAAAGCTATACTATGACGTTTTTAGAGTGGCATGCTATACTATGACAATTTTAGAATGACATGCTAAACTATGACGTTTTTTGGGTGACATGATATACTATGACGTTTTTAGAGGGACATGCTATACTATAATGTTTTTAGAGCAACATGCTATACTATGATGTTTTTAGAGTGACACGCTATACTATGACGTTTGTTTGGCGACACTCTATACTATAGGCTTTTGAAATTGACATATTATTATGACGTTTCTTTTTGTTTTAGCTTTTTTTGTTTTTTAGCAACATATAAGAATTTGAACAGTTTTAAAAATTACTATACTTTTACTTGTGCAATGAAATATTATTCTATGGCATTTTTTAGATGACATATACTCTGATGTTTTCTTGAAAAACATACTATTTTGATAATATAATGCACTATGACATTTTTTGAACCACATATCATAGATGAAAATTTTAGGCAACATCCTATCATTTTGCACGTTTTGAACCACATAATAATCAGTTGGGTTTTTTTGCCAACATGCTATACTATGAACTACAGGCCATACTATGTTATTCTTGAAAAGTATCCTATACTTTGACATTTTCTGAACTACATCCTATACTATGGCATTATACACAGAGTGCTTTGGTTACATGTTGATTTATAATCTAGATTTTTTTTCTGTTTTGTTTTTTGAAGGGATTACCACAGACCTGACCGTGAACACCGTTGACACCCACCTGAGGGAGACGCTGCCTGTGATCTCAAGGCTGCTTGGTCATGGTCTTTCTGGTCCTGCTCCAGAACGCCTTCATCAACTACGTCTTCTTTTGAAGAGGCCCTCAGATGCTGCAATCTCTGACCTTAAGGAGGAACTGCTGCTTTCACTCTGTAACGAGACGGCGGTTATAGACCCAGCTCCTGTCGGCTTTGAAAGAAAGTTTAATACCCATCAAAACAGAACTACAGACAGTTAAATCTAAGCTGTCGGTCAGTATTTCAAACATCAAGTCCGACCCGGCTGCCCTAAAGCACGCTGTGGGTGAAACGGAAACTTCACTCTCCACATCACCGACAACATCGTCACACTCCAAAGCAGAGCACCTGTCTGCTGAATTTTTAAAAGTGGACTATAAATGTGAAGAATGTGAGCAGCAGCAGACTGTGAGCAACAGAACACATGTGATCAGAAAGAAGTCATTTTCTTTTTTATTTTCTTTCTGGTTGACTTGATGCTGTCAGATGCAGATGTTGGAGCTGATTCTGATCTTTCAGGATAAAAAGCTGCTTTTCCTTCATAGACTTTTCAGGAAATTATTCTCTCGGGTTTTCTCTATTTATATTTTTATTATCTGTGATTATTTCATTATTTCTTTATTGTAAAAATAAAGTTTGAGGCATAAAGACTCATTTAGTTATTTTAATCCTGAAATCTTTGATGTAGCAGAACTAAACTTCCATTTTCCTTCTTGTACTTCTGATACTAGAACTAAACGTATCTTCAACACGGATCATCTGCTTTTCATGAATCAGCAGCAACATCACAACAACAAATTAGACAATTTTCAACAAATTAATGAAACTGATGTCATTTAAAACTATCAGAGTCTGTTTTAGTGTCAAATTAAAGCTGATTAGTGACAACTAGAACATTAATGTTACTGTTTTAATCACATTTAAGTTTCCTGAACGTTACATTAATGTCGACCAGCCACAGTTTTATGAACTTAATGAACCACATTACAGGAGCACAACACACTTCAGCTGTTTACATGAAACTCAACACATTAGCTTGATGCTACGTTAGCTACGACTAAGCAGCTAGCTCGGTTAGCATCGCTAACATTAAAGCTAATATTTACTATGCTAACTTTCTTCTCTGGTCAACACACCCTGAAATAAACTCCACCAACATCTGGAGTGCATGGCACACATTACATCTGACACTAAAGTTGCATATAAAGTGCATTAAAAGCGGCACTGATACGAAAATAAACATTTACTTACCAAACTATTAGAGTCCTTTCAGTGTCTGCTGGTAGAATCAGCCGAAGGTAGAAAACTGGTTAAAACAAACCAACGGGCAGGAAAACTGTCTGTGGAAAATGTTGTGCTGCTCTACCGATAAATAAACCAACAGTTATTCTATCAGAACTAATCCAAACGAGGAGTGCAGAGTCTCTGCTTCCTCCATAGGACCTGTCAATCATTACAGACTGGACTGTCAACCAAGTAGTCCCGCCCCCTGGCTTTGCAAAACTTTAACACTATAAAAAAAAATCAATATTGATTTATTTTAAGATCGACCACCTGATCTCTCATTTTGACCATGAAAACTCACGAAAAAAAATTATATCCAGTCTATGCACCATACTCTGTTTGGCTCCACACTTGCTAATGAGCACTTCCGGTCTCAGAAAATGAAAAAACGGACCTTTTTTCGTTTCTGTCTCTTACTGATTTTACTTTCTTATTCTAAATATAAAACGAAAATCAAAGCATTTAAAAAAAAATCGTATATCCCCTTTTGATCATGAAAAGGAAAAAAGCCTTGTATTTCAATTTTAATTTTCATATTTTAAAACGAAATTCAAATAACCACTCGTTTTTTGTTTCTCAATACCCGTTTCAGAACGGAAAATCCAATTACCAGATCCGTACACGGACCAATAACAGTATGACTCTTAAATTTGATCTTTCTCCAAAAATCCGTCTTAAAAATATGACACACTGCCGTTCTCAGACATGCAACACCATCTTGAGCATGTTGTTGCCAGGTTCTGGATTTGACGTGGCCCCCTGGAGAGAAAAGTATCATCTTACCAAAGCAAGAGATATTTTTACACCATGTTGTTACACAGACTGCTGCAGCCTGGCGTCTGCGTTCTTTTCCAAAACTCCCAGCGCAGGACTAGGTGGAAAAAAACGGTGTTGGACATCTAAGAAGTGTGCGTCACAACCATGTTTTGTTTGTGTGAGGGCGTGAGAAAGGCAGCTAAATAATGCTGTTCCACAACCAGTTAAGGCAGTAGGAGACTAATATAAACTATGAAGCACATCTTGACCATGCAAAAGTATTATGGAAGAAAATAATAAGCCATACATATGTCTAAAGATGTGGGTCAAGTTGCTCCTTTTTTGTATGTTCATTATGATGTCAACTATGATATGTGAAAGAGGTTTAAAGACACGGGTTATTACAGCAATTTACAAAAAAAACAATGTTCCACCATGCTAACTTTGTGTCTATGTGGCAGAGATGGACGTCGAAGTGTTTCTTTGAGGCGCCGAGCATTTCTCAGCTTAATATGACACATAACAAAGCTCACAGCGTGCATAACTGGAGTGCTGAGATGGAAACGTAACCGTCTATGTTTGCGTCATTAGAAACTGAGAACCTTTGTTGTCATCTCATTAGCTGAGTCACAGTCACTTTTAAATTCTGACTCACTGCCACGGAAAGTAAAGTGAAAAACATGGTCCAAGTCAGTGCTTTAAGTGGGCCGGTACGGGCCGGTACTCAGTTCCGGGACTCCTAAAAATATCCTTCGGGCGTCCTGGCACTTCTCCAAGTGTCAAGAACGTACTTTCAGCGTACCGGTACGCTGATCATCGCATTTTAATCCACCAGAAGCTCGACCGCTACTTCATTTTACTAAAACTTCATTTCCCATAGACCACTGCGCTCTACGAGAGAGGCGCGCATGCGTATTCCTCCTTTGCTTTAAAGCAGCGCGAGATCAGAGCGCGGTAAACAAACATGACATGCTAGCCCGTGCTCCGACCAACATCGTGTGTTTAACCGCAACACATCTTAGACATAGTTTTGGAGTGTCTATACTTTACTTGAGTAGTATTTTGGTGGAGAAGTTTTTACTTTTACTCCACGATATTTACAATTCAAATATTGTAATTTCCGCTCCACTACATTTCTAAAAAGGTAAAGTAAAGTAAAGAGTAGAGAATGCCCGCAATATCACTCCAATTTAACAGCTTTTGCTGAACACTACAGAAAATTAGATAGTGTTGTGCAAATTTACTGTCAATACCAGAAACTTTTAACAGGAATGAAGAATAACAATAAGAAAAGAAAGAATAAGATAAGAAAGTACTTAAAACAATTTCATATTTTTACCTAATTTTCCATCAAGTAAAATTTGGCATAACTACTTGTACCCACTTTTATTAGAGTGCATTTCACCTTTGTGTCTATGATTTTTGTCAAGTAATGAAATAATTTTTACCACCTCTGGAAGTGTCACATAATTTTGTCTTGGTTTACAACTGCTAGAGCCACATAATCACACAACTGTATAATATCAAAGATTTGGTAATATGGGCATTTGCTTTAAATAATTTTTTATGTTCTGAAAAAACAGACTTAAGAAGCAATCAGTTATTTTTAAAAGCTAATATTTAAAGTACATATTACTAAGCCAACAAGTAAAGGTTGTTTCAGATCAAAGTTCTACTCAAGTTATAAAATGCAGTTGAATGAGAATGAGTTCACAGAGTCCGCTGTAAATATAAACCACTGACCATAGTACTTTTGAAAAGATAGTGAAATGAAAAGCACTTTTTTCAGTAAAGGAAAAGAACCTTAAATTTGTATTTATTTTCAGTGTTATTTTTCAGAAGTGAATGTTCTTTGTTCCAAACAAAAAAATTTGAATGCAAGTTAAACTATTGGTGCATTTTATTTGTTGTCTTATTTTGTTCCTTTTGCACATTTGTTTGTGTTATATTTGTATTTATTTGATGGATATGTTCAGCACTTTTTTTTTAAATTTCAAGAGCAGAAAAAATGCAGTTTTATTGACAGTTTGAAATTTTTTCACTTGCTGTTAACTTACAGTTTGTTAATAAAAAAGTGAAGGAAATTTAAATGTTTAAATTTATATTTAATATCTTTGTTGGTTTACAAGTTCAACAAACATTGTTGTAACAGTAAAATAAGTTGCCACAACTTATTTGGCCACAATCGATTAGGTAAAAGTATAGCGCAAGCTTTAGTACCAATTTTGTTTTTGTTTTTTTGTTTTGTTTTTTTAATGGTTGATATAGGAAAATAGAGTACCTGCACTTTTTTGGACCCACTTAAAGCACTGGTCCAAGTTATTTGTATTATCTTTCAGAACATCACCAGAATAGTTAACAGCAGTGAAGGAAAGTACATTTACTCAAATACTGTTCTTAAGTATATTATGAAGTACTTGCATTACAATGTTTTACTTCCATTCCACTGTGCTTCAGAGAGAAATATTCTACTTTCTACTCCAATATATTTATTTGACAGTTTTAGCTACAAATTATATTTAAGATAATCCTTTTATCAAGATTAAAACAGTGGTTTTAGCCATTTCAGATGTATATGACTTGTTAACCGCTCCAAAAATCCTGCACCTAAACTTCTCCCATGGTTTCATTTGAATAAACATTAAATGCTCCAATATCTCAACAAAAGCAAACATTTGTGGAAAAGTCCAAAGACCGAATATAGATTTGTATGCTACAACAGTAACATGAAAGCAGAATTAATAATCCATTGATGTCCCATGTAATAGAATATCATCCAGGACCAAGCCAGTATTTCTATTGTAATATTTTAACTACATTTTGTTGCTAATATCTATCTACCTTTACTTGAGTAGGATTTTTTCTGCAGGCCTTTTACTTGATATTAAAATGGACTAAAATACACGTAATGGGCTATTTTTATATTGTTGATCTGCTACTTCTGCTTAAGCACAGAATCTGAGTACTTTATCCACTTCTGGTTAATAGTAGAGACAGATGTAAAGGGACTAAGATGAGCTTTTAGTTCAGTTACAAGAAAAGCACCTGCATTAGTGTTACACTCTAGAGCTGTAATTTCTGCCCTTTCCTCTTTTTATACATGTGAAATGAAACTGTGTGAAGTAACTGCGAAGTATATTTGGCTTGTAAGAGAAACTGGTGATTAATACAGAAAGAGAAATACTGTTTGTGAACTAACAATTTATATTTCATCACAATTTTACTGAAGCAGTGAAATAAAGTAAATCGTGAACCTGTTTAAAGTGATGGAACACCAGTGATATATAAATATGAATATGCACAATTTGACTCTAGCATATACGTAACTGGTCTTAGTCAACAGTGCTTCAATTATGTATTAATTAACACTATAATGCATTGCAGTCACAGTTTTGAGTGGCCTTAAAATAGTGTAACTTAGCATGAGACTCTGCTGCATGTGTAACCTTCACTGAACAGTGCAACCTGAAGCAATTAGACCAAAATGAAATATGTTTATATGCAGATGACATAATGTTATATCTGTGAAACCATTCATCTGAAAGCCACTGTAGTTCTACAAAATATGGAATTATCTTCTCTCTAACTCTGAAAGCAGTGATGTTTGACCCTAACAGGCTTAATTTGATCAAGTGTCACTATAGAAAATTATCATCCATGCATATAAAAGACAAGATCTGTAAAAAAAAAAAAAAGGAAAATTCCATAAAATTGCAGTTTTTTAACAGGGCATATGTGGAAGCAGAGTGTGCAGTAAAATGACACGGGCATGAGTATTGTTATACCTACTATCCTGATAGAAGCACTGCAATCACTACTACCTGAATAGAGCTGCTGCATTTAGCTTAACTTGCAGGCTGACTGTACACTGTCTGGCCTTCTGAAGAGAGCAATAAATAACCAACTTAAAGTGACACACTACTTTCCCTTCTATAGTATTTGTACACCACCTCCCAAAAGTGTGTTAATTTGAACAAATGAAGATGTCATTATTGATAAGGTACATGCAAAAAATACTGCAAGGAAACACCAAACTCAATGCGGGGCAATGCAAGCGTTTAGACTATGTAAACATACGCACCATCTTGGAAACAAATAGATTTATTATGTGCAAAAGAAGATTACAACACCCAAAAAGAATATAGGATTAAACGTGTTAAAAGTTGGCTAGGTGTTAACTTTTCTCTACACTGTTCTCCATTTTAGGAGGAGGTAGGGCTTCTCAACTAACACCGTCAACATGCAGCTCACAACCAACGTTAGCACCAGGTGACCAAGGAACAGGTACATCTAAAGAGGAAAGACACACAGCGGGTTGATGATATGAAGAACTGAGCCAAATTATACACATTCTAGATTAACAGGTGAATAAATTAGTGAGAGAAATACTTACAAAATTGATGTCTGAGTAGTGGATTGGGGTTTCTTGCAAACCGATGTAGACGATAATGAACACAGGATGTATCAGATAGCAGGCAAAGCTAATGTTGGAAAGAGGAACCCAGAAACTCAGTGACAAGAGCCTTTTGATGAAACCTGGAGAAACAGAAACACAGAAATACAGATTTATGTGAAAGGAGCAGTGACCAAAGTGGGAAGGTGACCATCACTGATTAACACAATCAAGAAAAACTCAAATATTGATTGAAATGAACTTTTTCAAATTGTATTTTGTCTTTCCTAAAGATTTGATTTGGTTGCTCCCTGCTCCCAGTTTACCTCCGTATCCCTCCTCACAGGCCAGTATGATCCAGCTCACAGCCAGAGCCCACAGAGGTCTATGCAGCCCCTGATACAGAGCGTGAGGAAGAGATGGATGATCTGGAGTCTCCCTGAGGACGAAGGCCAGTCCAACCAACAGAGCCATGACGGACAGACAGCAGAGCCAACCAAGAGCTGCCTGCCACTGGAACAGCAACAAGATGGGATCAGCACACAAGTATGGTGGCAACTTTAGGCTTGATTATAAACCAAAGGTTATACATATAATGTGGTGTTTTCAAGTTTTCTGAGGCGATAAGCCAGAATGTTGTCACCTTTTGCTTTAACAGCTGGTCTTTCTTTGTTGTCAGGTGTATTCCGGTCAAGATGCCTATCAGAAATGGACCGTATCTTGTGTAGGGTTTCACATAGTAATACAAAACATAATTCTCAGATGTCCTGCAATAAAAACAAGGAAGTCATTTAAAATCTTATCAAAAGAAGAGATGCCTACCTGTTTCTCAGAGAAAAATACTTAACATCTAATTCACTTTACATTTCATGCATTAGCTATTATTTAACTCAGTCCAGTGTGACATTTTTGTTTGTACATTTGTTTGATTTTGATTATTTTATTTTGATTTTGAAAATGTGTATCTGGACAGTTATATATGTTTTTCCTCATAAACTCATATTATTTGAGCAGATATTTTGTAGGCTCTTTTTTGGATTTTAGTGCAGTTACAGATCCACAAGTGGGATGTTTGGTTTCTTACATTGTACCTCGTAAGGTATTTACATTCTATCATCACCACACTTACATCGTCGATGGCTGAAACACTGGTAGTTGCATGAGCGCAGTGATAACAGAACTAGCCACAGTGGTCATTAACAGTAGGCCTCCAGCCACAGCCGCAAAAACACCTTTGTTTCTAATGAAAGCAAAACACAGAGTGGATAAGATTGCAAGGTTAAAGCTGCTATCATGTATAACAACACTAGTGATGGCTATGATTAAAAAATGTACTAAACTGTGGAATTAAGCATTATATTAAAGTCATATTAAAAGATATGAACATACAGTCTGTAAAAATAGACCAACAGAGGAGTGGTGGCATAACACTGGAAGTCTAGAGACAGGTACCATGTCCAGGGAATGCACTGCAGAGAGATTTGGAAATAAAATGTTAAGAAATAGATCAGTAATCTGAGCTGAAATACAGCCTGTAGGCACTGCTTAAACTTACTATCTCATGGACTGGGAGGAGATTACTGATCAACAGTAAATTAGCCCACCAGTACGTCTTACAGTCCATCAGTGTGTCTATAAATGGGAACCAGTAGGGTCCCCATTGGACCAGAGAGATGAGGCCGATGGTTAGACACATAATGAAGAGATGTAGCGGCTGAATCCTGCAGTGGAGAATGAAAACAGGCAAATAAGGAGAATTCACATTTATATTGTAATTGGTTAAGATCTCACATACAGTATGGAGCACACCTCATGAAATAATAACAATCCAGACACTTATAAATACCTTTTGATCCTCCTGAAGAGATAGTTTGCAACCAAACTGGGGCTCAGTTTGTCTTCAGCCCTGTCGATGGAGCCCAGCAGCGATCTGGCACTTAGCAGACCCCTGAAACACAAAGCTCACCAAACTTAAAACTTACAATGAAACACATTTAAACTGTGGCACCATTGTTTCAGTCTCACCCCAGCAATAAAAAGGTGTCTACAGCCAGAAAAACAGGCCCGCTGATGGTGAGCACATACAGGGGGCTGCTTTCAACTGTTTTCTTCCAGTTTTTGTAGTTATCTGCAAAAGAGACATTTAAAAAATAAGTTGGTCAATATATAATTGCAAGACTTTGTGTAACATAGTTGACAGGTATCATAGTTGACATTTTTGCTGTTTTCAGGCCTAAAATCAACATGGCCACTTATAACCAAACATCACATGGCATTTTCACAGAAAGATTCTTCTAAAGATTATAAATACTGTTGAGTAAAATTGAAACTGAAAGTTATTTATAAAGATATTGTAGTAAACCTGTTGACATGCCATAAATCCACACTTGACTCACACATTACTTTATATTAAATAACTCAGAAAGCCTTGGAGTCTTGCCAGTCTTTTCTTCAGGAGGAAATGACATCATGTGGAGCAGGTCATGTGATCTGGAATTAACACACTTCCTTGAGAGGTGTTTTTGTAATGGGTAACTTAGTTGATAGTGATTTCTCGGACACGGACACAATTTGTTATTTTCCTTATAAAATTTGACATATTGCCAAAAAAGAAATATCCACCATGATTATCTCAACTTAACAAAAAGAACACAATCAAAACTATTTTTGAATAAGGTCATTTTATTATTGTTTAGCTAATTAGAAGGTGGTTGTTATTAAATTCAGACGGTTATTTACTTGACATCTTACAGCCATTCTTTATTAATTTGTGATTTTTTCCATAATAAATAATTTGTAAAGACATGATCATAGTAAACATAAAAAACATTAATCTTTTTATTTTTAATAAAAATGTATACAAGATATATCCCACGGACTTCAAAAGTCCCTCAATTATATATTGACCCAAGTGAAAAAAAATCTGAGTAGCTAGGAGACACGCAGATTGCTGGTATCCTCTCATACCGAGGTTGTTGATTACAGGGAACTGAGCAGAGTGTCCACAGATGATCCACAGCAGGCTGAGGACACGGATGCCGTTCAGAGAGGAGTAGCCTCCTCCTGGGATGGATGAGGAGGCGCTGAAGATGCCCTGGCTGGTGTTCTGCAGAGAGAACGCCTGAAGACATCCCAACACGCAGCTCCAAGGAAAACACGGGGCGGTGAGGCTGGTGTTGTCTGCAAGTTTTGATTATTGAAGCTTATTTCTGCACGACTTCTTCATAAATCCTAAATCATGCACATTGTACTGACCATTTCCCTCTGACGTGCTGCTGTTACCGTCACTGCTGGATGAGTTGTTGGTGTTCAAGGTCCCGTAAAGGTTGAGGCCAGGGCTTAAACGTGAGGACTCGACTGTAGGACTGACCTCTCTGTTCCGCTGCCATCTTATTATAGCTGTGAAGAGAGTGGCTGCAAGAGGAACTGCTACCATTAGACAACACACAAACCTGCAGGAGTGAAGAAAACATGTCAGTGTTAATGTTAACAGACACAAAACATAAGGCAAAGTCCTGCTCAAGCAAATAGATGATCTTTGTGTTCGGTTGTCAGAAGAGCACACAGGAGAGACAGCAGAAAGAGTCTAATCATATACTGACAGGCAGGTGACATCAGAAGCATCAGGGGCAATTGTTTGGGGCAAACAGTGAGTCATGATCATCTCCTGAGTGGACTGGTTGACCAGGATGGAAGGTAAAGGAGGAACGAGGGACGTCTGACCAAACCGAAGTCTGTCTGTAAAAACAAGGCAAAAACATGTAAAGGGAAAACAGAATACACTGGAATAAATCCAGAGATAATGGAATTTAAAATCACTCACCATACAGCACCAATATCTGCACCTCCTCTTCCCTGCAGGAATCAGGAACACAAAGACCCACAAAGTACTGAACGGTTCCCTGCAGGAGTAAAAAGCACTTTCTTCACAATCTGCTTTTGTCACCTGATACTGAGCAGGTATTTTTGACATTTCATCATCATTTTTTGCTGTTACCTGCCTCAGGAACACCTGGCAGTACTGTCCAGAGAAGCTGGGACCGTTGGCCGAGCGGCACTGCTGCAGCAGACCGGGCCGGTTGGCGTTGCCTCCTTCTACGTTGCTCCCCATCTTCCCATATGAATCGTACACTGACAATACACACAGAAAACACAACCATGGATGTAATCACCCCCCCAAAGGCCTTTTGGATAAAAAGAGAAGCTTAATTATGTTATATTATCTGATGTTATAGGTTAAAATAAACATTTAAAGCAACAGAATGGGAAAAATATCTATAAAAGCTTCGAGGTGGGGCCTAGCACACTCATTTTGATTATAAAACAGCCATATATGGCACAATGATAAAGTAGAATATGTACAAATTAAGCTTTAGGTGTCAGTCATACAACTGCTGTAAAAATGTATAGGATGAAACTGTGTACACATGAAGTAAAACAAAAAATATATGAGTTTTTACAGACTTTTAAAGGAGTTGCTTCATTTGATTGAAACCCTGCCACAATGGCAACTCGGTGGCGCACAGTCTGTGTGGTTCAAAATGTTGGAAGCCAAATGGAGAACAATTGTCAATAAACATTTTAGTGCTTTATGACTGATACAAGTCTCTCCTTCATGATTTTGAGAAACTAAAATGGATAATCATTTTTATTCTTTTACATCTTCTTGTTTCTTCACTCTAATGAACACTACCAGTTAAAAATTTGGACACACCTTCTCAATGCTTTGTATTTATTTATATTATTTTTGTCGATTAATACTGAAGATTAACACTTTTTTGTTTACAACATAATTCCACATTTCTTATTTTATAGCTTTGATGTCTTCAGTTTAACTCTACAATGTAGAAAATAATTAAATAAAAACCATTGAATGAGAAGGTGTGTCCAAACTTTTGACTGACAGCGTATGTTACGAAATATAATTTTAAGTTTCATATTGTCTAATATGTCTTGTATGTTAGGTGGTGTTCATTGTTCTAATCTCTATGCCTTGACGTTTTTAAAAGTTTCTTCCAATAAAAATTTTACTTTCGTTTTCAAGTGTCAAGCGGTCGAATGTGGTTACGGTAAAACTGGAAATGGACAGGTCACTGGAAAACAAACATTTAAAGGTACAGCGTGGTGGGTTTAGTGACATCTAGTGGTGATGGTTCAGATTACAACCAGCAACAATGAGTGAGGAAGGAGAAGAGACGCTGACCATCTCAGCAGCAACAAACAATGAACTAAAACTTTACCTCTGTCAAAGAAAAAAGAGCAAACATTGATGTTAAATATTGTCTTATTATCTGTCTGCTCAGTTTTTCACTACAATGGTTCAGTGCTTTAGTTTTGTAGTTTGTTTTCATCTCCATCAGCAACAGCTATGGCTTAGAACTGAAGTCATAAGTCCAACCATAGACTATGAGTGCAGAACTACTGAGGGATCTAACAGACTCCCATGCAAAAAATATCAGCTTCTCTCATAATTATACTGAATCAGTACATTTATTCCATAACTCAGTGTGATGTCGTTTGTCAAATTCACTTCATCAGATCAGTGTGCTGGTGGCTACTTTGAAAATAAACTCATAATTAAGTAGATATTAGGTACAGCACTGCACTCGGTGGCTCCAATGTAGTTATCAGTTTTAAAACGTAGCTTGAGGCTTCAGGCATGTACTAACTAACAGTTAAGGGTGTTAAGATGCTCGTTGTAAAATAGTAGCATCCTACAGTTTCTGTGATAAATTACAGAGGACAAGGTTCTTGCTGACTGCACCCCTTCGACCTGTTGCTGACTCAGTGGAGCTGTTAGAATGTGAGGCTTCACTGTGAGCTTTCTAATAATTATAGTCAATCTGTATCCAAACAAGCCACCCTGCTGTGTGGGGGGAGTGTCATTTAAACTGCGCTTACAAGCCCAGTTTAAATTACACTCTACCTACTACTGAGGCCTGACAGGATCGACACAAACTCTGCTTATTATTTTGGTTCATCCAATTTTCCTCCAGTTCTCCTCTGCTCAGCAGTGACCTTCACTTGCACTGAATGTAACCAAACTGTGGGAGGGAGTCCATGATTTCATAAGCAGTGACACACTTCAGTCCAAAGAAGTGGTAATACTTTTATATCAGAATATTTTGAGTTAGCCTAAAAGTACCAACTGTCTAAATTAATTTCGAAGACGACTAATTTGGCCCGGTCTGATGTGACTTAAAAGTCCTTTGACCGTTGACCAAATCCAGTCACACGCATGTTGTTTTAATTCTGATTTTTGTCACCATTTTTAATGGAGTAGGTAAAACATTTTGGTGTTTGCTGGCTTGTTTAAACATTTATTACTTGGCTAACTGAATTAACAGAGCATCAGAGGAGTCTGATATCTTTTATTTGGTTAGTAAAAGTTTCTTTTCCTAATGGCTTTCAATTTTTTCACACTTTATTTCACTGTTAAGGGAAATGTGTACAAGGCTTATATCTGGTTAGCTGATGCTGAATCAGGTTTCTCGAGTCACACCTTCTGCTCCTCAACCAGATGGTCCGGGATCCACTTAAAAATGATGATGTTTCGGAACGTCGAACCAAAGGGTGAAGTCATCACTTGCTCCGCAGATGGTAATATACAGTTCAGCTACTGTCTGTGCTGTAACATGGTGTTATTTTCCTGGGCTCTGAAGCTGTTGTGTTATCAAGTGATGTCTATTTGAAAAGCACCTACAGAGCATTGAATCATTTCAGTTTTAAACTGTATAATAATAATAATAATAATAATAATAATAATAATAATAATAATAATAATAATAATAATAATAATAATAATAATAATAATAATGTGCTTTATGTGCTTTGCAGAATTATGAAGACAAAAGCAACCCATTTAAACATGAGTTGAAATACTTAGAGTGAAATTAATGGAAATTAAATTAACAAAAATATAAAGCTGAGTAACTCTCATAACCACTTCCATCACCATCAGTTTAATCGTTGCAGCCATTTAGACATCCTTATAGTTTATTTGTGCAGAAGTTAATAATTTATTTCTTTGGATGACTTTTCTTACTATGTTTTTTTTGAATTCCTCTGCTGCTAAAATGAGCTCTTACTTTCAGAGTTCAGTACTACTGGCCTCTCTTAAAGGTCAGCAGTCCCTGTAGTCTGAATGAGCCATAACCTCCTCTGCCTCAGACACACAAGAAAAGCCTTACAAAAGACAGAAACACTTACTGAGAACAGCGTACTCCTTTGGCTTGTCCTGGGTAATTTCCCAGAGGAAACCGTTGGTATCCTTCATACATCTTTGTGACACAGCCGAGGCCTGCGTATTTTCCAGCTCTGCACTGCCTCCCACTAAAAGAAGAAACACCACCAAACTCAGGGCCATTTTAGGACCGACTGCACCTTTTTAGTGAAGACGTTGCTTAAATAACACAGGAGGGGACATCATCATCGTCCAGAGAGTGGCGTGAAATTCATCTTCCATGGCTGGATTGAAAAACTGCTCTGGCCGCTGTGGCTCGGCCCCACCTGGCTTTCTATGTCAGGTGTGAACAGGATTTGGTTACGTGACAGAGGATGAGAGGTTAACACAAACATCCAGGCTGTGATTTTGTCACCACACAGTAATTGAAGTGTAAGACTGATAATAATGGTTGACCCACAAACAAGAAGGGCCACAGCTGTAATCACTTAGCTGCCATTTAAACAGCAGAGGAGACACTCAGGGAAACGTCTCCACTTGAGCTTGAAAACCTCATTTACACATTTACAACTATTACAACACACTTTTCTACTGCATTAGTTTTTTACTGCTATCACCGGTCTCAAGATAAATGATGGTAGAAGAAATACCACAGATGGCCCAGTAATAAAATAAATCACCACAAAGAATCTGTCCACTAGAGGGAGAGCTTGTTCTAAAAATCTGCTTCCCATGATTTACTTGATTTACTGGGATGAAACTATGATCTAATCAACTTTGATTTTGAGATGATCACCCCTTGAGCACCACTATGAATCACACTCATAACAAAGATCAGATCTGAGTCATTTTACTTCACAGTGTTAACAGAGTTTTACTGTAAAAGTTTACATTCCAGCAATATATCAGTACCTTTGAATATGTCCTTTTTCTTTGCCCCCTGGTGCAGTGAAAGCGGAGTTCTGAGGTCGATACACAGCCAGACTGTGTCTTAGGTTCCACATGTGGTTAAGTTAGGCAACGATTGCAATAAACATGGGAGTACTAATAAGGTTTATGTGGCAAACTTCATACAGCAAACAGCATTCTGATCAATTTCGCTTATCATCCGTGTTTTAGGTGACCCGATAAATGTCACTCTACCTTTACCTCTGTCCAAATCCCCCAATTTATTAAAAGAACTCCAAATTAGACATTAGTAACTTGTGTTTGCAGTGTATAGTGTGACAGTCACTGGGTCGTTCTGAGGCTTAAAAAAGACTTCACAAAGTCCATGTTTGTCTCCGACCCTCGAGTTTCTGAGCTTTTTTGTAATTTAAGTTGTATTTTAATGTGTTAGTCAAGCAAATTTATGTCTTTTAATTTTTACAGTACTTTGTACTTACACCTGCTTCTACTCTGTACTTCTTATACTTATAGCTTTTTTCTTTAGAATTTCTTAGATTTGTATATTTATTCTTTCACTGTTGTTGTTGCTAAGTATTTCAACTCTATACACCATGTCAAATTCCTTGTCTGTGCGAACTCACTTGGCATTAAAGACCTTTCTGATTCTGATTTTGTTATAAAGAAAAGGAATGTGACTAACACAGCAAGTCACATCACGTGTTACAGTATCAGAACACTGCTTTCAGATTTGCTGTGTCATGTAGACAACCCGCCACGTGAGAAGCCATGATGTCAAGTTAGCTTTCTGGGCAGATTTATGGATTTATAAATCCTGTTTATTAACAATGGATATCAAAGATAATGATATTTGTGGAAAGTGTGAGTCACACTGAATCTGAACATGTGTGTAAACCCACCGGTGTATTGAAGGAGAAAAGGGAGAGTGAATGAAAATAGTAGTTAAAGCAGACTGAAAACAACCAAAACAGTGAGCTGAAAATGAAGCAGAGAAGAGTGAGTATTTTCTGTCAATTCATTACTGTTGGTTACTCTTTTGATCTAATATTAAAATGAAAATAGTGGCCACTACTGATGTAAAATGAGAGAAAGATGATTCTTGAAAAAATAAATGTATTCCACTGTTTTTGTTGCCAAAAGTGGATATTACTAGTGAGAGCTAGATACAAGTACATTTGCTCATATAAAACCAACACTTATTATTCAAAAGAATTACATTTCACCCCGTTTTTATCAAAATAAAAGCATGTAGACTTCAGTCTTATAGTGTTAATAATCTATGACAACATACAAATGTAAGTGTGAATGACCAGGAGAGGATTTCTGATATATTTCCATAGAGGAGAGCTGATGTCTCGTGCGCAGTGGACATCAGGTCTCACCTCTGGCAGGTTTCATCGTTTATTGACATAAAGAACAACTTTGTACACAAGCGTCAGAAATATCTAAAAATGGCAGCAGCAACAGCAGCAGCAGCAGCAAGACACATTCTAATCAACAAACAATTCACAGACTGCTCCTCACATGCAGTTTTACAGCGCAAGACATTTAGAGTCTCATCGTAGAAAAAACAACTGTCCAAAACTGAGTGATGATGTTTGGAAATGCTTGAGAGTGGTGTTCATTTAACTGAACAGCTGAGTTTACATTCATAGAAGTTTTTGTTTAGTTTCTAAGTTTTCCCAGTGTTAATCCTGTCAGTGAACATTCATTATTATTATTATTATTATTATTATTATTATTATTATTATTATTATTATTATTATTATTATTATTATTACACATTAAATCAAAGAACAACAAACTGAAGAAATGTAAAAAAAATAAAAGGCAGAAAATGATAATGTTGACATTGTTATGAAATATAGGGACGTTACATTTTTATAGTTACTGTGCTATAAAAACAGAGTTACACTAATATGCTGTAAAGAAGACTGCTGTTCAACAAAAGGCAAGTGCTTTGTACTCAATATTTTTAAATATTCAGGAAAATAAACATTTTTGAGTCAATTTTAATCTCAAAGAGCTGCCGTTTATAATATATTAAGACAGGAATGAAACATCAACATAGAAAAAGAATCACAATCCTTTACAAAATACTTTTGTAAAAAGCCAGTTTGGCTCATGTTTGTTTTTAGAAGATATAATAATGTGTGACATATTCTTTTATAAACCTAAGAGCTTTCAACTCACTTTAAATTCTTCCATGTTTCAGAATTTTTGTTTCTGCTTTGATATGTTAATGACAATAATGTGATAAATCTTCAACTGATTGTCCTCAAATCATCAGAAATTTCATTTTACTTCAGCTCAAAGTTACTGCAGAGATTTTTTTATGGGATCAGTTGTTTTCAGGACCAGAACCAAGGTCTTATTGGAGAAGCTGAGCTTCAGAAAGAAATATTACAATTTTCAAAACATAGGTTAAAGTAAACTTGAAGCTTCCACAGTTTTATATAGTTTTCTACCAGACATTCATTGGACATTAGCAGCATTGAAAGTTCAGAACACTGCTGAGTGCATGAGGATTAATCCCATTACAATGATATGTCCATATATTATCTGGTCCTAGTGACAAGACAATAATGGACACTGTTAAAATAAAAGGCTCTTCTAAAAAAAAAAAAAAAAGATCTATTCAAGGCCTATAGAAACATCTCTATGTGTACAAAAAACTATCTTCAATTTACTAAAAGACACTTAAAATGACTTTGCTGTATATTACAGTTTTGTGTGTATATTGTATACATATTGTAGTACACCACATATACATCATGTATCTACAGCTTAACCACAGCCAACGGAGGTACTGCAGGTTTAACAACCTGTATACGTTTAAAACAAGGTTGTTTAAGATGGAATGGTTATAAAGTCTCACTTTTCCACTGCACTCAGTCTCTTTGACCTAATGAACGCCATCCCATGTGTCCTCATGTGAGTGTTCAGGTTGCCCTCCGTTTCAAACATCTTCCCACAGACTTTGCATTTGGTGTTTGGCGTCCCGTCATCGTTCTCATCTGTAACGTCCAACTGGTTTTCTCTTTGACTCTCTTCGTCTCCTTTGCCCCGTCCGTTGTATCGGCCCAGACCGTGCGGCTCCTTCAGCCGATGGACGATGAAGAGGTGTCGAGCCAGCGAGCGGTGGGAGGTGTAGCACAGGCCGCACTCCTGACACTGGTAGGAAGAGCCGTCCGACTTGTGCTGAGGTATGTGCTCGTGGAAAGCAGCGATATCTTCAGTGGTGAAACCGCAGACGGCACATTTGTGGACTTTGAGGATGTTCACCTTGAGTCTCTTCAGTGGCTGTGAGTCGGAGCTCCTGGAGTTCAAGCCTGGGGACCCCTCACCGTCCTCTGTCTTCCTTTTGGGGTTGAGGCTCTGAGAGGAGATTAAGTAAGCGTAAGATGGACAGGAAAAACAGATTTCACAAAGATACAGAAGGAGCATTTTCTTTTCAAAAGTGTGCCATCGTACCTTCTCCTTATCAGCTAAAGCCTCCTTCTTATCCGGCTTCCCAGTCTTTCTTCCTGCATCTTTAACTCCGTGCATCAGCTGAATGTGCTGATCCAGCAGCACTCTTTTAGTGAAGGGCTGACTGAGAGCTGGACAGTGCCTGTCAAAGTACAAAAAATAACTATCAGAACCCCTTACAAGCAGATGTTGTTTTCTGTTTTCTGTGCATACATACAATTTACACACGTTTTCTTTTTTTTGCCATCAAAAAGTAGTGGGACTGTTCGTGGTGTGTGTAGGACATGCAACATGCATGAGCAGCAATGTCACACGTCAGGGAACCGCAATCAACAGTGGGACCTGTATTATGCATGTTTTTATGACCTTTGAGAAGTACACATTTGTGCTTTAGAATAGACAGCAAACATCACATTCTGTGTCAGTCTGCAGCCAGGAGAAACCAGTCTTCATGTTGAGGAGGTGGGTTTGTGGACAACAAACAACAGTTTCTCCAGCAAACACCAGAATCATGTCCATTGTTTTCTTCTGGTGCACAACCCAGGAATTTGCAAGAATTGGTCCTAAAGGTTTGAACCTTCAAGGCAGAGTTCTAGTGTAACATCCTGAGGTGTCTGAGGGAGAACATTCGGCGAAAATAACCTGAACTGCAGCACAATGACATGTGAGTTCTCTAATAGGTTGTGAGCTCTGTCACACCACAGTAATTGCATGTGGGATCTTTTTTTGGCTGCAACAACACAATTATTACTCCCCATCTAGCCTAGTCACCAGATTTGGCACTCTGTTACTTCTTCATCTCTCCCAAAAGGCAATTCAAGCGGAAGGATCTTGGCACAGTTAAGGAAATTCAGCACTCAATCCAGATGGTCCCTGACATGTTTACACTATGGGACTTCCAGGGAGTGTTATATGTCTTTCAGGAGCACTGGGAGCTGTGTATCACTACAGTAGGATACTACTTTGACAAGGATTGCAGCAAAATTTACTTGTGACTCGATGTGTGATAATTTACAGAGTGCTCATTAAGTGCAGACAGTTATATGTAATTCATGGTTTTGAGTGGTTACGATGCTGAGCCTAAAATAATCAGTGCTCATACTCACGGGCAGGTGTAGACCTTCCGGAGTCCCTTGTGTTTGAGACGGTTGTGTCGGCAAAGACTGTGAGAGGAGCTGAAAGACTTGTCACACTGTCGACACGGGTGCTTCTTCATGATCTGGAATAATGAAAAGGAGGATGTTTCAGATACCTAAAAAACAACGTCATCTCTTTTCCAAAGCAGCAACTATGCTTCCTTAAGCACGAGGGAGGCTCGTGTTTTTCTTCTATACTTGTATGTTTGTGTTGGTTTTCATCCAAACTTGCTTTTAACAGGACGATTAAACCTCCTGTCACGCTGGTTTACATACTGCATAGTTGACATTTGGAAGGAGTGCTCTTGAGCTACTTCTCTGCGTAGATGACGCGAGACATATCTATGAATCTTCAGAACCATACCTCCAGCTTTGTCCTTCTAAATTGTGTTTTCTTTTGCATTGCTGAGCTCAGTTTAAAAAAATACCATGTGGCACATTAAAAATTTCCAATGAGAGTGATTTCAAACCTTCACCTTGCCATGTTCTCGCCTCATGTGCGCCACAAAGAGCTCCCTGGAGTTGAAGAGGCTGCTGCAGTCTCCACATGTATAACCTGAGCTGGGAGGACTCTTCAAGTCTGCTGAGCAGTTACTGTTGGTTTTTTTCAGCGGTGAAGGTGAAGCCTTCTTTTCTACCTTATCTTGACTGTTGACATTCCCTCCATCTTTGCTGTTATTATTATGGGTGCTGTTGCTGTTGGTGCTGTTGGAATTGGTGGGCTTCGTACTAAGAGGGAGGTTGATACCCAGGTTTGGTGGACCCTCGATGGTCTTCAGGGTTCCATGGATGGCCTGGAAAGCAGCAAAATAGACCCTGTAACCACTTTCAGACAAAAACATCGAGTTACTCATATGAATCATTTTTATACCTACCTTAATGTGATCCAGCATGAGCTGTTTCTGTGCATAGTGCATGGAGCAGTCGGGGCATTTGAAGACTGAAACTTTATGATTGACAACGTGCTGGTCGAAGTGTGTGTAGAGCAGCGACTGGAGAGTGAACACGGTATCACACATGGAACATTTATAGATCACCCTGAAAGACAAAACAAAGCAAGGACAAAAAACAATCAGTTCATTGTCAAGTGTAAATGACGCAAAGGAAATAAAAAGAAAAACTGAAGAATGCATTTAGAGAATTACAGCCGTTACTGAGCAAACAAACTTATAAAAATTCCATTACAGTTGTGTTCTTGCACTTATGTTGGTTTTAGATAAAGATATGAACAAACATATTGTAATGGATCAGTTCAGGGAATATTATTTAACATATTCAAGTTACATCTTGAGGCCCCATAGGAGCCAAAACACCCCGACACATCGGTGCAAGGACAGCTGCACTTGAGCAGCCGCATCATCAGCACTGCGGATGATGGACGGTGTGCGAATCACTGAAAGGCTGCCATGTGGAAAAACAAACCCAAGTTAAGCCACCACATCTAAAACCCACAAATCCTGTTACTGATGAAACAGCAAGGATGATTTTCTACAGAAAAAGGAATTGGACATGGGTATTAGGTTACACTGGTGTGTGGATGTGTGGAAGAAAGAGCATGTCGATGTGTGTTGATGTGTAGGCCCATGTGCCTCGAGAAAAAATCTACAGCTCTGAATGACAGTTGGAATACATTTGAGTAGATTTATTTCCTGTAGGACATTAAATGTACCACAGATTTATTTTGAATTATAATTACAGTAGATAAAACACGTAGACCTACTTGGGCTCTGCTGCCTTCACTCCTGGATGCTGTGTGTGTGCATGTGAATGTGTTCCAGGTGCAG
Organism: Amphiprion ocellaris; assembly: GCF_022539595.1. Taxonomy (NCBI): domain Eukaryota; kingdom Metazoa; phylum Chordata; class Actinopteri; family Pomacentridae; genus Amphiprion; species Amphiprion ocellaris. The sequence continues at coordinate 12,074,091 of NC_072782.1, forward strand.
ACTTGAAGGCCATCGGGCACAGAGGACATTTATAGAAGACCTCACAGTGAGTATTCTGGATGTGGGACTTTAGAGTTGCGACATCAGCAAAGATCACACTACAGTGGATACAGCTGCAGGGACAAAGAATGAAGAAAGACAGAGAAAAAGTGAGAGATGGCAAAGGTCAGATTCAAAAGATATTTAAACTGAGAAGAGTCAGTTTAGCTGTTGGGTCTCATTTAAGATAGTCTGTTTTCATTTTCTTGATTAGTGCCATCATATTTTAGCATGCTTAAATCTGAGAAAGATTTCTCTTAAAGGTGTACACAAATACGCATAGTGACTCCCTTGTTATGAGTTTGATAAGAAAATCAATACCACTCATGTCTGTATGTTGAATATCAATCTATAGCCAGAACATGGCTAACGTTGCTAATCATGAGGACTGGAAACAGGAGGAAACAGGTAGTCTGGCTCTATTAGAAGGAAACCAAATCTCCCTACAACCACCTTTAAAACTTAAAATGTTTGATCTTGATGTTGTGTAGATGGATCTTTGTCATACTAAGCTAGGCTTACAACTTGCTAATTCTCATTTCCTATTCAGTGCACAAATACGAAAGCGATGTCAGTCTTCTCATTTCCCACTTTGTAAGAAACTGAATAATTATATTTTCCAAAATGTCAAAAGATTCCTTTAAGAAAAACATAGGCCTTTTGACATACACGTACATGAAACATTTTGGATTGGCAATGTCTTGTTTCAGGGTTAAAACGATCTTTCTTTCTTTCTTTATGTCACATTTGTGCAGTTATGACGTGAGTGTCATAGCATATTGTAGGACACTGCAGATTTCAACTGTTCATTTCATAACAGTTTGATAGACCCGGCGCCTAATTGGACCATAATTGCAAATTTTCATTTTTAATGGCTTGTTTCTTGGGGTGACGCCACATGAAAATGGCATCTGTCCAATTTTGTCCAATAAGTTTCATTGTGAATAATATCACATAATGTAATAATAACTGTAATTTAAAATGACATGTGGCACTTTGGTAGAAAAGCAAGAACGACAGAGCATGGTTATGTACTGAAGACCAAGGCTCAATATTGTGATATATTTTCAGAAAATTTCTGCTTTGAAAAAAAAAAAAAATCAAACTCTCAACAGATGTCACAGTTTGGAAATTACAACTGAGTGAAGCTGCTTTCAAGTTTTGCAAAGTATTGTATCTCTCAGCACTGCAGCACAATAGAAGTTGTGGTAAACTGACCGGTAGCCGACCCTTCGGGTGTAATGCAGGCAGTTCCTGGTGACATGTGACTGAAAGTGGACAGAACGACAACTGGCACCACACTCAGGACAGATATAAGGAGACTTGTGCTGGTGGATTCGCTGGTGCGACAGAAAGCTGCACTGATTTGGGAGAAGCATTTGACAAATAGTGCATGTTTTCTATAGGACAAAAAGAGAAAACATAAATGATAGTGCCATTGTCTGACATTCATCATATGATTAATAAATCAGGTCAGATAAAGACATCTCAACTTAATTTCATCTCTGACAAGTCATATTTTGTTCATCAGTTTAGCTTGGTAGATAGATCTGAACACCAGTGTGCCATGGAGAAGAAACCAGTCAGAGATGAACGGTGAATTAAACCAAAATGTATTGAAAATGTACCTTTTATAAAAAGTTCACTGATTTTACCAGCAGATTATGAAGCAAGGATACATGACACCATAATCTTTAGCTTCCACTCACTACTTGGGGGGCAGAATTTTAAGCTCAGTAATTAAATCTTGCCGAGAAACACTTTGAGAGATGCAGGTGACTTCCCTCTCCATCTTTTTTTATGTAGAAAAGCTTGTATAGAACTCAGTAGCTAGACTTGATATGTATTGCAGATAACTGTGATCACATTCTTCCTGGTCAAAAAGAATATTGCAGATATCCACACTGTCATTCTTCAAAGGACAAATGATGTCATTTTTACTATTCAGGTGTATGGGGTTTCTCACTACAGATATCTACAATTCATTTGCAGATTCAGTTCACATTGTGGATATCTGTCACTAAATTATGATGAGTAATAATTTCAGTTTTAGGTATTTACAGTTTTACTCTAACCAGTTTTACTCTAACCAGTTTTGACTAAGTTCAAGACATCCTTAATTCTCCTTAAATTCAAGGTATCTACATTGCCCCTTTTCGATATCTCAAGTTTTAGCTATTATATCTTGATTTAGAGTTTTGACAGCAGAGGCAAGTTTTAAAACATTCTATAGCACTGCAACCATAACTGCATTTGACAAGCTGATTTGTCACCAAAACAGAACAGCTATTTAGTTACTTTTGACCAAAAATCTTGAATGAATGGAGCTTGTTCTCCATAAACTCCTTGCTGATAAGCTATTCCTATTTCACAGCATTTTCTAATGATCTTACTCCCCACCATGACCTGATTACTTCTGCTAACATTGTTTAAATTTTTCTGTGCCAATATCCAATGGCAGCCTTGCACGAGCAACATCATGCACAGCTATTCTGACGAGACACAGCCATGTTTGAAATATCTTCAACTTATTTTGACAGGACAAAACTGAGTTACAGATATCTCTGTAGCTTTTTCCATATTATGTAGCAGTTCACATATTACAAACACACACACACCTGACCACTGGACTCCGGTGCTTGCTGATAGTGCATGGCTAGCGAGCTGTCATCCTGGAACATTTCGTTACACTCCAAACATTTCAGGCTGTGTCTGCAGAGCTTCGATGCATCCTCCTCCAAGGGCATGGCTGCCACAAGAGGAGCACTGCATGGAGCTGAAATTACTGTGGCTTGCGTTCCACCACCAGAAACTTTCCCTTGGGTTTGACCTGTGGATGTCTGTGCTTGAGAGGTGGAAGTGGTGCTGGTGATGATGGATGGTCCTGATGAAGTCGATGTACTGATCATCTGATCTGCGGGGATGGGTTTTAGGATTAAGTGTGAGCACTGCATGACTACCCCTTTGTCCTTGTGGCCTCTAGCATGAGATAAAAGGCTGCATTTGTTGTAGAACACCAGACTTTTGGCACAGTGGTTGCAGGTGACCTCGATTCGGACACTGCGACGTTCGTAGTGCTGCGTCAGGCTCTTCTCAAGAGCGAATGAGTCTCCACACTCCAGACACTTGTAGCCACGTGAGGGTAAAGAGATACAGGCAGAAGTTGGTGGAGAGAGGTTTGGGATGTACACAGGGACAGGATTCATGCTACTCAGGACTTTATTGAAAGCATCCACTACAGAGCTTTGAGAGCTAGTGAACACTTGAACCCTGGAGACCTTCTTTGAGGCCTGGCCAGCGAGAATTGTCTGTTTGACTTGTGATTGTTGATGCTGGGCCTGTTTGGAGGCAGACAGAGCCTGCTGGAGATCACATGCAGCAGAGGACACTGCTTGAGGGAGAAGATTGAGGTTACTGAGATGGACTGCCTTTGGCACAAGTTTGGCATTAGCCAGACTGGAGGCAGGTACCATGACAGTCTGTTGCTGGATGGCATTAGCAGCTTTCAGGATTGCACTGCTGGCACTTTGCACTGATGCAGCAGGAATGACTGTTGCTTTGACTGTAGTGTTGTTGGCCAATTTAAGGTTGATAACTTGTGAACCAGCTGTCTTGACTGCTGACACTGGCAGGAAAGCTGTTGCTACAGGTTTAATAGTCATTTGCTTGGTTATTTCAATAGAGGGGCCTCCAGCAGTGGCTAATACTGTGGCTGGCAAAGAGGGCCTTGTGGGGCATGAGAAAATTGCATTAGTGGTTGCCATGACAGATGAGCAATTTTCTCCTTTTTTCAGACCCTCAGGATCAAACTCTGGAAGGACTCGGGTGACAGTATGCTTGATTTGTCCGGATGAGGTTTTGATTGTTTTGATCCTGACCTTTGGGATGACCGGGGTTGTTTCTGTGTTTGAGGAAGGGGAACCTTTGCAGCTGCCCTCACTTGTGACGCTAGATGGGCTGTCTGGCTGTCTTGTTAGCAGCTTCTTTGCAACCTCTAGAGATGACTCTAGCTCCTGTGGGTTTTCTGGAGCTCTGGGAATTTCAGTGGCCTGGGTGGATTCTTTCTGTGTTTGAGAATCCAAAGTTCCCAAGTCTGCAGTATTAGCCTTTTTGGCACTGAGTGCTGCTATGGCTGCTATACAAGATGAAAGTTTTATAGAGGATTTGGCTTTAACCTGGGGGATACTGGACACATTTGCAGGTCCTGATGACTCCCCAGGTTCCCTGCACTCTTGATTTTGAGACTTGTGGACAACTTCATTGAGTTCCTCTTCAGATAAACTTGATCGTGAGGGATTGTTAGACTTAGAACTTGCAACAGTACCATTGTTGTTGTTGTTGTTGTTTTGATCAGCTTTTTGATCTCCATTTGTCCTAGGCTTATAAACACTGTCCACTACAGGAGATTTTGGATTGTGGTCCTCTCTCTTTGCAGTGGGCTGAAAGTAAGTCTGACTTCCCTGCTTGTCCATGGGATCATCAACCTCAATCTTATCATCATCATCAAACTCTTCAGCACTAGAGATTGGGCTAAACTGATTGAAGGTAGATGACTGGTTGTTGATTTTCTGTCCTTCTTCTCTGGGAGGTTTCCATCCATTTTTAGTATAATGAGTATCAGGTGGCATTGTGGGTAGCAAGCCATTGTGAAGTCCATTGCCGACAGAACGGGGTTGAGGATGGGAGTGGAAATGCCCATCTTTCTCTGAAACAGTTCCACCATGCTCACTGGTGTCCGTGTTTCGGATGTTCTTTACAATTACACTAACACCAACATCATGTGGCACTGAAGGGTTATGGGCATCATCGTCAGTGGTTGTCATGGCACCACTTGGTTGCTTGAGTTGTCCTTCATGGTCGTCTTGATGTCCAGATTCAATAGCGGCTTTAGGATCCACCATGTCAGGGATGTCGAAGGCCGCCAGCAGGTCATCAAAGTCTGGCGTCTTCATATCTCCCATGTTCCTTTTCCGGTTCTGATGAGGAAATTACCTGGGGAGCACAGATGAATTGGAAAAATAAGTAACTATGTTGTTCTTGGTATCATCATTTTCATCTTTATAATGAACAATTTCACACTCTTAGTAATAGTTTCACTGAAATGTCTTCTTATGGCTGTGCAAGATGAAAGTAAATAATATCCACAGATTACATTGTTCAAAGATTCTATAATAGAAAGTTTCATATTCTTGTATTCATTCATGGTAAAATTTTGAAAAGTTGACCAGTTAGGTTGCTGGCTGGCTGGCTGGATAGATGGATGGATGGATGGACTGATAGATTGATGGATGAATATGCAATTAACTAAAGCATTTATGCTAATCGCCATCTTTCCTTGGGTTTATAATCATTCCCATAGTAATTGTGGTTCCTTGGTTTTTAAGGGCAGTTCTGTGTAATGCTCTCCCAAGTTGGAAGCATACATTTCAATCATGTCTTTATTGAAAGGTGTTTGATAAAGATTTGATCTGATTCTGTTTTTATTACAATTTCATCCTTTGAGTTTTTAACAAGTTGGCGTGTGATGCTGGGACATGAAGCCAACAATTCAAAAAAAAAAAAAGGAAAAATCAGTCATCATGGAGAAAATCTTACATTTTGGATGATGACAGTGTAAATAATCCAGCAAAAATATGGTAATAACAAATAGCAGTTATTCAAAGCCGAAAATTTTAAATGAATTTGTGTGAGGATTTGTTGTCAGAGGCTGCATGTACTCTCCAGTCAGCATAAATTATTAATAGTGCCCTCTATGTTTGCTTGACTGCGGACTGTTGACTGCAAGAGAAGCAGTTGCTCAAGACATTTCATAACATGGAGAGAATCAGACACAAATGGCATGAAGGGAGTCTTTAAAAACAGTTAAAATGCTTAATGCTGTAGGGGTGGATTCTGAAGAAAGTAATCTGTTGGTATTTTGTCATTTACAGTATATGTGGTGGATTTGGTCTGAGCAAACAAACACTGATTCCAGCTTTAGTTTTGCAGTTCCATTTGTCTCCACATGGTGTGCCAGTGTCTACATAGAGTACAGCCTATAAACTATCATGTAACCATGACAGTCACTGCTCTCTGGTGCTTGATATTGCCTTCAGTGCTCTTTCCGTCTCCGTCTTTAAATTAAAGTGCAAATCACTCTGATGCAAAGCTCCCCTGACAAAAATGAGTCCAGCTGACACATTATATGCATACAATAAATTCTCTATGGCACATTTGTCCTTACATCTGACACCTTACATCACTACATGCACACAATACAATATGCAACAATATACCCCAGTGCTATTCAAATCCACTTCAGAGTTTCTTGAAAAGCTGCTGATGGAACATGGCAAGATTATGACATTATACCCTGCCTGCAGAGAGTTTCTCTTTCTCAAAGCATGTTTCCTGATCCATAATCAGGAAAATGATGGATCCAGTCTAAGTAATACATTTAATATATAGATCATGACTGCACTTTTCCCCTTCAGTACAGAGGCACTCCTCAGATAGATCTGGGGAATGAATATAACATTTAAACAATACGTTAGCAGGTTCTTGTTGGTGAATTCTGGGTGCTTAGGACAAAGGGCACAGTCAAGGAGCTGCTCTGCTTGTACGTGCAGCTAAACCAGTGCTGCTCTCTGATCCAAATGCAAGGCAACCACATCTGCACGCACAGACCCACTCCTATATCCCTCAGCTTTGGTTTTGAAAAGCAAAACATCTCAGTTTAATCCAGATGATTGGATAGCTATAAGCGTGAGGCCGACTTAAATAAAATGCTAGAGAGAAGAGGAAATGTTATGGAGAGAGAGGGGGCAGGCAACAAATGCAGTGAGGGGAGAAAAAAATGGCTGCTGAGCTGTGTGAAGCTGCAGCAGAGAGAGAGAGAGAGAGAAAGGCCTGGTGGAAAGAACAGCTATCAGCCATGACAGCCAGAGCAGCCTGACGTAGACAGTAAATGAAGGTTAAATGCAGGCAAGTATGAAAAACACACAACACAGGGCCCATCTCCACAACAACAGTTTAATATACATGCACTGCTGCCATCTGAAATTGACGCTCTGTGTAGCAGACTACAATCTAAGTGTGTGTAAAAATAATGGTGGAAGCATGCAAGTGAATCAGCAACTCCTCACCCTCTTGCCTCCGTCCCTCTCCAGCCACTAGCCAAACCTTCTTTCCTTCCTGCCTTCCATCCTGCAACAAACAGAGTCACAACACTACTAACCCACAAAAGCCATCCACCCCACCCTGCCTGGGAAAAAAAAAAAAGTCTTCCCAACCAGGCGAAGGCCCAGAATACAGGGTCAGGTTACATCCAGGGATGTGGTGAGTGGTGGTGGTGGTCCTGGTAGGGATCGTCCTTAGTCATTCTCTGCACCACTAGCAGCACACAGACATATAAACAGACAGATAGATCATGCTCCTGTAAGTGTGTGTGTGTGTGTGTGTGTGTGTGTGTGTGTGTGTGTCAGGCTGCAGATTCACAGACTCCCAGCCAGCCACGTCCCCCTGCCCTCGTCCCTTCCCATATCTCCCTGCTCCCCTCGCGGTGAGCCGTGCTGCGTAGCCCTCCGACATCCAGCCAGCAGCAGCAGCAGCAGGGTCTGCGCCTGTGCCATGGTAGCCAGTGACTGAGCTGTGCAGGGCTGCCATGGAGCAGCCTGGACTATCTCTATCCCCGTGGAGCACAGAAGCGGCATTGTTCCTGTCAGCCCTCCGTCTGCTTCAAACCGGTTTCAACTGGTTCCGGTCACCAAACATAAAGCTCTGTGCTGCAATACGGCCTCAGAAACACACAGGCAGCAGCAGCACCTACCAGGAAGCACTGCAACATTTTTTCACTAAATTAGGTGCATGTTGTCAAATGGGTTGTGTAAAGCAGGAGATATTTTATGAACAGGTGGAGACAGGGTTAGAGAAGATGCACTCGGGTGGTAGCTTGAAAATAGGCCACGAAAATGCATACAAAAGTGCACAAGGATGTGATGTTTGGTTGAGCACAAGCACCTTGACATGAATACAAAAACAGAAATGTAAAAATGACAAAAATGGTACCATGTAGAGAAAACATTATGTTATGTGAGGTATGATTTGAGAAAAAAAAGGCATAATCCCTGATGATTCAAGCAACTAATGCACCGAAAGGAAGAAGTTTAGGTAATCATGATGGTAGGAGAACCTCAATGTGGTATCTTGGCCTGTTTTGAACCTCATAGACGGTATGTTTCCACCCAAACATGACAGCAGTCTCTCTGCAATCTCTCATGTCATGTATAGCAGCATTAACACCCATCACTGTGACATAAAGGAATGTGAACGAAACAATCTTACATGAGTATATCCGGGCCATGCATGCATCTCCTACCCAAGATCTCCATCACCCACATGCCACCCCTGCCCCACATCCACAGAGATATGTATAAGCATGCGCTTTCATGCATATATAGAGGTAAATGTGGCATACCCTTTGTCAGATTTTTTTTCTCCACTCTGAGAGATATTCAGGGGCAAAAGTCTTCCTGTCGAGGCCTCAGCACCTGCCTTTACTCGGCCCTTCCATCCTTCAACCTCCTACCTCCCCCTTCCCCACTCCTTCCCTCCTCCTCCCCCCACTCTCCTTCACTGGGTCAGTCCCAGGTTTTAGTCCCAGTCCGGGCCTCGCTCTCTCCTGAAGCCGCCGCCACCACGGCCGTGCATGAAGGGATGGACGGAGAAAGGGGGCAGTGTTCAGCAGGCGAATCAGGCCTTTTGTCTCTGTCTGCGGAGGGGGGTGAGGGGACTCTCCTCTCTGGCTCTGGAGCAGCAGCTGCTGGTGCAGAGAAAGACGAGAGAGAGGGAGGGAGATGGAGACAGAGGGAGGTGGGGGAGATAGAGAGGAAATGGAGGAAAAGGAAATGAGCAGGAGAAGTGTATAATAAGGGCTTGGATCTGCACCCCGTGATCATATTTTAGGCCTTTGCCACAGAACAATATCGCTGAATGATTGATGTTAGTGTGCAGATAAACAAATTTAGATCCTGCACATTTTTATTCAGTGATAAGTCGCATAATACAGTATATTACTGACATAGCATATAAATAGCACAGGCCTCTAGGCCCAAACACCCCTCTGCATACTCTGAGCAAGGTCACCATTCTTGTGCCAGCTTTTCTGTTGTTTACAATGGAGGTGTCATGTACTTTGATTTTAACCCTGCAGCAGGATTATTTAGGGCACAAGAAATGCAAGAAATCACATGCTTACTTCTAACAGTGTACTTATAAAAGAATTGCAATGCAAAATAGTAAAAACACTATGACACAAACATGAGTTGTACTGTCCGGATTTGATCGTTCTACACATCATTGTATGGACACAGAGTTAACACATCAACAACAATCTGATCAATAAATACAAGCTGTGACATCACATTGCAATATATGTGCTGCAAAAAAAGGGAAAAATATTTCAGAACCTACCTGGAAAACTGCAGAGAGAGGCTTTCAGTAGAATAAGACTGAATCTCTTTGGCCTGCCTCCAGTCCTTAATACATTTGGCAGACCTAGCAAAGGCAGCTACAAATGCTGCAGGATAAACTAGTTCTTCTTCATTATGCAAAGGACCATGCCAGATTTATTCATCAGACAACACAAATGCATTTTATACACTGCAAGGGCAGCTGGAATTGAGCATATACATGAAAAAAGGCCCTCATGGTGCCTCCTGCCTCTCTACACTGTGACAGATTCAGTGCAGGAAAAGAGGCTGAGGTTGCTCCCCACCCCTATCAGAGGCAAAGTCACATGACGTCACGTAGCCTCCATTCATGCTGGGAAGAAGAGGAGCTGCTGAAGCTAGCCATATCCTCTTTCTCATTCCACAATTACCTGCCTGAGATTATATTCCTTGAAAGCTTATCCTCAGCACTTTAAGGGGAAGATAAATCAATCATCCTGTCGTAATAAACATTGCATTTTTTTATATTTAGGTCATTTGATTATAGACTATCAAAGTACAATATGTGGATTAATATAATAGCATTTTTGGTTCAGATCTTAAAAATACATTTAGCCTTGTGGAGCTCTAAAAAATAGCATGGGCTACTCATATTAACATGTGTAAGAAAAGGCAACAGATTTAAAATTGGCATGAGACGTACAGGTCCATTTAAACCAGCTGTTGTCGACCTTCCTCACTGATGAAGTGAAGTGAGGCAACCCCTCATCGCTAATCAGAGGTATATGTCAGCACTGTTTTATAAGAAAAAGCAAAAAATAAGTAAGAAAAGTTGTAAAAAATCAGTCCGCAATCTATGGGGCTGATAAATGAGGCTTTCGCAATAGTGCCAAACCTGCAGTTCTTTGAATGGCCACTTGAGGCTGGTTCCAAAAGTGAGTCAGTTTTCATTGACTCCTATGTTAAAATGCCCAACTTCACAGTAGAATGAACCTTTTTACAGGCCAGTACAAAAAACAGTTTTGGTCTTTGTAGCTTTTCTCTCCAGACATGACAACTGTACACAAGTGATTTTTATATAGAACTCACCTGCTTAAACTGTATTAAGGTTCGAAGTTGTGCATAATCAAAGGTGTGGCCAAATTCCATGACCCACACCTGGAGTGGAAGGGAGTTGCTAATTTTTGGATTAACTGGGAGTTACGAGGAGCCATGCACTGCCAAGATGTGACCGTCACACCCACCAGAGGGACCATAAAACCACTCTTTAAGAAACCTAAAAGTGACATAATGGAGGATTCATCCTTTTTTGGTGTCATCAATAAAAAGAATAAAGATAACAGTTTACCAGATTGAACAGGAAGATGCAGATCCCCAAGCTGAAGCCATGAATTTAACCCCTCGTGTGCCACTGTTTTACTGGTAAATTAGTAAGTAGGAATTCTCACTGTTTAGCAAAACATTGATCAAGTTTACAAAACTCTATTTTAAATTTCAGTTAATAAAACAAAAAAAAAGAAAAAGAAAAACACCAAAATGTCAAATTGATTTTGGGGAAATGTGAATAACACAAAGTACAAAACACCTGGAATTATTCAGTAATAGAACATGGAGTCTTAGTAGGAATATTTTACTCATGGCTTCAGTAGAGAACAAGCTGAGACAGAATCTATCTGTGATATGTAAGATCATATTTCCAACCTTACATGGAGAATATGAAGGGAAAGCTGGATTTTGAGGGGTTAACCTGTACTGTAAACATGGAATTTACGCTGGTTAAAGAATACAGCAAGACTTCTTTAGAAGATCTCGATTAGCTAATTTTTATATGTTCTCTGTCTCTCTGTCGCAGTATAAAATCAGTTTGTTTCTTTCCTGTCATCGAGGTCTGTGATTGTGGAGCTGCCAGGTGATTCAGTGAAATCTATGACAAACAGCAATGACCTTATAATGGCAAACCGTCCATTTTAATTGACGCTTCCTGAGCTGAAAGGCCTCTCTTAAATGTCTCGCTTTTGCTTTTCACAAAGCCAGTAATATTACCGTCATGACACCACCATCAGACCACTTAATGTATCATTTGAAAAGAACGATCTGTATCAGGATAGAAAACTAGAGCTGCAAGCAATTATAGCAGGGTCGAGCAGCCTCATTCAGTTGAAACCTGCCCTTTTGTCTGCCCAAAGCAAGCTCCTTGGCAGAAAAAAACTATACACTGTACATGAAGATTTAAGAATACTTCATGAACCCATAAATTTCCTGAACAGCAGTTATGAAGCTCAGTGTGGTGGCTCTCCATTGCCATCGTGGCAGAGTCTGACTCTTGTTCACTCACCGCTACCTCAAAAATAAAACTTACAAATGTGTCTAAGTCTATCTGTCAATCAAAGCTTGCATAATGATATATAACCTTCAGCCTTAATACAGTTTAAACTGGTAAGTTCTAAGTCATCAAAAATGGGTAAATTAGCTATAGAGACCAAAACTTTTCTTCGTGTCAGGCTGTGAACTTGGTCATTCTTTCTGTAAAGCTGATCATTTCAACATGGGGTCTGTGGAGATTGACTTGCTTTTGGAGTCGGGGTCAAGTGGTAACTGCAGTATTTGGCACTTGGCTTCATTTTTGAGCCCTGACTTGCTGCTTCAGCTTCACCAACCAAAAAACCGAACAAAATCATTAGCATTGTCTCACTTAAAACCAGTTCATGGTTTCTACATGATTGATGAAGACTTTGAAGGTTGACAGTGGACGCCCGCGTGTTTCTCGTTATATTAGGGTAGGTATAGTTTGCATACTATGTAGATGATCGCATTGTTCTTGAAATTAAAATTCTGCCTGTGATTTTACACTTATATAGCAGCTAGGTACAGACTGGGATTGATTATTGCACCATGCCATTGAAGATTCCTGAGGTGTGCTGAGTGTAGTGGGTGGACATAGCACAGGATTCCTGGAAAATTTCCACTTTGTTTGGACCAAGTATGTCCAAAGTCTGGCAGATGCATTCTTCAGCTGAAATTGTTTTGGTGACATTTGCTTTAAGCACCATTTGTTTTTCTTCCGACATGCATACCCTTGTGGATACACAGACGCGGGATGCATTAATTTGCCTTTAAACAACCAAACTAACAACCACTGACACTACAACTGACTATATACTTTAAAGCAGGGGTCACCAACCTTTTTGAACCTGAGAGCAACTTAAGGGTACTGAGTAGTACGAAGGGCACCTTGTTTGATACAAACTTCCTCAATAGCAAACTTGCGCCATCATCTTTAAACAATAATAATGAAAATAATATGTAAAAAGACTGTCTGATCACATTTATGTTAATTATTCCTTACAATAATTATTAACAACGATTTCCACAACAATGATGGTAGGAAACACACACACACACACACACACATATATATATATGGAAATCTGTTCCAATATTTAAAAGTCAGAGGTATCCCATCTCTGAAACATTTGTAAATATCTTTCTTGGCAGTTTTGTATGAATCAGCATATTTGCAGCATTTTGTTCAAAATCACACCAGTTAAATTTCTGTGCAAATTGTCACTTCTAACATTTTAAGGAAATCATTAACTGTCATCAAATCATGCTTCATTTGTGCAAACCGCTACCTTTGTAACATTTTTGAACAATTCATGAACTCTGTCCCATGTTTGTACAAATTATCAGTTATGTAAGAAAAAAATCAACTCTTTCACATTTTGAAATGAATCCTATCACATTAGTGCTAATCACCAGCATTTTTCACCAGCATTGCAACATTTTTAACAGATCATAACAACAAATCATTACACGTTTTCAACAAATTATTTTTCACATTTTTGTTTAACGGCACAGTGTTTTGAATGACAACGTATGTTACCTCTTTCTTTGTCTGTAAATGTGTGTTAGTGGGAAGCCTGGCATTGCAGAGCTTATCATGTCTTACCTTGGTCTTGCAGCTCACAGTACAGATGGTTCAGTTTCCCAGTGATGTCCGTTAAAAATGCAAGGTCAAGAATCCACTCAGTGTCCTCAAGCAGCAAGGTGTCTTCCCCTTTGGATTGCATCAACTCTTTGATTTCGGCCAACAGTGACAAAAACGCTGCAAAACTGGTCCCCTGCTGATCCATGGGGTTTCTGTGTGTAGTAACAGGTCACCATGTTCAGCTAACAGCTCCTCCAGCAGCACCTTCAAAGTCCTGGGTTGTTTGGCTTTGGAGCCATTTATGATCTTCACGACACGAGTCATCACATGATCAAATCCAGCCACTTTTGTACATACATATGTCCTGCTGGTGAATGATGCAGTGGTAATGTAGGAATGTTGGGAAGTCTGGATCACCTCTGCATCGTACAAAGAAGCCTGCTACCGACCCGTCATGGAGGAGCCCCGTCTGTCGCCACTAAAACAAGCATTTCTAATGGTACATTTTTCTCCACGAAGAAACTTTTCGCCACGTAGTAGATGTCAAAACTGCCTTTAAGTCCCGGGCTTTTTCTGTCCGTAGTGCGCATACAGTCTATGTGCGCTACCAGGTGGCTAGTTAGCATGGAAGCTTTGTAGCAGCTAAAGTAAAGTCTCTCCACATTGTGCCGCTTTGCCGACGCAATAGTCGCCCCGCAAATAGGACACATACATTTATCTTTCACTGTCGTGAAAAAGAACTCTTCCTCCCAGTCATCGTGAAAATAGAGTTTTCTCTTTCACTTCTCTTGTCATGTTTTGGGGGTAAAAACCACTTCTAGCTTCCCAAAGTGTCCAGCGCCCGGCAGCTTCAGCAAAGAATGACGTAGTGGTTTGACATGCGCAGTGAACTTTGACTCGGACAAGGTCAGAGTTCATTTACACCGAAGACATTTTTTTTTTTTTTTTAAATTATAATAAATATTGTAATTTAAAATCTGCATTAATGTAAGTATTTTTGATCTAAAAATAACATCAACTATAATTTTTATAAGGAATTTCATGGTGACTAGTGTTATTTTTAGAACATGTGTTGTGGGCAACTCACATGGTCTCTGCGGGCAACCAGACGCCCGCGGGCACCGTGTTGGCTACCCCTGCTTTAAAGCAACATGTTTTAAACAAGAGAGCAGAAGGACACAACAGATAAATTCACATTGTTTTTAATTTCTTATTTATTCTGGCATTTTATTATGTAAAATAGGGACTTTTCACCTAAATAGACAGAAAAAATAACTACTTTGTACATGAACACATGAATTTATGGACTAATTTGTAGCAAGTATTTGGAAACCTTGAAGAAGTGTATGTAAAAATAATCCTACTTATGCAGATTCAAGTTGACAATGTTTCTAAATGTCTCTTTGGTTCATTTCATTTCACAGTGAATCAAAAGAAGCCTTACTTTCAGTTTGTCTGTACATGTAAGCTTCTTTTCCCTGCCTTTCTTAAAACGCTTGTCATTGCTTCTGAAATATTCAACATATCATACCACTTAATGCATCATTTGAAAAGAATTCTTAATATGACTAGGAAATAAAAGGGCTTTAGTCTCACAGCCTGGTAATAGAAGGGGACTTTTAGCATGACATTACTTTTGTTGTTCAGTCTGTAGCCGTGTATGAAATATGCCACATTAGCCTGAGGAAGCTTGTAACATTAGAGTGATTGTATTATGCACTAATATGAATCTTTTTTGCGACGTGCAGAGAACAATAAAACATAATTAAATTGCAAATATGAGCTATAAATGGCAGTAAAATGAGTGGTTTCATGCTCCATGCCATCATGTGCTCTCTGGGCCTTACACATTACACATGTAATAAAGCTGGTGATGCAACTCATATCACAACACGTGACTCATCACTGAGATGGTGAATCCTCCTTAAATTCACCCCACAGTGCCATCTACTGTCTCTGCTCCCAACAAAGACTAAACCTGGAGTATACAGTGTCGAGCTGTTGTGCTTCTTAATGGATTATTTTAAAGTTTTGCGCAGCAGGAGTTGTGGCGAAGAACATTTTGTCTACTTGAACATCGGTAGTAGAGCTTTCAAAGTTCACTTTATTTAGTCAGAACTTATAATTACTACCTTGCTTCCAGAGGAATTACATTTATCTTAATTGTGATTTGTGAAATTAAAAAAAGTGGTCTCTTATGCAGGCAATCAGGCCATTCAATCAGACATGAGTGGCTGTTAGTGAACTCATGAACTAAATAAAACCTCTCTAGTCTCTCGCTATGTGGTAAGTTCATATTTCAATTGTGTGGTATGCCTTAGTTTGGTCTTTTATTTAATTAAGGGTAAAACTGTGAATAAACCGACTCAGAGTTTTGTAGTTGAGTGGTGTATTTAAATAGTTGGGGTATTTAATGGTTTCTCAGGACATTTTCTTGGTACATGAACTTGTTGTTTCTCATAAAAATAAAACCAACAAGTATTTCAGATGGCACTGTGCTGTGTGTGTTACCTGTTGCTGCCCTTTGAGCATAGGTGACTCATCCTGTTCTGTTAAGGTCAGCCTTGGACGAGGACATGATACGTTACGGCTCAGATACACTCTCTAATATCCTGCTGGGATGTGTGTTTGGGGTTGAGAATACCCCGAGGAAACCTTTAACCTTTTCAGTGCAAAATGTTACTTAACTGTTCGGACTTCTTATCTGTCCTCATCCATTCTCTTCGTCCAGCAATCTGTGTGTCAATACCGTCCTGAAAGGGATCAGTCAAGTATGAGAATTTCACACAGGCACCAGTGTTGGTGCCTTGCTGTGTTTGAGGACTGTTTAATTCACATTGTTGACCTTTCCAGAGGCATACATACCCTGTAATAAGCTGTGTTGATAAATGATATGGACAAATTGGCACATGTCGCTTTGTCAAACTCTTGTAACTAAGCATCCAGCAGGCGTCATCTGCAGCAAAAATATTCATCATCATCGTTCATGGCATCTTGTTTAACCTTTGTTTCTCCTTTTACTTAATTTCCTTTGCTCCGTGATGTTCAGTGTACTTTTACTTCATGCTACTTGATAGTACTTGTACCTACTTGTACTTAAAAGGGTACAAGTAGGTGCACAGCAGGGATATATTGAATCACGTTTCAGTCTTAGAATAATGTACGTCATTATTGGTGAATAATCTGTAAATATTCTTAGTGGATGAAGGAAACACTAAATTGTAGTTATTGTTTAGAAGAAATTTAATATTCTTATTTGACTACTATACTTAGTGACAGTTTACAGGAAATTAAATGGGAGCTTAGTGGGCTCTGTTTTTGCAGCTAAAAGGTTTTTTTTAACAAATAAAAAGCTTCACCTTCCCTCAGAGCTGAGAGCGTGTTCTCTTTAAACCTTCAGTGTGGGCAGATTTCCTTCATTAAAGATCTGAGTGCTTTTTCTGTTGTTCTTTCTTTGAATTCTTTCTCTACTCACTGTTTTGTTTTTTTTTTTTAAGTCAACATGTTGGGATTCCATGCTTTCACAAATTCAGTATGGCTCCATATTTCTGTAGTCCAGCTACACTAGTAAAGAAACCTGTGTAACCAGTAGTCTCAGGAGTCAATGTGGTTTTAACAAGTGGCCCATCAGTTGTACCATTATTCACGTTTTATATCTTTATTGAATAAAAAAAAAAAAAAAATATAAATAGCGTGTTTTTATTTCATGTGAACATATTTTTGCACCTTCATGCAGCCCCTTCAGGCGATCCAGACCATTCAGGTTAGCAACCACTACAGTAATGTATAATAACATTCTGAAAAGCAATGAACATTTAGAATTTTGATACTTAAATAACTGACAATACATCTATCCTTTTGACTTGAATGAACTTTTATTGGGTATCTCTGCAATGCATCAAAAGCAAGAACTTCAATTCAGTTCAATTCAGTTCACTTCAATTCAATTCAATTCAATTCAATTCAATTCAATTCAATTCAATTCAATTCAATTCAATTCAATTCAATTCAATTCAATTCAATTCAATTCAATTCAATTCAATTTATTAATATAGCGCCAATTACAGGTGAAATTGTCTCAAGACGCTTTACAGAACCCATATGCCTGAACCCCCAGAGCAAGGCCTAAGGCGACAGTAAGAAAAACACACTTTTAACAGGGCATTTACGGGCAGGTGCCTAACACAAGCCTTTGCTGTTGTTGTTGCTGTTGTGAACTTTACCCAGCTGCAACCGAGCTAAACCTGACAGACTTGACAAAACTATACCTAAATACTGAAGTAGTAACTATTCTACTAAATTGCAGAAAGTTGGTCCAAATGTCTCTAAGCTCAAATTTAGTTGGATAAAAATGTGTTTCCGAACTTATGCATTGCCTACAAACTAGTTCCATAGTAGGACTAAAGGCATTACTATCTGGCATCTCTTATGTCTTACTTCTGCTATCAAGTTTAGTAAACTGTCAGTTATTTATTTCTTCCTGGTCATTGATCCATGAAAATAATCCCTTCCCACCTTAAAATGGCTTTAATTCTACCTGGTGGCCTCCTGCCTCTTTCTCCATCAACCCCACCAGCTTTCTGCAATTGAATTCCATCAGCTCACCTAGAACCTGACTCAAGAAGTCTCACTGTGTTTTTTGAGACATCAGTACGAGGCAGTTTCAAGGTGGAACTTCTTAGCTGTGGTGTTTACTGTTTATTTCACTCATGATGTACGAATGGACATTCTAATCAGGTAAAACACTTGATTTTTTTAACTTTAGGTGGTGTTCAGAACTAGCCAGCGGTTACCAAGAACTCACAAACTTTAGATGTGAAGTCTGCTCCTCAATCCTCTTTGAGGCTACAGCGATGGGAAAGATATGGAAACAGCTGGTGGTTGGGTTATTATTTTAAGAACCTATCTATGATGAAAGCCAAGTTTCTCCTCTTCTTAGCATATCCACATGGTGTTTTAATATGTTAGAAGATGTATCATGAGCAAATTAAGCAGTCAATGCCATAGCTGAGGATCTCCACCTTCAGTGTACTGATGACAGTCTCAATAAAGTTGACAAAGCTGAGGAAAAAAAATCCTGTCAACTTGTAGGGATTGGTAAATAGTAAAACTTACTATTGTGTAGCCTAGAATATAGTATTTGAGCAGAGTTGTGGGTGAGCTGGTGTGCTCCAGATGCACCAGGTGGGGAAGGGTGAGTTGGGCAAGGACGTCATCAATCTGCACATTTTAAGTTATTTCAAGGTAGGAGGGGATTGTTTTCATAAAGAAAGTTACCTTCCTAAAATAATGGCCGAAGTATTTTTTTTGATTAAAAAAATACAGGTTTTTTTTTTTTTTTTTTTTTTTTTTTTGTGGCCTAAATCATCTCCTCATGATGCTGGACACCTCTGGTAAAAATGCTTACATCCTCAGTTGAATAGATCATTCAGTTCTACCCCTGTAGTATAATGGCCTAGGTCAAGGTTCAGTGTGGTGGTTGGGTTTTGTTGTGTTTTCTGAAAAACATTAAAAAAAAATGACTGAGGCCATTATTTTTAAAAGGGTGCTGCTATGTAACTTTGAAGAGATGAGTTTTTAGAGATAAGGACTTTAAAATACACTGCCCATTACGAATAGTACAATTTCTTTCTTTCTTTTTTCCTTTCTTTTTATTTTACCTATTTAGGTTTCCATTTATTTTTCCACTTTTCCCCTTCATGCTTGCTGAAACGGACGCCATTACTCACAAGTCTCGTCCATCACGCTGGAGTGACGCTGATACTTCATGCAATCACACTGAGCAATCTCTGAGCAAACAGCAGCGATCACTAATTGCAGAGTATAGGCGATCATTTGTCATCATCACCTTCTCATTGCGAGTCCTTTTAAAACCAGCCGCTGACGCACAGCTGTATCAGGAGGAGCGTTTAACTTTGTGCACTTCTGTGAAAGGCGTCGGGAGTTGGAACTTCTGCAAGTCTGCAACTGGACTCAACCCGTTTCCATCCAAAATAGATAAAAAATGGTGGAGATCTTCTATAGTTAGATAGATTAACTGCAACTTCGGGATTAATATACGCTGTTTTAGATCAGACATTTTCTCTGAGAACATGGGCGGAGTGTGTTTATGCTGTTCATGGACTTGCAGACCAGTGTGGCCACTTTTCATTCTGCTGGCTGCAGTCACCTGTGTGCTGCACTGCTCAGAGAGTCCTGCAGCTGTGGCTGGAAAAGTCTATCCACGAGGGAATCACTGGGCAGTAGGTAAGAGAAACTTCACATTTTATTATATTTGGAAGACATAAGAAAATGATATTGCATGTATTATGTTTGTTGCAGGACAAGTCAGTGTTAGAATATCAAAAATCCTTGAATTCTTACATGCAAAATAGAACTGAAGCTAACATTTACTTACTTGTTATATATATTTGTAATAATTGCAATAACTATGTGTCACTTCAGACAACACCTTGGTTTGTTGTAGTGACAAACTAGTACATGTTTATCTATTTCTCTTTCTGAGTTGCTGGTAGAATTAGCTGTTTAGTGGAAGGCATATGCTGAATTCATTGAAACTCCAAATATCCACTCCTGAACAGGTTCAGAAGTTGAATTTGCAGTTTAATTGCACATTGTGACCTTTAGATGTTGGTTAATTCACAAACACATTCATTACTGCATCCCATTATGTCGTCAGGTCATCTGATGGGAAAGAAGAGCGTCGAGAGCCTTCCTGAACTCCAGAAGGCAAACCAGGACAGCGACCACCTCACTCCCCCACAAACAGCCAGGAGGCTCCCAGAACTGGAGCGATACGAGCATCTGATGGAGGCTCTGCTGCATCCAAAGAACCAAAAACAGATGAAACAGCCACACACCGCAGACAGGCTGCTCCACAGCAGCTGGAGAGAAGAGGACAGAGAAAAGTATCTCAGAGAGGTCAGTCTGGGGATTTTACCTCCTTACTTATCCTTCAGTTGTTACAATAAATCCTGATCACATCTCCTTTTTTTTTTTTTTTTTTTTTAAATCACTGCTTTATAGATGTCACACCTGCTTCTTCTGGATTGGAAACGGCAAGACGACTCCTCCTGAGTGCAGGACGGACTGAAAAAACTGTGTTATTTAATTTTAACTGCCTCTGTAATTACATATGCACACTGTTTAATTGTCCTGCTGTAAGAAGATGCTGGAAACTCAATACAAGTTTATTTTATCAGTAATTCAACATTTCTTGATCATGCACCATTTTGATTACTGACTGATCTGACAAATTTGTTACATGAGCTGAGATCCTGAAATAAATTTCATATTGTGACAACTGCATTGTGGATGTCAAATAATGCTTTTCACACCACAGTTGTTTTATTTTAGCACATGCTCAGTGTTTTTAAATATTAATTTGAACCACTAGATGGCGCACCATATCAATTTCAGAATCATTTCTTGTTTCTATGTCACATTTTGAGTAATTCATTAGTGTGGTGGAGTGTAAAATGTTGATATAGTCATGGTTACAGGTGAAAACAGATCATCAGACCACTGTATAATTTGGACACACTTGTCACATACTGATATAAACAGACAAACACACCTCAGTGTCTATCTGTTTGGGATGGTTGGATAAATGATGAGCGCCACTATTATTAGCCCTCAGGGGCTGCACACAATAGGAAATGCTAATTGAAACAATTTGGTTACACACATCTTTCTCTTAAAGCCAGAGGAAAGTTTTCACTGCAGCTCTCTTTGCTCATTTGTCACGGATGATTGGTGGACAATGGAGGTACAAGCCACTTTCACCCCCATTATGAGTCTAATCCCAGGAGCGAATGGGATAAAGTTTACAGGAGTTAATGAGGAGGAAATAAGTGGGTTGAGAAACTCATTCTCTGAAACGGAGAGAGGAAGTCTGGGAGTTTAAGCCTCTTCTTTATGACACGCCCGCCATGTTTATTAATGCCACTTTAAATTAAAGGATTAAATGGTGGCATGAAATTTTACCTTAGATTTTTTGTTCAAGATTGACATTTACAGTAACACGGATTTTTGACAGCGTTTGCAAATTCATTTCACAATGAAACAGCAGAATAATTCTTAAAAATTGAAAACCGAAAATCAGCCTGTTTTTGCTCTGAGTGATGCTTTTTTCTCCAACCCTGGCACTCATCTACCACCAGGGGGTGCTATATTTCAGCATTTTCCATTTGAATATGCAGATTTCCCACGTACTGCAGCTTTATCCTTTAGATTTTTTTGAGATAAATGTGATATTGGAGGTCAGCTACAAGTAAATGATGCCATTCTGCTGTAATTGCTTTTACGCAACTGTCATTCCTCATGTTGACATGCAATTTATTCTGCTCTTTTCATTCTGTCTGACATTACTGACAAATCTAAGTGTCTCAGTTGTGACAAATTTTCAGGTAGTCACAGGATTGTTAATGTATTTCTACATATACCATTTATTGTATAGAGAAAATATTCACATTCAATACATCTTTTATAATGAGGACCAAGATACTTGGATGACAAACCAGCAGGGAATCAAAATGAATAGTGCTCCATTCACAAAAGTAAAATAAACACATAACTGGTATGAAAGGATTCTGTGTTTGTTATGATGGCAACATAACAGTGGATAAAAATGGAACCGGGGTGACTGAATGTACAATCGTAGAGTAAAAGCAATTTACAGTGACAATAAAGGAGAAGAAAAACACCAGAAAAAAATGAGTCATGATTCAGTAGTTTCATATTTTACAGCAGATTCACAGTTTGAGTCACACATCTTTAGAAAGACACTCATGAAGACACCTCAAATCCTGGAGAGCAGCTGGAGATGTCCCTCTTTAAAACTTCCAACAGAATACAATCCAGTCAGGTTGAAGATGAAGCCAGTTTTTTAATTTTTTTAAAGATTCCGCACCGTTTATTCTGGGCCTTGAAGTCCATTTTAAACCTCCACTGAGCATCACCAAGTTTTACCAATAGACTGAATGTGTTCCTTGGCCTTCATCCTCAGTGAGGCAATACTGGAGTTCCTGGGATCAGCTGAGCACTGGTATGCTGGAGGTGGGGGGCACATGGAGGCGATGTGGGGCAGGTGAGGGCCGTGTCCCAGGGCCTGGGAGTTGAGGAAGGAGGCCGGCAAAGAGGACGGCATGGAAGGGGGCGGAGAAGGGGTGTAAGTGCCCGTGAGGCCCTGCGAGCTGCTGATGAAGCCGGGGAGCGACTGCAGGGAGGCTGAGGAGGTGATGGGCCTGGAGAGCCAGGGGTCCAGCTGCAGCCCCGAGCCCAGGGAGCTGCCGGGGGAGCGGCTGAACGACAGCAGGGAGGAGGGGGAGGTGTCCTGGAGCTTGATGGAGCTCACCTCCAGCTTCTCCTGCCGACGCCACTTGGCCCGCCGGTTCTGAAACCATACCTAAGGAAAAGGAGGAGAAATTAGGTTTTCAAGTGAATATTTATTACTGGAAAAAAAATCTGTTCTAACAATCAGCTTGGCAGGTCAAATAAAATGCACACCAAAGAAAGAGGAGAAGAAAGAAAGACCATTTTTGAGGCTAAAAACAATCACAAAAACACATTACAGCCACTTTAATGTTATGTAAAGCATGCCACTGTATAAAAAAAATTTAGAAATATAGGAGAGAGCATAATAAAAAGATTTTAGCCATTTTTAGCACTTTTCATTAATTTGCATCTCTTAAATTAATAATAAGATGAAATTATAAACTGATTTTTTTAAAAGAAATTGATTCAGCTTCTAATGTTCTTTTTGCTGTTATTGTAATATTTATCTTTTTGGTTCAATTTTGGACCCCAAATCAAATTGAATTTTTTACATTTTGGAAAGAAATTCAAATTTTATTTCCCATTGATAAAATTCTAATAAATAATATAATAATATATGTCCGTTTGTTCCATAGTTTTAATTCCTTCTGAAGTAAATCTTGCACTGTGTCCACAAACTACTTTATAAACCAACTATTTGTATGTGAGAATAACAGACTTCCACAATTGTCCTCCAGCTTATTTGTAGATTTATGATCAGATCATTTGAGCAAAATATTATGTTTCTCTAAACGTCTCAATGTGGATTAAATTTAAAGAAAAAAATAATAAAATGAATGGAAATTTAACTTTCAAGCAAGATTTAATGTTTCTTTTTTTTTGAATGTGTGTTTTGGAGATAACGCACACTGCCTTATAGACAAGCTGCCATCCTTACTGTTTTGACCTTCAGGCCTAATATAAAACCAAAAAATAAAGCAGCTGGTGGTGTTTTAGAGACTCACCTGTACTCGGACCTCCGGCAGGTTGACCTTCAGGGCCAGCTCCTCTCTGCTGTACACGTCCGGGTAGTGGGACTTCTCGAAGGCTCTCTCCAGTTCGTGCAGCTGGAAGGTTGTGAACGTGGTTCGGTTCCGGCGGTGTTTCTTCTTCTGGCTCTCGTCGTCGGACAGTTTTCCGTCTCTGTCCGGTGAGTCCGGACACACCGAGGCTTCCCCGGTGCTGCTGCCGCAACACACACCTGCCGAGAGGAGACAGTGTGAGAATTCCACAGAAAAGACTGATTTTTTATTTTTATTATCAAATTTTGACATATTGTATATTAATAACTTCTGTGAATAAAATTCTGCTACAGTTTATTAAGCATCTCCACTTTTCTCACTGTAGCTCTTCTGGGTTATTTGTAAAGTTATTGGGCAAATTTTCAAGAATATGTATGAAAATGACAGTTTATAATTTACGTTTAAGTTTTAAATTATCTAAAAATGTAAAACTACACACAGTATTGATTTTTTTTTGTTTTCTTTTTGCACTTAAATCGTCTGATTTGATATTAGATTGGAATAAAAACTGAATCTACTCACTGTCACAACTTTCTGTGTAGTGGCTCTTCTTGATTTGGCTCACTATTACATTCCCGTTGCGCTCAGCATCTTTCACCAGAACTTTTTCTGCCATGCTGTAGGAGGCTGACTTGTGGAAGATGGTGTCCTCCTTAAATCCCAGAATGGCCTCGATGCTGTGGATTGTGGACGGGTTGCTGCCGGGGCTCTGGACGGAGCGTGCGGAGGGAGACATGCGCTCATCCATCATCATCACTTGGGAAGTTGATCCAAGAAGCCACATTTGTTGGTAAAGTCCAGGGGGGGAAAAGTAAAAATGACACAAACACACTTCTCCTTGTATTTATTGCTGCGTTTCTTCAGTGTTTTTTCTTGCCCAAGCCAAATGGAGTCCAGGGATGGTGCCAAAGTTGCGCACAGGACGCACAGCAGTATCTTGCTCAGTGGTTGTGGAGCATCTTCGGAGGCGGGTTTTAAAGTAGTGCCTGGCCGTAAAACTCCCCCCACCCTGCTCGTGAGGCACCCCCGCGGCACGTCAGAGAGGGGGACGTCCCGGTGGATTTGGCCCCTGCTGGATTTAGGGGTAACTCGTGCGCCCTTGCAGCCAGCAGCCTCCACGCCCTCCCTAAACTCCTCCCCATCTCAAGTGCATCAGTCAGTGCAGACTCTAAACCTACTTACATAAATCTTAAAACCATCTTTCCACTCCTCCAGATGTCATGTCCATGTCTGTGCAAAAAAAAAAAAAAAAAAAAGAGGAAGATTAGGCCCACAGATTAAGGTACAACAAAATCATAATTACAAGATTTCTGGTCAGGACAGGGATTGCAAGATGGCAGCTTAATATTTAATCAAAGCGTCAAGATATTGTTGCCAAAATGCAGAGACATTTCCTTTAGTCGGAGGGTTATTTTGTGGCATTGACCTAAAGGAAAGATCATGCACCTCCTGACATGAGTTAAATGGAAGTCAATACTTTAACGGGCTCATTAGTATAAATTAAATCCTATAATTCATAATTCAATTTCCTTTTTAACCATACCTGTTGAGTCAAGGAGGTTAACAAAGACCAAACAATAACAATTTTGTGCTATAGCCACTTAACAGCAAACAAAGATTGACAGCAGTGTGGTAATCCTGCTTAAGGGGATTACATTATTTCACTCAAAAGAGTTAAAACCCCTAAAACTATTTAGCTTTTCCTAATTAAGGAAGGTGACCTTATCCTTTGTTTGCCTAAAAGAGGAAGGGGGGCAAATGGACAGAGAGATGACAACAGAACTTTGCTTTAACGCCAAAAACTTAAAGCAAAATTTTTTTAAATAGTTTTTTGTGTGGTTTATGGCCCATACACAGAGCATGTTAACACGAGCAAGTTACAACATGAAACGTCTGCTCATGTTGATGTGAACACTTTCAAATCACCAAAAGAAGCACAAAACCTGTAAGCAATGCATGAGCCTGGAAGAAGGCTGGAGAACTCACAAATTTGTCTGTATTTGTGAGACTTGATGCTAGTGCTATCTACAATCTGCATGTAAGCAGCAGTTTTGTGAAACAGGGTCCTGGTTCTTAAGGTTCTTGACAAATATTCTTTGAGTTTGTACTGATTTGGCAGTGTTGTTAAAATGTCAGTTGTGTTATGGCTTGTTTCTTTCTCATTAGCTCAGCACTTAGCTGCTGGTGCTCAGGATAAGCACTGCCCTGACCTGCATGACCCCCAGTGGACATCAGATATGAGGCTCACATTTTAACAAACTGACTGAACAACTAAAGTAACTAAAACTAATTTTGACAAATCAGGTGAAAAATGCTGTCAGATCTGGTGCAATATGTTTGACATCAAACTCAAACTCTTCATCTTCTACAGACACAACTGACACGTTTTTCCTGTGTTGAAGGCAGGTGTAGTAACTGAGGTTTCAAAAGGGAGGACTGCATGCTGGTTAAAAGTCTGCAGCAGAGTTTTGAGAGATAGTCCAATAATATTCCAGCAGGCTGTACTCAAACTAATGTCAACATATGGATCAACTAATCTGTAAATTTTTCAATTCAATTCTATTTATATAGCGCCAATTACAGTCAAATTGTCTCGAGACGCTTTACAGAACCCATATGCCTGACCCCCACAGCAAGCCAAAAGGCGACAGTGGCAAGGAAAACACCCTTTTAACAGGGAAAAAAACCTCGAGCAGAACCCGGTTCTAATGTGGGGGGACCCATCTGCCTGCTGGCCGGGCGGGTTGAGAGGGACAGAAGAGGTAGAGAGGTAGAGATAGAGGGATAGAGATGGAGGGATGGAGGTAGAGGGATAGAGGTAGAGGGTTACAGTTGGTGGGAGAACAACCACACATCTGAAGCATCCAGCTCTGGGACCAGGGACACTCAGAGAAAGGACACAGGGAGAAACAGAGTGAATGTAATGCAATAATGGTACATATAGTAAATACATAGGTAGTTAGAGAAGGGCTCAGTGCATCAGTGCAAATGAAAACACCAGCTCACCCCGTCAGGGTCCCCCAGTCAGCCCTAACTATAAGCTTTGTCAAAAAAGAAGGTTTTAAGCTTGGTCTTAAAAATAGAGAGGGTGTCCGCCTCCCGAACCCAAACTGGGAGCTGGTTCCACAGGAGAGGTGCCTGATAACTGAAGGCTCTGCCTCCCATTCTACTTTTAGAGATTCTAGGAACAACAAGTAAGCCTGCAGTCTGAGAGCGAAGAGTTCTGCTAGGATAATATGGTACTATCAGGTCTTTAAGATATGATGGAGATTGGTTGTTAAGAGCTTTATATGTCAGAAGAATGATTTTGAATTCTATTCTAGATTTAACAGGAAGCCAATGAAGAGAAACCAATATAGGAGAAATATGATCTCTCTTGCTAACTCCCGTCAGTACTCTGGCTGCAGCATTTTGGATCAGCTGTAGATGTTTCAGAGAGCTATTGGGACAACCTGATAATAAGGAATTACAGTAGTCAAGCCTAGAAGTAACAAATGCATGGACTAGTTTTTCTGCATCACTCTGAGACAGGATGTTCCTGATTTTCACAATATTTCTCAGGTGGAAAAAGGAAGTCCTACAGATTTATTTTATGTGTGAGTTAAAGGACATGTCCTGGTCAAAGATAACGCCGAGGTTCCTCACAGTAGTACTGGAGGCCAATGTAATGCCATCCAGTGTAACTATATGCTTTGAAATCAGTTTTCTAAGATGTTTGGGGCCAAATACAATGACTTCAGTCTTGTCTGAATTTAGTAGTAAGAAATTATAGGTCATCCAGGTCTTTATGTCCTTAAGACAATCTTGACAATCTATAAAGCCTACGTCATTTGCAGTACACCACGTAGAAACCCAGCAGCGAAACGACATGCGGCTAAACATATCGTTGCTGGTCAGATCTGGCAGGGGTCCAGAGAAAACTACGGAGTCCGACATGGTTTTGGCAAAGTTGCACACCGATGCCACACTAACTTTGGTGACCTCCGATTGGCGTAACCGGGTGTCATTACCGCCGACATGAATAACAATCTTATTGTATTTATGATTATCTTTAGTCAGCAGTTTCAAATTTGCTTCTATATCGCCCGCTCTGGCCCCTGGGAGGCATTTTACTATGGTCGCTGGTGTCGCTAGCTTCACGTTTCTGACTATGGAGCTGCGAATGATCAGAGTTGGTTTCTCAGCGGGTGTGTCGTTGAGTGGGGAAAAACGATTAGAAACGTGAAGCAGTTTGTGGTGTGCCGGGACAGCAGGCTTGAGCTTAGGACTACGTTTCCTACAAACTGTCACCCAGCTACCCTGACTTCCCGGCTGCTCGGGTGCTGCTAGGGGACGGCTAGCAGAAGCTACACTAGCAGAAGCTACACTAGCAGCTATACTATTGCGGTCCTCACCGGCTAAGGGGGCCTGGCTAACAGCTAGCGGGGTGTTTTCCATGGTGCAGAGCCACGCTTCCAATTCAGAGAGCCTCGCCTCCAAAGCTACAAAGAGACTGCATTTATTACAGTTATCGTTATCACTAAAGGAGGCAGAGGAGTAACTAAACATGTGACACACTGAGCAGGAAAGAGAAGGAGAGGAAGAGGAAGTCATGCTAACTGCTAAATGCGAGGCTAGCGGACAGAGATAACAGATTAACTTAGAATTAAGTACTGAGAAGGTGCTTGAAGAAAATGAGTGTATGTTACGATTCAAATATTACCGCTACACACAGATTTAATGAATATCAAATTAGATGGAGAATATAGGCTACAACAGTCACAGAAGACAACACGGCGCTACAACAGGAAGTGACGCAATACGCTCACCGTAACGTCAGACGTCAGCAACACAGCTTCGTCAGTTTTTTCTACACTGAAACAAGTGAAGTCAAACCATCATTCTGTTTTTATGGACACATGTGAAAGAGCTTCCTCGAGGGGCAGGAACTGAATACAAACTAGACCTGAAAAGGACTGTGGACAAACAAAGACTGGTAGGTGCACCAATGAACTTAGGTTAAAAAAGACTTTAAAAACTGCTAGTATGTGTATTATGTCATGCGGTCTATAGCCACTGAACAACTAAGTTGATGATCTTTCACATGAATTTTAAACCTGTGTGCATATCATACAAAATAAAATAAATAAAAATGTGGATAATTTTAAATTAGAGGCTGAAACTTAAAATGAACAGTTTAACATTTTGTGAATTTTGCTTGCTTTTCAAGAGAGAATAGGAGGACAACAGATACCACTCCCAAATATGACACTATGGCTATGAGCTAGTTAGCTTACCTTAGCATTAAACCTGGACAGGCAAACAGCTACACTGACTTGAAAGTGACACAGAAACAACAATTCCATGGTTTAATGTTGGGTTATATATTCCTTGCCTGGACTCAGCACTGTTTTGGCCATAAAAAACAGACAAGATATTAACAATTCTGTAACCTAGTGACCTTTATAGGCACCGATGGCCTTCAAACTGAGCCAGGCTAGCAGTTTCCCCTTGTTTCCATTGTTGGTGCTAAGCTAAGCTAACAGTTGACAGGCTATATCCTCATATTTATGATATTGTTTAAAAGTGACATCAGTGTACTCATTAAAATCTTGGTATGAAAGCTTATTTTTTCTTATAATGGCCTGACTATTCTTTGGCCTTGAAAGGTACATCTTGGGTACATCCACTGTTATACAGACTCTTATAGAGAGATGGAGCTGCAGCTAGTTCTCAGCCTTGTCTGTCTGATATATCACTGCCCATGCTGCAAATCTCCAGGGTAATACTACCTTCTTTTATCCTTTACTTGTAGTTATTTTGACACTTCTTTACTTTTAATCAACTGTGTATCCTTTACTTTTAGTTGACAACAGCAACAACTGTATGTCTTTTACTTTTAGCTAACAATAACAGCTGTATGTGAATTTCTTTTAGCTATGAAGAACAGTTTATACTTTACCTTCAGCTAACAATTTCAACCATTTATTCATTACTTTTAGCTGATAATATCAACTGTTTATCCATTATCTTTAGCTAGTCGCTACAATTGTTTATCCATTACTTTTAGCAAAAAGCATTAGCTATTTATCCATCACCTACTTACCCATCGTGTTTAGTTAGTTTTTTCAGCTGTCTATCCATTACTTTTAACTAATAATATCAACCATTTATCAACTATGTTTAGCTAGCTGTTAGAATTATTTTACCATTACTTCTTGCTAACAATATTAGCAGTTTCTCTTACTTTTAGCTATTTCAACCATTACTTTAGCAAAGTTAAATATTTCAGCTGTTTATCCATTACGTGTAGCTAGCTATTACAACTCTTTTCCCCATTACTTTTAACTCAGAGTATTAATTGTTTATCCTTTACGTTTAGCTAAGTAAAATTTTCAGTTGTCTTTCCATTATGTTTAGCTAACTATTTTAAATTGTTATCCATTACGTTCAGCTAACAGTATGAACTATTTATTCACTAAGTTTTGGTTGCAATAACAACCTTCTATCAATTACTTTTAGGTGACAATTTCAACTGTTTATTTATTATGTTTAGTTCACTCTTTTAACCATTTATCCATTACATTAAGCTAGCATTTTCAACTGTTTATCTATTATGTTTAGCTAGCTGTTACAATTAGTTTTAGTTATCAGCATCAAATGTTTTTTTTACTTTGTTTAGCTACCAATTTCAAATCTTTATTCACTATTTTCAGCTTTGTATTTCAATTGTTTCCATCGCTTTTAGTTAATAATATTAACCGTTTTTTCATTCGGTTAAAAAATATCACCTGTGAATCTGTTACTTTTAGTAGCTATTTAATCATTTGTCCATTGTTTTAAGTTAGTTATTTTACCCATTCATTTGCTATTGGCTATCTATTTTACTTAATTATTATCACGTTTAACTAACTATTTCAACATTTAACATCTTTCTGTCTGTACATTTATGACCACAAATATAAATTAATAGTTTAACTCATTGATATTCATGCACAGGCATCTTAAAACTTGGAAAATTTTGGTGGATGAATGAGAGTTGGCGTATTTTGTTCTTTAGCTGAGATGAATATGATAGACTTGAAGACCAATATATTATTGCAAGCCTTTAGTTTGTCATCTGATATTGTCATCTGCAAAGAAAGACAGAGAGAGAGAGAGATTGAGAGAGAGAGAGAGAGAGAGAGAGAGATTTTGAGAGAGAGAGAGAGAGAGAGAGAGAGAGAGAGAGAGAGGGAGGGCACTGGCCAACAACCTTGGCTGTGCTGATCCTATTAGAGGTAATCTCCAGACTTGACAAATCCATAGCCGTTTACACTTGGGTTCATGTGAAACTCTAAATGCTGTTGCTGCTTGTCCCCCCACCCCTTTTCTGCTGTGCTTAATCATTGGTAACAGTTTGGATAATGCCCAATTAAATTAAGACGTATTCCTCTTACTCATTGCATTAGCGCTGATTCAGGTAGATTGGATTAATTGTTACTTAATCTTAAATATTTAATGGCTGTACAACAGAATGCCTGTGTGACTGACCATTTTAAGCCACTAAGGATTTGAAATGAGTAATCCATAAAGCCCCATAGCAAATGTAACTTTTCTAAGTAAAAAAACATAAAATAAAAGCTAAATCAAAACCAGCAGTGATCGTTGATAGTTTTAAATAATATCTTTTTACACAGAGTTTAGTAAAGACATTTGTATTAGTGTAAAAGTCACATATGACCATCATAAGGAAATTCCACCTTTAGGAATAAATCTTCACAAACCGACACGTTGCTTGTATTCAATATACATCTTTATTGGAGCAATACATTTGTTTTCCCAGTGTGAAGTACCTCCAAATATGTCATCACTGTTTATGTACAATGTTTTGATGTTATTCTGTATTTTAAAATCAGGATTTGTGCAAATCTGCAAATGTCTCTGCAAATGTTTCAGGCTCGATAGCTTTGATTACAGATAAAATGATGCATGTCAAAACATATGAAGATCACCTGCTTTGTAGTAACACCAAAAGAAAAAAAAAAACAACCTAAATGCCATTATTATTTCAAACACCACATACAAACTTACCAAAAGGAAAGGTGAAATACTCAGACAGGATTGGTTTACTATAAGCAAGTCTTGGTATATTGTTATTTATTTGACTGAAAAACACACTTCCACACACCAAGCTGTCTCATTTTATGACAAACAGAAAAAATTAACATTATATTACAAATTGATAAGAATTTTAAAATTTATTGTGGCCTGTGACAATATGAAATATATGTGAGAAGGAATACCTTGTGGAAATGGTTCACAGAGAATCCCTTTTCTACAGCATTCATCTAAAAACAAACAAACAAACAAAGCAACAAACAAAAAATAAAAACAATAATGGAGGAAAAATGGGGCACCCATTTAAGTATTTAAATTTTATTATAATGTTAAGTTGTAAATTATTACCCAATTCAATAGGGAAGTCCTTCGTGAACGCAGACTGGAAGTAACCAGGTTTAATTTTTTATTACATATAGGTGAAGTGTTTTTAGTGCTTATAATAAAAGTAAATATTTTGCTTGTGTTTTAATAATGTAACTGAACCTCAGGCTTTTTAGCACAGCTTGGCTTGTAGATTCCTGGAAAGTGGTGAAATAGATTTTCTTGTCTTCTCTCTTCTTTTTCTTCTTCTTCTTCATTATTCAAACACATCTTCCCTCTCTGGCCACTTACATGACAGAGCACTTCTCCTCTGCTTTGCTCTTCAGCTCGGTAACGGTGGCCGAGGCCTTCTCCTTCAGCTGGTCCATGTCCATGTTCTGCAAGTTTTGAATCTGGCCCATGAGGGAGTCTTTGCCCTCCTCCTCCGTGGCGTCCTCGTCCACCATCTTGAGCAGCTCCTCGGGGACATCCACGTCGTCGCCGGCCATCTCAATCATGTTCTCATCCTGCTCGCTCTGCAGATGACAACATCGGGGCAGAGAACAAGGTCAGAACCCAGAAACATAGATTTAGGACACTAAAGGTTGGTGTAATAAATCTGATTACTGCACTTAAAGCTCCAATCGGAAAAAAACCCCAAAAAAACACTAACTAGCTTATAACATAATGTCCTCTCAAAATTATCTAAGTGTATTTGTTCATGTAAGAATCTTCATAAATACAATACAAAACAATTTTTTCCATGTACAAAGCTTTGTAGCAGTTTTGTTTGTAAGACCTTAGTGGGTTAAACAAGTGGAGACATAAAATGTTTCCTGCCTCCTCTGTTCTAGTATTAGTTGAATGATTCCAAATGGTGCTGCATAAATACCATACAGCATGACGTCAATTTTTTGTTTTTCCTGACTCTACGTTTACATACAGTGGCACTGAATTATTACTTGCAGAAGTAAACAACGTGCATGCTGACTTAAAAGCTTTCTACAGGATTAACATGCTGCCTCGTTTCCAAAACATTTCTGCTTCCACTGTTACCATCAGATTTGACACACATCATTTATATTGACCTCGGTTAATCCAAGAACATTTCACAAACCTTAATGGTATGTAAATCTAAAAAAAAAAAATTTTTTAAAAATCTGCTGATCATTTTATGACTAATTGTATCTTCCTCTTTTGATTTTACACCTTTTAAACTTAACTAAATACACTTGTCAGGTTTTGAATTCACATTACAAGCAAACAAAGGTGCAAACAGGACGACAAGCAAGTAGATGGACTCTAGGACCAGTCTTAATCCACATTCAAGTAGCTGCACTCGAGGATATTCCTGCTGTCCATGTTTTCTACATTTTTGTAAAGCAATCTCTGCCCATTTTATTATCAGCACCACCACACTTTGTGTCACTGCATTATAAAAATGCTAAATTTAAAGCCTTTTCAACAAACTAAATCTAATCACTTACTATCTTGAATTGCCATGCAATAGACACTGTACTGTGACTACTTTAAACTTCAATCTGTGGGATTATCTCAAACCTGCTTTAGCCCTTCCTCTCAGATAGTCTAAAGATATCATCTATAGTGTTGCACGAGACCCTAATTCCATTAGATGAACAGCACCAACTTCCTGTTTCTATTCATACTGTATACTTGTTCCATTACATACATAGTTTTTCGGACTTACACCAGTATCTTGTATGTGTTCTCAACCACCTATCCATTATAATAAAAGAATCAGCACAATAGGATCCCTTTGGCTGTCTTATTGTTACTGAAAATCAATTTAAAATGCAAATGTCAGCTCTAATAAAGATACTTTGGTGTTTGCCATGTGCTCCCTTTCAAACTGATGTGCAATGTAGACATCATTTGAAAGGAATAATTACATTTATACGTATTGCTTCCTGCCATTGTCCTCATCACCTTTGTGTAGTTTCAATTTAAAAGAGAAACAGTGAAAAGAAATGCATCCATTGTTTAAGAGAAAACTGAACAATAGTGTGTCTGTTGTAGAAGACTATTAGAAACGCCTCCAGCAGCCAAGGTCATCACTGCATTGAGACTAACAAAAGTAACGATAATTGAATGCCGGTAATAAAATTTGATTTGAAATTTTCACCATAAAATAGATACATTTCATCACAAGAATATTTAGTTTTACATTTGGTTACTACATTCGTTCACTGGATTAGAGATCTCTCTACTGGTCTTCATCTTTAAATAGCTTAAACAGAATCCCTACATACCTTTTGTGCTCCTTCCATTATCGTTTATTTTTCCTTTAGGACTCCTTTGAAATCCTGGAAGTGCTCAGTCTACATCCACTAAGATGCTGCTGTTTCTTAAAGCCAGTTCACACTGCCTGTTGCTCCCTAATGAGCCTGGGACACCTGCTCAGTGGCATTTGGCTTTGTAAGACTCAAGATGCAATATGGGACGCAGGACGCTGGTTGAATGTCTTTCCCACTAATCTACCGTCATGACCTCTGCCTCCTGTTGTTTAGGCTGCGGCTGCCAAGAACTGCTGTTAGATTAAGTTAACCACAGCTAACCATGAAGCAGCTATTTCTACCTGCGCAGGCAGGACATTTAGCTCAGTCGTTAAACTCTGATTCTTTCTGTCACTGGGAAGTAAAGCCATTTAATAAAAGCACTATTAGCTATGATCACCAGTTGATATTATGAAACTACAAATATGCAGTATTCAATCTAATTTAAAAATAAAACAATACCAACAAGACAAATATATAAACATCCAATAAATGCTTTATTATAGCGTAGCTGTTAGCAGATATAATAACTTATTAATGTACTTGTTAAAAAATGCAACTCTGTCTGAGGTCGCCAATCAATGGATTATTGTTGAAGGAATAGAAAAAGTTTTTAATGCTAATTAACGTGTCCATATGTTTGTTTACAACTGCATTACAGTGTGCTGTAGAGCACTTATTGAATATTTGCATTCTGCTTATGAATGCTAAATATAGATTTTAAATTGAAATGCTACCCTGCTGATAATTAAATGAAAGTAAATCATGTCTTTGTATGATGGAGTTTATTAATGTGTTGCACTCATTTAAATTTCAAACTTTACAAAGGTGAAACTCTGAAGTTTTTACCTTCGGCAGCCTGTATTTTTCTCTGAGGCAAACCCTGAGCGTTGCCCTCTCTGCCTTCTTGTGTAAGAAATCTGCATCTCTCTCCATCCTGAAAGAGACAAGAAATATATATTATTAGTACAGTGACAAATATTTGTTGGACACAAAACAGTTGCAGATTAGTTATAATCAAAATGTCGCTGAAACACTAGAGTGCAGGAAAATACCAAAATGCCAATCACTAAAATCTAAAATGCAGCATAAAACATCCTTTCAGCATTAGGATTTTCATTATTAAAATTATAATAAGACTAATATATTAAAATTATTTATCAATTTATTAACATTAAAATCTGTATTTTAAACACCTATGCTAATGTTGTTGCTGACAGGTGTTTTGTAGCTGAATTCCAGAGATTCTAACATAAACAGCTACAATTACATATGACACAGATCAATAAAATTTTTAGCAATATTTAATAATCCTTTTTTTCTTTTACACAATTATTTTACTGCTGTGCCACAAATATGCAATGTGCAATCTGTGGGCTTGTGCTTGATATTTACCAATTTAATGTCAGTTGCACCATAATTATATTAATAAAATATAAACTACAAACTCCAGCTGCATCTATGTGAAATCAGACAATTGATATAATCAATATGTAAATCGCAAAACAATATTTGTCATTTGTTCCTATCAGAGTGTTCTGATTTTGAAGCATCATTCCAAATGATCAAAGGTGATTGTAAACATGATAGCTGTTTTCCACTAACTTGCTCTTTGTGAGACGCTGCACATTCCTACATTTTCAGGATCACGTACTTTCCCTCAGCCAATTAAAGATGGGATTATTAGGTCAGACTGAGTCAAGCAGATTTGAAATCAAGCCAAGACGCCACAAGTTGAACTGTAGTAAAAACAACAACACACTCTGTACTTTTGAACAAATGCCCGTTTGTAAAAATGCTCTTGACAGCCAAACAGATTATACAGACATTTGGATGTTTTTTTAGGAGGAGCATATTATCTTTCATGTTCTTTCTTATTAGTTCAATTCACATGTTTGTGTGGATCACAGTTTGTTGTTACAGACTTGAATCCATTACTAGACACTAGCAGTTAAAGATAGTATGGCCATTTAAGCCATCTTTTAAAACAAATTAGTCCTCAAATATGGGAATAGAGGGGCAGGATTAATCTTGTTATGTAATTCAGACTGAATACATCTGCTTTATGCTGCAAAATCTGCTCTGTTTAAAAAATGTCAAACGTCCGGATTTAACAAATTGTAGAATAAAATGTTAATTTAATTGAATTTAGGATGGATTAATCACATTGCCAATCAACTGCATTGTTTAAATATTTAGTGAATAAGGGTGGAATGTTAGTGTAAGGTTTTTACATTCCAATAAAAATATATCAAGTAGATATTCAATTTCAAATCAAATAATACTGACAATAAAATACTTCCAAAAACACCTGCATATATAATGGGAGGAAAGCTAACTGTCCAATAATGTGGACTGTGTCACAACAAAAACAAAAGGTAATTGCAAAAACAAGTAATATAAATAAATGTATAATTCAGTGCAATACTGCATCATTTCAAGCTGTCACTAAAACTGTCATTTTGCACTTTTATATCCAGCTGGATTCAAAACTATACAGTCACTTAAAATGTTAGCAAAAAACTATTCTTGATGCAGATGCAGATGACAGATTATAAGAGATTATTGATCCAGGTCCAGTATGACATTTAGCCTCAGCGGATTATTATGTAGAAAATATCAAAAAAAAAGAGAGAAAACATCCTTCATTTTCCACTATAGTGGTTGCTTTGCTGTGACCTTCAGCAACAGATGCATCTCTCAAAAACACAGGTTGCTCATTGTAAACTCATAAAAATTATAAACACATATTATATTCAGCAAGTTTAGATGTAAATCATGAAGTTAAGTGTTGATATAAAGAGGGACAACAGTGAGGGAATGTGATGAAACAGAAAACACTTTGTCAAGGTCAGATTGCACAGCCTGCAGCCATAGTGTTTTCGATGGGCCGGTGGCATCAATTCAAAATGGAGTACTTTCCATGTTGCTACTTACTTCTCCTCCACCAACTGTTTTTGGTACTCTTCATACTCCTCTCGTGTCATCCCTGCTGCTTTGGCTGGATCTGAAGGGGTGGCCTCCTCTTCTTTGTCACCTCCACCACCAAGACCCATTCCTGACAGGGGGTTCCCAATCATGCTCTTGATCAAAAATGCCATCTTGAGTTGTGTGGCTGTTTAGGATGTGGATATTTTTTGCAGATAAAAAAAAATGATGCTGCTCCCCTTTTGGTGCCCTTCGCTTTGGCTTCCTATAGCTGTCAAATCCAGTGGTAGCTCTCTAGCTAACCTGCTGCTTGTCTATGGAGCCAAGGACACACTGACGATAAGCAACAGACACAAACACACACACACACTTTAACACACACACGTTTTGCCTCGGCCATAATCTGGATTTAATCCTCCCTGCTCCACTATGCTAAGAGGCAGATGGCCTGTTTTCTCTCTATTTTTAAATCATGCAGACCTTTGTGGATATTTTTTTCATCATTTTGACACTTGGTGCATTCTTTGGGCAAAACTCAGTGCAGCACTGATTAAAAAAATGCTTTTGGAGCTTGTTGTCCTCAGTTTGTGACTACACATATGTTGCTTCCACCCACTCTTGCTTAATCATATTAGTAAAGTAGGGTTCGGCCCGTGTGCAGCTTATACTGCTGAGACCAAGCAGCGTAGAGAGAGAGAGGAGCGGGATTACAATCCTGTTTATCCCCATGAAGCCTTCCTTCATGCAGTGCTATTGTTCAGTGGGAGGATGGTTGACAGGAGGATGAGAGATGGGGAGGAGACAACTCTCATTTCATTTCACTATCACTCCATCGCATCTTTAAGCCTGGAACCTGTAGATTACGCCACAGTTTTTGAGCATTCAAACATTTCAGAAATGCTTTTTTGTAACCAAACATGCCCTATAATCAAAAATGCATGTTTCTCCTCATTTTTATTGTAATTATTTTCTTTTTCACTTTTATTTAATAGTACACACATGCAGCAACATGCTCCCCCATCAGCCAGAACAATAAAACCGCCTAATATTGTGTTGTTCCACCTAGTCCCACCATAACAGGTTTGACTTGTCAAGGTTTTGACTCCACAAGAGTCATGTGCAGGCAGCAAGATGTTAGCAGAAAGTCCTTTAAGTCCTGTAAGCTACAAGGTGGGACTTTCATGGATCGGATTTGTTTTCCCACTAATATTTGGTGGATAGAGATCTGGAGAAGTTGGAGATGAGGTCAACACCTAAAAGTCTTTATCATGTTCCTAAAACTTTTTACAGTGTGGCAAGGCATGAAACCCTTCTGAAAGAAGCCATTGCTATCAGGTAATACTACCATGAAGGGGGCTATGTGATCTGCAACAATGTTTAGGTCGGTGATACATAACAGAGCAACATTACATGAATGCCAGAACCGAAGGTTTTCCAGCATAACATAGTGGAGAGCATCATACTGCTCACTCCAGCTCATCTTCCTCCCATACTGCATCTTGCTTCCATCTCTGTTCCAGATGATTGATGGTCATGATGTAAAAAACAACTTCATCAGACCAAACAACCTTCTTCTATTCCCACAAAACAGAATAGAGCAACAAACCGCAATGCACTGTGTTTGACACCTTCTTCCTATTGCCAGCTTTAAAGATAATCAAGATTTAAATATAACAACCATATGTGCTACAGTAGGTCTTCTGTAGGATCAGACCAGCCTCCACTCATCATGCACATTAATGAGCTTTGGGCACCTGTGACCCTATCACCAGGTCTTTTCTAGGACCACTTTGGCAGCTACTGTATACAACCCCCAAGGCCTGCTGTTTTGGAGAGACTACATCTAGTTGTGTAACTATCACAATTTTGCCCCGTTAAACTTGCTCAGAATCTTTCTTTTGTCCACATTTTTTGTCTCCAGCACATCAACTTCAAGAACTGACTGTTAACTTGCTGCTAATGCGTCACTACAATGACATTTTATTCACTGTCTGTGGGATTATTGTTGAGACTGATCAGTGTGGTTACGTGGTGTTCTTGTCAGTGTCTTTGACAGTTAAATCATGTACTCTACTTACTTAATCTGCATCACGCTGAGCTGCAGGACTGATAAGTCTTACATGTGCAAGAGATTCAACATTTGTCAGATTTCCAATAAGTTTGCTCTATAAACTTCAGCTTCACCATACATAGATATGAAAGAACATGTAATGTGTAATGTGTAAATGTTATTCACTGAAGAACGATGTGCAGATATCTGCTTCAAAAATCTTTGATAAGCTTTAAATTTTGATATTTGATATTTGATAGTATTTTGATACAACTCTTTTATACACATTCATGCTCTCCAGACGAAAAACTGTCTTCGAATTTTTCCCATACATGCTCCAAGAAATTGACATTTACAATTTTATTTTTTTTTAAAAAAGCAGAAAAGTCTTATGCATTTTTTTTTTTGAAATTTCACCTGAAGAAGTACCTCTAAATTTGGTCAGCAGTAGCTGCAAAATGACTGTTTGTCCTTATCACCAGGTGAGGCAAAGGGCAAAGTGACATTACAAAGACACCAATGCATGGTCGTCCAGTTTTCATAAAAGTCGTCGGGAACTGGATGAAAATTTTATGTTTTTTTTTCTCTACCTACACACCAGTTCCTCAGCAAGTTTCATGAAATTCAGATAGGAAGTTATTGCATAATCTTGCCAGACAAACAAACAGCACTGGTAACATACTTTTGCTGTGGTGAGTTAGAATAAATAACAGCCTCATAGCAATGAGTTGGACCTGTTCTAAAAATGTTGGACTACAACTCTGCCAAATTTGACACCACAGGAATGAAGCATAACAAATGCTACATCAATTTTAGTCATAATAGTGTTAGATGGTATCTTTAGTGGATGCCACACTTGGCAGCCTTTGTTAAAAGATGCCAATTTTTATAAAACATACAGCCTGGTCTCGATACAAGGACCTCCAGGATGAATAGTAATAAGTTTGGTGATCCATTAATATTTCATCTCGTGCCAAAATCTAAACAGTATTTCATTCTGACCAATAGCGAAGCTCAGGATAAATGCTAAACTAACGGCATCTTGTTCAGTTCTAGCTGTCGTTGAGTCTATTCTAACTGGGAAATGTTTGCACTTTTTTGTTGTATAGCTGATACAGATTTGGAAAGGATGCAGCGAGGTGAAAGCGTTTCAGTGGAATAATAGTAGTTCAAAGTGACAGTAACGCTAACTGGGGAGCTTTTCTGTTGTCGCAAAATACTTTAGGTTAAAGGACATGATATAAGTGCAGATCTTTTAACATTTATAAGGCAATTTCTATACATTTTATATGATTAAAATGCACATTAAAACGCTATGAAGCATTCATAAAAGTCCATTAACAGTTATTAATGTTCACTAACAAACTGCAAACTCTGTACTTATACACTTATATTATGCTCTATCATGCTAATGCAATTTATCAGTAATGCTGCATAAGAAGAGAGATGATGAATAAAAGAATATACTATTCTATGTTTAAGCAAAATAAACTGCATTTATACATTTCAGAATATTTACCCATGATTACATAATGTGCTATAAACTATTTATTAATTATATGCAACTTATAAATGCAAGGGTTGTTAAAATAATGTGTTGCTGTCAAAGGCCCCCATGTGTAACTTAGAAATTCTCATACTGTTGCATTCATATTTCTTTTTACTTAACTTCAAGTAAATTCTGAAATTACAATGAATATTATACCACTAAATTTCTAACATTTATGTTAATATATATAAGTGCAATATGCCTTTTGTATGACTCTTTAAACAAAAAACTGTTAGAAGAGATGATGAGGTCAAAGTTAGTCACTGTAGATGTATTGTGTGTGGAGTGTTTCTCACATCCTAAAAAAACAGACATCACAAGGTACTTTGAGTTCACTGTTTATGTAAATTGTTCAGGTAGAGGATATGTCAGATTCTGACATATTTGACTTAATTAAAACAGATAAACGGAAGTAGACAACTGATGTCCGGGTTTTTATCATCAATTGTTCTGCAGTATTTTTTATACAAAATTGCACATTTGAAAACACAGGTTCTTTTGTCAGGTCAGTTCTGTTTCATAGAATGGGATTGTGGCAGGTTTCAGCTTTTGACCAACCAGAAATACTGAAAGGAACATGATACATCATGCTTGAAATCCAGAGCAACAAGTCACACGCTGGCATTCACACACATTTTACTGATCAAATTAAAAATCTGAAATTAATTAAAACAAACTTGTTCAACAAAACCATTTTTTTCAAGTATAATAACTTACAATCTGAAAAAATAATCAAACCCCCCAAAAAAATTAAGAAAATGAACATTCCCTCATTTACACACGTAGTTCATCAAAAGAACTTCTTTGCTGCTGCTTCTTGTTGACTTCTACAAGAGAAAAGAAGAGGCATAATGAATTAGAAAGTTGTTTAAATTCACAATCATATACGAACCAAATAAAAACAAGCATGTCTTACTTGTACATGATGTAGCAGAAGAACAGGACTGACTGGACGACGACAAAGATGGCAAAATGAACAGTGGATAAGCAGGAAGGCATGGCAGGCATCTCTGGGCACTTTACAACCTTGTCACCAGGATTCTGTGTGTGAAAACAAAACAGGGTTCAGAGAGTTCATCCTTGTGAATTCTAATTGGTTTAATAAACTGCAGGCGAGACACTCTGGTCTATACCTGAGCATTACGCTGGACCAGATGCTCCACGTCCCTTTTGACTACGTGCAGATGTTCCTTGATGTCGTTGAAGTGCTGGATAGTCTCATATGTGCCCATACCGCCGGCATTACCCTGGTGCTGGACAGAGCCGATCTGTTTCAGAGACTCAAAAAAGGAATTTCTGCAGACACAAAGAAAAGACAGACCAAGAGTCACTATAGAGACATTTTACTACAAACATTAATACTGCAAAGAGGCTCCCACAGGACTGAAATAAGTCAGTGTTGAGTGAATTCCTGTTGGACAACATGATGCGCAGTGAATATGCTGTTTATTTACATCAATATAAATTGTCCAAAATTAATCTTTTAATCCCTATTCACTGGAGGCTACATATTCTCATAGTCGGAAAAACAGAAAATTACCATCTGATAAAAGAGGTCATGATTGCTAAATTAATCCCTTATAAAAACATGTTCCTACAACAGATTACAAGTACAGTAGGTTAAGAAACACAGAGGAGCACTATCTGGATTATAAAATCATGATTTTAGCTATGATGCTAAACACCAAATTAAAATGCTGATTTAACACAGCATAACTAGAAACAAATAAATTCCCAAAAATGTGTTATATTGTACATTTGTGTGTGAAGTCAAATGCTTTATTTCTTTTCTAACTGAGAAAAGAAAGGAAGAGAAAAATGTTCTTTTTAAGCATTACTGCTTGGGGTTAGTTATAAAATTGACAGTCTCGAGTGAAAATTTGTCCTTGGTTTTTGTTTGTGTCCGAGTTACATAAAGTAGAAATATTTTAGAGTATTTTTAGTGTGTCTCTACATTGAAAGTCACAAATACCCGCTGGATTTGACAAACCAAGGCTGCTGAAACCTCACAATCAGCTGAAACGTAGTACACAGAGTGAAGACTGTAAAATTTGTTCATCTGGTATATCACTACTGCATGAAGCAGGGATGTTTTGGTTTTTTTTAGTCAGAATCAAAAGGACATGCATTAACAGCGACCAAAAATTATTGTTTTAAGACTTTTAGCCCATCATTGAATAAGAATAGGATGCAGAGTGTTACAAGGTCAAGTCCACAGGATTGTGTGGTGAGTGGAAATTAACACAATCTAGTGTCTTAAAAGCACCGCAGAACAGCCACTAAAAGTAAAATACCCAG
This sequence comes from Amphiprion ocellaris, assembly GCF_022539595.1. NCBI lineage: Eukaryota > Metazoa > Chordata > Actinopteri > Pomacentridae > Amphiprion > Amphiprion ocellaris. The sequence continues at coordinate 12,117,324 of NC_072782.1, forward strand.
CATAGCCCTAGCAGAATTCCACTGGACTCTTAAATTTGTTTTTAAATTTTTTTAATTTATGAGCTATGATAGAATTGTCTATTGAATGGAACATTTAGCAGCAGAAAAAAAATCCTAGTTGTCAAACTATTTATTGGAGACATGACCTAAATAAACTTTGGTATTTCTTTGATGCAGTTTCTTGTGACTTCTCAGCTGACATATACACTGATGCCAACGCATCCACAACAAGCTAAGCATGACCAGTAATAGCAGAGCTAATATTCTGCCTCCAGCAGTTGCTAATAGCAACCTTGACAAACTGCCATTTTTCCATTTTGTTAGAATTGTAACCAAGACATCAAGTGTATTTTGTATACTACTCGTGCCTTCTTAAAGCATTATCTGTACATTTTTTACTCTGTACTGTGCTGTCTTGCTATGAAGACATTAATATTTAACTGGGGTTCCTGCCATGAACCACAATGGAACTATTTTGGCAGCTAGTGTTGGTGTATACTGCTGTGAATCCAGTTTTTTTCTAACTTTACTCATGTTAGTTTTGATTTTCCTCGTTAATAATACCTTATGGAATGTCACTGTGTTATGGTTTGTAATCACTGTCACTAAATTTGTTATTCAACCATGCTTCCAGCAAAAACTCACTGCATAGCTGCACAACTACACCAATATAAAAATAGAAATATGGACTATTGTCAAATTTAATATAGTCATTGCATCATTTACACTCCGGATTCCTGCTTTAACATAAAATATGTGAGTAGTTCATTTTTATTTTTTAAATGGATTCCTTTTTGCAACAATCCACTTTCTAAAAATTCAAGTGTCTGAGTCAGAGAAGAGCAAAAATTAAGGTTGAGAGAGGCAGAAGTCACTGTCAGTATCGTCTAATGCAGTATAGAAATCCTATTAGGATTCTGTTCAGTGATGATCTTGTAGCGAAAAAACTTAACCCTTTTAACCTTTTTGACACTGAGCTGTATCAGGAGTCAGGAGTTTGCAAAACAAGGTATGTTGACCCATTCAGACTGGTTTAATCCTGGTCACTGCATCATCCGTCGAAGAGAACTTTGTCTGCCGCTCTTGAGTTACTGAGGGAAATTTTCTACAAATCATTTTCAACAATTCGTCACTGCTACTGCCATGGCTCAGCAGCTAATGAACGTGAAATCTGTAAATCTGTACCTTCACTTTCAATTTCATCAGTAAATACAGTTAAAACACAGTTGAAAGTATTCTCAGAAGAGAATGAAAAATATCTAAGCCGGGATCACATTTCTCAACAAAATGTAATTTCTTAAAGTTGATTACTTACAGGGAGGAAGCAATAAGTTTCCCTTATCATCTTAAACACATCTAAGACGATTATGAAGAAAAAAAGTGACTTGACAAATGAACAGAATTCCAGCAGTGTAAGTAGGAAGGCCCTGAGGGAGATTGTCGCAAAAAAAAAAAAAAAAAATCAATTGGAGGGAAACCATGTTTTGCTTGTGTATGACTGATGTATTTAAAGACTACTAATCTGTTAAGGACAAAATGGTGCTAAGATGTGGTCTTTTCTTGCTCTGCCACATGGTCAATGTCTGACACAGGGATGACATATAAACAAAATCTAATTTGTTTCACAGTGAGGGAAGAAATCTCTCTTGAGAAAGTAAGTGAGCATTTATTAAACCCTACATCTAATCTTCATCTACCACAAGTGACCCATTTATGAGCAGAAAGCCCTGTTTGTATGTAAGAGAGTCTGAGATGAAGTCCTATCATAAGTGTTTAAAAGACGGGTCAGGATAAACTGAGGGCTTAATCTACAAAGCAATACAGATCAGTCTCTCACATTAGCACATTAGAGGAGCAGCTGCAGCCTTTTGCCAGCGTCTGAACCTATTTACTGTGTCAATCAGCTTACTCCTGTGCATCTCCTTGTCTTAAAAATGCCACTCTGCTAATGTGCTTTACCAAATGTGAATTATTACAGAAATTCAACGATTTAAATCAGTGACAAAACTTAGAGCATTTAGGTAGATTTAGTAAATGACTAAATGAGAGTCTAGAACAATGTGAGTTGTGGGTCAACAATATGATCAAGAAAATCATGTACGCAAAATCTTTTCAGAATGAATGTCCTTGTTGGATTTAGGGCATACAAACAGCTTGGTTCTTTTATGATACATGAGACCAGGAGATTAATGTTACATAAAATAAAATCTTTAATATCTTGTGATTCTGATTAATTCCTTATGCAGATGGTGTGTTAAAATTAAGACACAATCAAATGGCAGCCGCAAGACAAGTACAGCATTATTGAATAAAAAAACCAATTTCTTTGTTCACACAGCTGATTCTTAAAGGTCATAAAGCACTAACATGAATTAATGAACCGTAGGCTTTAATTTTTCCAGAATTAATGGCTGAGCTGAAGGTTGACAAGCTAGTAAGTGAGTAGTTGGATAATTCATCAAGAAAAATCCACTCTCTAATCTAACAGTGGGGTTTAGAAGAAGATATTTGTTTTAATCCGTTGCGTGTCCACAACGACTAAGTCCACAAGCACCTTAGGGCAAATAATACAAAAGCACAAATATGTTATTGACAAAATACAAGCTCCAAACACCAAAAATTGCATTGTGTACACCTAATCAGGCTTACTTATTGTAAGTACCAAAATCAAACAGCCATCTGAGGCTCTGCCATGGAAGGCACACCATCATACAATCTCTTAAGCTGTATTATCTTAGTACTAAAAATCTTTAGTGGGCAAGGAAATGATTTTTACTTTTAAAGACTGAGATTACAGTTGGACCTATCATATCTACCATGCTGAAATGTAGTATTTTGCAGAAATGACAGAATTCTCATTTATGGATGTAATGCGTTTTTTAAAAGAAGTACTTTTTTGATCAGTCACCTTTTTTGTTTCCTACAAATCATTAGTTTGAAGATAAGCTGTCAGAGAATAAGTCTAAACTTTGCATCAGTTCTGAATTATGCAACTGTTAAGTTCCCAACATCTAATTATTTTTTACTTGATCAAGTCCACACTACAAGCAGGGGCAGCCAAACTATTAAAACACGTTAGAAGCAAGACTGTGATGATTATCCCATTTAGTTGTGAGTCCTTTAGCCTGCATGTTGCTGCGAGTGCAGTGCAGAGTTATTAGATGTTAGAAATCTAACATCCCAGACTGTGGACGAAGCTGTTAGAGCAGCTGGATTATCATGCTGGCAGACACCTGTGATGTTGCAGCGACTACATCCTGAGATTAAATATGATTTGGGGGATTTAACCGGCAGGATTTCCCTTGTTTTTCTGGAGTATCATGGATGTCTCTTTGTGTTTTGTTGCAAAAACAACAGCTAGTTTTTAAGAATTGCCAAACATCAACAACAGTGTTGTTGTTACTTACCTCAGGTCGTTCAGGTTTTTGAGAACTTCCTGCTGGGCGGCGATGACGGAGCCCAGCTGTTGACTGGCTGGTTCCACCTGAGGGAGAAATTCAGCTTAATAGTCTGAAGGTTAAACAGTTCAGCGTTGACGCCTGATAAAGCTATCATAAAAATGGCTTTTTAGTTTTGATAAACAGCTGTGCAGTTTACTTCAGCAACAGTATGTGGAAACTGACTGTTCAATGTCCACTTGTTGCCAAAATATGAAAAAATGTTATTTGTTTGATCAGGTTTCCAGTTTCTTTATAATCCAAATACATTTTTTAAGTCAATAACATGACTACAGATTGTTCTTGGACACGTAGAAGCAAAATCATCTAAAGGTCTTTATTAGCACAGAAAGTGACACATCTCTGAATGTGTGCAATACTTGAAACCTTCCATATAAAATTATTTGTGACCCTTTACCCAACACTGTTTGCATGTTGTGTGAATGTGTGTCTCGATCATGAGCTGCACACCTGTCCTGACTCAGCATTCGTCCCCTTCTTGGCAATCTCATCTGTGATAACGGAGACGTATCGTCGCTGCTCATCCAGAATCATAGCGAGCTGCCGGTTGAGCTGTTTGATTTCTAGATGGATCCGGTTCTGGCCTTCAAACACCTGACGGATCTCCCGGTCATTTACGCTCTCATACAAATCCTCAACTGAAAACGACAGATATATCCAGTATTAAAATAGAATTAAAGTACGTCTACAATCATAATAAATAACGTTTTCACATTTTCATGTCTATTTGACTATACTATGATTTATATTTTTCAAATATATTAACTGGGTTTGTCAGATAGCAAAAACACATAATAAAGAGCAAAAATAAAAACTGATTTTTACTTTGTAACTCATTTTTTCAATACAATTGTACAGAATTGTTAGGGCCATTATGCTCTTTAAAACTAACTTGGTTCTCCTTGGACGTCTGGGTGCTCTTTCTGAAACTCCTCTTTCTTTTTATCGAGCTCTTGCTGGAAGTTCTGAAATTCCTCCTGGTACTTGTCCTTCTCTTCTTTAGGAATCTCAGATTCAACTGGGGGCTTCAATGGGAAAGACAAAAAACCTCTGAACTCAATAGAAGCTGTGCTCAGGCTATATCGTGCACATGCATGCATGCGCCCACGGACACACACAACTACAGAGACGTAAACGACACACACAGGATTGGAAAAGTATTAGGAGCTCGAGGAAAATGTAGTTACCGGCTGCTGGCCTGGCTCTGTGAGTCTGAATAACAAGAAGGACAAAACGTCATGGTCATCTGATGGAAGAAAAAAAACTCTGAATTAGAAAATCACAGACAACAGAAATAAACATATTTAAAATTGGCAGCACTTTACGCTACTGTGCTGTAAGAATAAAGTAATAAGGGGGTAATATTGTAGGAACAACTGTTATAAATGTGTTAATTTTCTATAACATAATAGCAGCAGGTCAAAAACACCAAGAACACTCGGAAGAACAGCTCAATATAGGTTAAAGATGGTAACAGGTTTACAATGGGCTGATTGTCTCACAAAAACTAGGTAGCAGCACAGTAAAAATAATAGTTATGGGGTAATATTACTGTAAAATCCTTTTAAAGAGTAATAATAACAGTTCTTTTATAAGGCAGGAAAATATCTTGAAGCAAAGGTGAGTAGAGCTCATAACGACAATGTTACAGTAATGTTTTCCTTAATGGTCTCCCAATTATCGGACCGGGTGATTATCCAATCAGATTAATTTTGTTATTTTTTTGTCCATTTTCCGATAAAATAAATAAACATAAAAATGTTCTATGCTGGTTCTGATGCAGCTGCCTCTTGCTATCCATAGTCACTCTGTGCTGTTTTTTGAACATATAAAACATAAAAATAAACAAAAACATTTTAACAAATTTCGCGTTGGTGTTTGTGATATTCTAAATTTCGATATCAACATAAGTTTACTACCAATGTACATCAGTTCCAAATATCAGTCTCCTTTATTACTAACAATGAGTATTGGCCCTAAAAAACCATATTGATAGATGTCTATTTTTCATAATAACAAAAAAATCCAGAAAATATATGTCTGTATTTATCAGACAATGATATTAAAATTCCTCTTCTCTCAGTCAAAGCAAAATAAAAAAAACTGTCAATATTTACTTTCAATTAATTTCTTTAAAATCTGTGTAAAACTAAATTGTCCTCATTGAAAAAGACAATAGAAATCTGTAGTTTCCAACACAAATCAGCCTCATGATGGATCCATACCTGACACATGTAGCTCAGTAATTCTGTATTATAGCTGAGCTTAGAAAACTAGTTTGATTTGAGAGTGACTCGAGGAGGACTGTAAAGGTGAATTTAAGTGATTACGGAAAAACACGTTGCTTTTTAAAACTTATTTTTATAGATTTGTAATAGAATATTACCTGCTAAACCACCAGTGGCAGCTGAAATGCCAAAGAAGCCCTCATTAGGAATAATCATGTTGTCCACCTTTGTGCAGAACTCATAGTCCTCTTTGTCTGGAGTGAAACCATTGTTGATCATGACCTTTGGAGGAAGAAACAAAATATGGTTGACTCTTCTGATTATTAAACATTAGGTGATGTGGTGTGATTGGTGCCACTGGCTGGATTTGTGCAGATTTTAAAAATAATTTTATGCATAATGGATAAAAATACATTTAATGTTCAAAGCGTGTGTGTTTGTGTTTTCTCCTACCGTCAGTGTCTGCTTGTAGTAAGTTATCTTGGCTCTGATGGGATAGGGTTTGTTGCGGAAGTCTCGTAAACACGTACCAAGGGCTTGTGTGGTGCCGTCGCTGGAGGAAAACATCATTTTAAGGCAGAAACAGAAGTGTTACTGACACTTACACACTCTAAAGAGCTCCACGCAAATACTGTTCAATAGTTGGGAAATTACAACACAAAGCTTGTTAGATAAGTGAATGACATTAAGTTCATGTATGTTTTTGTAAACACTTCCATAGCGGTACAGTATGAATTCTAAGACAAACTAGAATAGCACCGAAAAAAGTGATTTAAAGCTTTCACTCGCCTGGGGGAGATTAGGAAAGATAGAGGATTATTTACTTTCCAAGCAAATATAATCATATTTCCTAATCTTCTTTAAGTTGCTAAAATTTGAGTTGCCGCCGACGTCAGAGGAAAGCTAAAGAAATGTTGACTTACTTTTGATGGTCATAAACAAGGTTGCCATTGTTCCCCACAACAATTATAGCCGGGTTATTTTTCTGGAGAGACAATGAGAAAACAGAGAAACACTTTAATCCCTTTTGTCAGCTGAAGACCAGGAGTGGCTTTGCTTTTAGGTAATCTTATCCAAAATGCCAATCCCATACCTGTGCATAAATAAATAAATACTTATACGTCATATAAAATGATGAGCTAAAGACTTGTTTTTCTTGAGTTCTATTTTCATTTTGAACATATTTCCTATATGACAACCAAACAGGAGTGTTATTTATGATGAAGTGAACTAGAGAGCAGTAACAGAAACAACACATGCAGTTCATCCTCTGCTCTGGATATACAGACTCATTATTTCTGATGTGAGACAAATACTGGAAATACAGTGGTCCCTCACTTTTCGCAGTCTCAATCTATTGCGGGTTTTTAAATTGTATTTGGTATCACGGATTTTTTGCTATATGGCGGGATTTTGCAGCATATAGGTATTTTTATATTTTTATTATTGTGGCACTGCGTAGAGAAATGACGTTGGAGAAAGCATATCTGCCTTTTATGTACTCTGCAACTGGCAAATGCTCTTATTTTAACACACAGATGTCAACAATCCAGCAAATGTGGCAGGAAATCATCAAACACACTACACTTGACACTCACGGTCCTGACAACATAACATTTAACCAAACTATCTAGGCTGACAAAACCACAAAAACACAATAAAACACAAACACTAGTAACACTGTAGCACTAACATAAACCACATTAATGACATTTAAACCCCCTACACCCTGAACTCCCATAGTGCACTGCAGCACAACAGTTCAGTCATAACTACCGGCTCTGTGATCACTACATTTTTAATTGTTTTTTGCAGTAAAATAAGCATTTTCTTGCCTAAAAAATTACAACAATGTGAAAATATACAGAAAATAATAATTAAAACTTATCAAAAGAATAATGGATTGAAATAAGAAGTGCAGTGTACAGCGCTGTGGGATCTGATTAGCTTAGCGACTGTAGCATCAGTCTCCTCCATCTCCTGTGTGTAGCAGCGTTCAGCATCTCGCCTTGTCCATTTCACACAGACTGATCGCTGCGTATAGTGTTGCTCTGCCATGTTGTGCGGTGTGTGGGGAGGGTTTATAAAGCTTTAAAATATATATAAATAACAAAATAAATACGGTTGCTACTTTGGGGATTTTCCCCTATCGCGGGGTGGTCTTGAACGTAACCCCTGCGGTAGGCAAGGGACCACTGTACTGCAAAACAGACACCAACCTTTCCATCATTGTCAAAAGAGTCAAAGAAGACTCCGACTCCATTCCACTGATCAGCAGCTCCGTACACTGGACCATCGAGGCCTTGTGTACTGGTGAACCACACAGCCTGTGAGACAAAGAATAAATAAATAAATAAATAAATAAATATATAAACTTTTTTTTAGCAACATTTACTAAACAAGCCTGTACCCCTTTTTGTGACTGTATTTATTTTATGCTCACATCTTAAGGACACTGGTCAAGACATTTTTTTTAACTAGAGCAAAACTATTTAACAAAATCTAGATTCCAATTCTCAGGTATCGAGTCATGAGTTTGAGCATCGACACAGAGTAAAAACAAGACAATTATAATGCGCATCCCATATTTGCTTTCTAAAGAGCTGCGGCACACCATGGATATTGAGTGAGACTTTTAACAGTTAGAAACTTGTCTGAGCTGAACTATGTAATGGAGACTTTGTTTCTGAATGACGTCAACAGCAGCAGCATCCAAAATTTCTAAACTACCGTTTCTTCTTATTCATGAACTGACATATAGACAGATACACCAATAAGATGATTTCAGCTCACATGTCAGTCAGGCCGGTTCATAACTGAAGCCTTAGTGATCATTATATCATCTTTTTTGATCAGTGCATGTATTTTTGCTTCAGTATTGACGAAACAAAATCTTCTAATGTACAAATTTGTCACATTTTCTCATCTACGAAAACTCATCGCTCACCTTTTCTTCAAATCTTACTGGCAACAGGGGATGACAGACACAGAAACTCTCACCTATACCAATTTATATTGTCATAAGCAAACCCAATGGGTCCATACAGTTCACTACAGTGTTATTTATTAGGTGTTATTTCACTCTGTAGGCACGACACACCTTCTGAAACAGGATGTGCACCATTTCATTCAAATGCACATTCCTCTATGTAAAACATGCAGCCCCGCTCAGTGTAGCACTGCACATATTGTATAACTGTTGGGTCACATCAACATGGTCCGCTTATAGCAACATTTGCTTTCTTAATCAGTCACTGGGCTGGAAAGTATTGGATGTAGATAAAGAGCAGACTGCAGGGTTTTGTTTGTTTTTAAAGTGGAGTCAATATCACAGCAAACCAGTGCTGCCTTTGCTTGGTTAACATGTGCTGCCCAGTCGCTCTTTTCAGAAAATAATGCAATGATACTGTACTGCATGCAACAATGTATGTTCTGCATACATAACATATGATGTCTGTCGAAAATATGAAAAGTTTACCGATTTGGATGATTTAATATCTGCAAACACAATAAAGCATGAATGTATCCAAGTGTTCAGAACCAACTTTTGACTGTTAGCGCTGAGTGCTAATTACACATATTAGTATTATATGTATTAAAAGTTTAATACCTCTAGGTCCAGGTATTGTGTTGTGTATTGCTGGTCAGGGAAGATGGTTCTGGGATGCTTGGACTTACATTAGACTTGGGGAAGACTAATACTAGATTAGGATTTTTCCACAGTGAAGGGGCAGTCACAATCAGTCAAGCTGTGTTGGCTCGCTTCAAGTGTTTTTCCACTGCAGTTTATCTGAACAGCTAACAGAGTGCAGCTAACACTAAGATAGTTATGTTGCATTATCTATGAATTCCACAGAGACTTTACAGTTTTCACTCTCGTTTCCAGAGACTTCAGCTAAACTATCCCCTGCTGTCAGGCTGCAGTTCAAATTTATCATCATGGTGTGGCATTACACAGTCCTGCTAGTGTAAAATCCTTCCACAAAATTCCCAGAAAAATCAATCTGGAATACCCTGGCTCCATAATCATTGTACACTTAGGTTTCCCCCGTCCTTACCAAACCATCTGCTCCCATTCTGCCTCTTCCAGATACTCTGAAGGTCACCTCGGCCTCCCAGTGTTCAAACGCAACTTTGTTTTTCGTCCACACCGAGCCCCTCTGACTCCTGAGGGATGGCGTAATGCGCACCTGGTCTGCGCTTGGAATAGCATCTGAGAAGAAAGAGAGTAAGTGTCGTAACTAATCTACAATTCTACAGTTTCATTTAGCAGGCGCTTTTATCCAACGGGACATACATCTGAAAGTAGATACAACACAATCAAGGATCTAGTCAGGAAAAAAACAACATGGATAAGCACCATAAAACAAGTGACAAACATTCAACAGGTAATGTGTTTTTTGAATATAACAGCATCTGGACAAACGTATTCCATAGCGGCAGAGCTTTTCTGAGTAGCTCCTTGTAGTGTTGTTATAACATTATCAGGGTGTAGTGTACCGAAGCTCTAATCTCTTTTGTTCACAGATTTGTTTACACAGATGTGTGCTGGTTAGACAAAATGAACAATCAGCTTGGAATCTGTAAGTCTGAGAGGGCAGGGTTTTTTTTTTTCCATTTTCAAACACAAAGCCTAATTTATGCTTGCAAAGATGAATGAAAAGTTGACTGATTAACTGCTAAGTCCAAAATGTATTACTTGTTAAAATGAAAGATGGCAAATATAAATATACACTTTGAAGATTTGCGGTTTATTTTTCAATACAATGATATGAATAATTTGGAGTTCAGTGGTGCTACATGGACAAAACAGACACTTTCAGTCCTGATGTGTCTGGTTTGAGTCCAGCGTCTCATCCTCTGCTTTGTTTCTTATGATTGTCTGATCTGATCAACTCTACACTTGCCCCAGATACTTAATGACTTCACCGTTAACTCTTGAAAATAAAGAGTTAAAGGACACAGTGAAGTGATTAGCTGTATTTGTAAGGACTGCAGTGTAATCTCATTGACTGCTCATGTCAGCAGCTGGACAACTCACTGTGTGATGCAAGACTCCAAAGGCCTATTTTGTCAGGGGAAAGTGCAGTAGTGTGTGTTTGCAGAAACTCTCCCGTCTGTAAGGCCTCTAACTGGTGTTTTTAATCAGCTTTGCATGCGTTATGAGACTGCGACTCTGCTGCTAAAATCCCAGCATTTCCTAACGCACTTCTGAATGAAAAGCAAAGAAAAGCGCTGCCACTTGTCACATCCTGAACGGAAACACGCCAAGAAGCCGCGAACACGACTGAGCTCGGCTGAACCTTCGTGCCACATTGCCACACGCGTGTGAACTGTGCTGACGAGCGGCGGCTGTGATGTTGACAGCTGGAGACAAACTTACTTCCAGTGTGGATCCAGAAGGGTATACTGCCGTCGCTCTGAGACAGGTGCGGTCCTTTGAAGCTGTATTTGTACTCGAACCGGCGGTGCGGTTGCTCTTGCGACGCCGAGGCACCGGTGCTGGTTTCGGCGACACTGTGGTGAAATATGAAGGCTGTGAGAAAAGTTAATATGAAGAAACGAGCGCCCGCAGCCGGCCGCTGCGCTATGGACACCGCCATGTTTCGGTATCACTGCTGACGTAGCGCAGAGGCCACGAGCATGACGGGATGCCTGTAGGGCCAACAGGGCGTTTTCTCATTGGACGGTTCGGTCTCTTCCTCCCTCCTCCAACTCTCTGTAGCAGCGGTACAGAAGTAACGTTACCAGCAACGTAGATAAAATGAGATGAAATGAAATGAAATGAAATGAAATGAAATGAAATGAAATGAAATGAAATGAAATGAAAATAAAATTAGTACATATAATAAAAAAATATGAAAACTGTCTGAGGATTTACAAGCAAGCGTCGTTCAAACTCTTAATTGAGAATAAATTAGCATTAAAAAAATACTTAAATTAAAAAAAGAAAGAGTAAACCAAGAAAGGACGCCCCCTAACCCTCCTGTTGTCTTCATTTACGGGCACCAAAAAATATTGTTTCCTTGTCTGAAAAAAAAATCCAAAAATTCAGCAAAAGAATCCCCCAAATATCTGAAAAGTTGCAAAACTTTCAGGAAGAAAATTTCAATAATTCCTTAAAAAATGCCCTTAAAAGTTTTATTTTAAAAAAATCCTCCAAATTTGGCAAGAAAATTCTTGTAAATATTTTCAAAAAAATGAATAAAAATCTTCCAAAATAATCCTAAAAATATCTAAAGTGATGACATATATATATATCAGTAAAACTTCTAATATTTTCTTTAAGAACCTTCACAAAAAATCGATTTTTTTTGTGAAGGTTCTTAAGAAACATTTTTTGTAACATTTCTTTTTTCCACCAAAAAATTTTCAAAAATTTCCCAAAAATGTTGAAAATGTGGATATCAGAAGTTTAACTGTGAAGATATCTTTTTTCCCGACATTTTCAATCTTTAAAACGGGTCAATTTGACCCACAGGATGACACAGGGGTTAAGAACACTGTCTATTCTCTTTTTACATCTGTTTTTGATACTGATAGATATAAGTAATGTTAACAACAGCGCAACATACATAAACAAACAAGAAATAAGTAAATAAATATAGGGAATATAATAAATAGTGAAAATTTGATAATAATAAATAATCTACTGTGTTAAAATTTCTATTAGTCAACAAGTACAGACCACCCATTCAGAATATTACTAAACTGAGAATAAATTATTACAAAAAAATAAAAGTAATTAAAAACACCTGAATTAAAAAGAAATAGGGAAAAACCAAGAAAGCACACCCCTTAGGAGCAATGTATATTTTCTTTTTATAGCATATATTTTTGGAATATTAATATACTATGACAGCTGCATGTTAAAGTTATTCAGCTTTGTACATTTAAATATATTGTATTGAAGTGCATTTAGGTCTGACAATGTCCCATAATGCAGGATATCATTTAAATTTTTAGGCCAAATCAAAGTGACATTAATGTTACTGGTTGAATATTCTCTGTTCTTGCTTCATAGTACAGCCCTCAGCTTACCTCAGGCCTCTTGTTGTCTTCATGCCTTCTATGTGAATCTGTTACTCTTCTTAGAAGCCTTGTGTCTGTTAGCTAGTGGTTCCTTGTTTTTGTGCTTTCTAAAAGTGGTTACTCGTAGCTTAGAGCTAGGTATTTGTTGTACCGAGGCACTCGTTCCACTGTTTGAAAAGTGGGCCAGGCTAGACTAATTTCCCTTTTGGTTCATCATTCACGTGCAGCCCAAAATTTGTGCCCATGTGTGCTGCCCTCACCACCAGCAAGCCAACTGTGCATGTGCCAGAAAAACAAGTGGCGCTTCAAATTATTGTTACATATGAGGAGATACTGTACGGGAAGATTCTCAGCAATCCACCTTTATAATAAGTCATTAAAACAGTTGTGATCAAATTAATAACTGCCAAACTTTGGAGGGACTTTAATTTGCTTGCCATCAGTGGAGTCCAGACACAATGTGAAGCTCTAAATTCTTCAGAACTCCTGTGCTATGTCTGTCCACCGAGCCTCATGGATATTCACTGGCACAGTACTACATCTGCAAGTAGCTGCCATATGCTGTAAAAATTGCCCCATGTGTTTTTTTGTGTTCAATATAAGAGAGAATGCGACCATTTGTGCAAACCGGTGTGGCCCTTTTGTAGTATGAGTAGAGCCACATGTGCGTCCACTTGTCGTCCATGGATACGGAAAGCACAAACTGGTCCTTAGAAGGCTGACCAGGTCCTCGCAGGCCTTGAGTTGCACCGAGTGACTGCTATTTTTGTGGCTGAACATTTTGTCTAACCGTTTCTCCACAGCTGTTGTTTCCTTGTGGATGCATTTTAACAGGGCAGTCACTCTCCATTCAACTAAGAATGTATTTCAAATCATATTTTTTAATAGCACTAAGCATGCGCTGCAGCTGACCCCACAAAGTACGCCGTGTTTCATACAGTCTGCATACAGTTGTGACAGACTATTTTGTCATAACATTGTACCTTAAACTTTGACCGTCACAGTCTGTAGTACAGATGAGCTGACCAACAATCCAAAGACTTTCAGTTTACTAAAGACAAAGACAAGCAGCAAATTATTACCAGTCACAGGCTAAGACTGAGAATTATTTTTTTTTTGACATTTTGCTTAATAAATGACATAATTGTTTAGTTGATGATCATATTTTGGTTAACCCCCTGATCACGGACCATTTATTTCACCTCCAACAGCCCCAAAGCTTCAGAATTTGCTCTGCTAGACTATAGCTTCAACTAAAACAGGTCTGTTCAGCCCAGGGTCTACAAGCCAGCACCACAGGACTAATTTTAAGACTTCAATATTTTGGTATTTTAAGACTTGAATTAGTTTAGTTAAATTGTGCTCACATGTTGTGCATTTCAAAATGTCTTATTTAATCAAATTATTGCAAACAAACACAGCAAACCTAGGGCCAGAGGGTAATACTCCTGTATGGGATCACTGATTTTGGAAAAATAAAGAAGCTGCCATGAACTGTGCTTAAGGTGGTGGACTATGGTAGTAATATGATTTAAAATATATTAAATTACTGCATAATAAGTCAATAATGCTGCTGCATATTGTAGCTATATTGTCCGATTTTTCCAGCTATGACCACAACCCACCTCCCAATTCATGCTAGTACTAATGCAAACACTCATACCAGTACAATACTCTGTATTAATACATACTACATACACATACTACAACACTAATACTGTGATAGACTGATGGCCTGTCTTACTTACTCTGCCTCTCATCCAGTGTGAAAGGCTCCAGCCTGATGAATGGTATAGTTAATGGATGGATGAATGAACAGACTAATCTATTGCTAATACTAATGCTAATGCTGGTAGCTTAATAATACTAGTTGTAGTAGTTATATAAATAATAAGCTAACATATAAATAAAATGCTAATACTTGTCATTGCTAATGGTAAAACAAAAGATAATACTCCAATAATAATAGTAATATGCTGCACAATTCTAATACAAATACTACTGGTAATTCCAATATATAAAGACTCACAATGTAACAGGCAACAAACCTTTTTATTTATCTGAAAGTCCACTTAGTGATTTCAGTCCTTTCAGCTGCTCTATAGCCTGTGTTGTCCTGAAGCCTCCTCTTAGCCTGCAAAGGGTCAGTGAAAGGTGAGGTGGCACAGCTGAGCCGGCTGCAGTAGTTTTCACTGCATCCTGAAAGCCTCAGTGGGAGATGAGAGATGAACAATTACATGTTATTCGCTCTCTATTTACTTTCACCAGCTTCCTCCTTTTGCTTCTGGAGGTGCAGCTTCACTGTGATTACGGGTTCAGGAACAAACCCTAGAACAAAACAAGCTATTGTAGTGACACTAATCTGTGGGTTTTGACCATTCGGGCAAATGATCAGCAAATGGCAGTCACTTAGCTGCACAACATTCAGATGTAAAGATTGTCATGCAACCTACATGGCAAGGATGGTTTGTTGTGGTTTTGATTTGTTTAACACTTTTTTGCATTGCAAAAATACTCCAGTTATTTGTGTTGTGGTCATTATAGAACCACAACGGCTTTTTCTTTTTTTCTGTTCCTTTTTTAAGGTTAAATGTCAACAAAGCCAAAAACTTGTCCTGTTTCAGATTCCTTTGTATTGGTTTTGATTAAGGATGTCTGATACTGGCTTTTTTTGCCAATAGCTGATATGCCGATATTGTCCAACTCTCAATTTCCAATTCCGATATCAACTGATACCGATACTTTATTTATGTGAGCTATTTAACTAATTTTAGGTAACATCACATATCTCCTGTTGTGGAATTAACATATCATGCCTAATTTTATTGTGATGCCCCATTGGATGTATTCTCAAATGCAACAAGGCTTTCCAAATGTAAACATTGCCTTTGCAAAATAAGAATTTTATCCATTTTCATGATAGGCAAAAAAGCTGATAACAATATTGACTGATATTACATTTTTTCCCTAGTTTTGATCACAGTTTTACACAAAAAACATTAGAAGACATGATAATCCACATCACCATCTACATTTGCTTTGTTGCTCTTGTCATGAGATGTATCACACTTAAAGGATGGAAGAGCAGATGCTGAGCCTTTGCTGATGCAGCACTTCCATTTACATCCTTATCAGTTTCACACATTTGTTGCCCTTTCACAAGTAGTTTGTAGTAGTACAAGTAGCACAAGGTCAGTCTGGTGAATCCACAATGGATTTAATATTTGCTAATTATAAAAACTAAAACTTTAATATTGTTAAAGTTTATTCCAATCTATGTGTCAGAGTAATAGATAAGATCAGCACCAAGAAAGATTCTGTGACAGGAGTGTGAAGTCATTGCTTCTTGTCAGACAGGCTCCATGCAGTGTTTTAAACAGCATAGTTAGATACAGTGAATGCACAGACTTTTCTCAGTCAGTAAATGTTGCAAAAAACTAAAATATTAGACAAAAACAAGCTATGAAGTCTATGAAAGTATTACAATGATGCATTAACAGGTAGAGGTAAGTACAGTATGTAGTATGACGGAATGAAATAATAAAACAAAGTCTTACACCCCACTAAGAACTTCTGCAAAGCAAGCAAACACATCAGTGGAATTTACAAACTAGATGCTAACACTTATCCCCCATGAAACCTGACAGGTTTCCAGTGGATTTAGGGAGCAAA
This sequence comes from Amphiprion ocellaris, assembly GCF_022539595.1. Taxonomy (NCBI): domain Eukaryota; kingdom Metazoa; phylum Chordata; class Actinopteri; family Pomacentridae; genus Amphiprion; species Amphiprion ocellaris. The sequence goes on from NC_072782.1 coordinate 12,133,714, forward strand.
GAAAATAGAGGCCTCTGTCCTTTGTCTGAGGAAGTCCTCATTAGAGAGTTAAACCACACTCTTTGTTAGGAAATGCAGGATTTGAATAACAATAGCAATGCTAATAGATCCATTTAGAAGTGGACAATGGGAACCTGTAGGATGTTAATGGGTCACTGAAACTGTGAATAGCCTGTCTTATGAGTCAGCACAAATATTTGGCCAGTGAGTTATACGATGCTGTAGTAAATGTAAACCCAGAACTGACAGCAAGTGTCTTTTGAAGTGTACTGTATTTACGGTTGATGTGAATGTTTCTTGTCCGTTTGTGCAAAGCATTTGATGTCCTCCCTCAGTTGCAACTACTCTGTGTATTGTAGGCCATCATGTGGATAAGTTGAGATTTAGAGATCCTGAACTGGCCTGAACAGGAAAAACAAACACCCTGTTGTGCTGTGCGTGTGTGTATTTGTCCCTGTGGGATCTGGGTATCTAAAGATGTTTGCATTACCCATGTTTCATTAGGGGGAAAGGGAGAGTGGCTTGTTGCTTCCTGGTGTGATACCATGGCTTAGTTAAATGAAGCCTGTTGCTTCATGGTGATTATTCATACCAGAAAAGCACAAAGCCAGCCATTATTACACAAACTAAATGTCTGCTGAGATGACAACATGCAAAGGAAATGTCCTGTGGTTCAAACAAATGTGCTCTTACATTTACCACCATGATGTAAATCTCAACCTCCACTTTGGGTCAGAGAACATGTTTAAATTATCCTCTAGTAAGTGGGATTTTCCTGTAGTTTAACTATAACACCACACAAGAAGAACATGTCCCCAAAGGTAACACAGGACTTGCAGTTATGATACCCAAAACGAGATTTAAGTTTGTTTCATGATCATTTGAGCCAATAATCTGACCTGATTAATGATTATTCCACATCAGAGCTCTATAGACTGGCTTTGCTGCTGTATTATTTGGTGGCTCAATTCTGTGCACATAGGCCACATACTCACCCCGAACAATGTAAAAGGACTAAACCTTTATTTCAGATTGCTTCAACACAGTTCAGTGTGGTCCAGGCAAGAGAGAGCACTCATTGTCCACTAAGGACTTTGCCACATTCATTTGAGTAGCAGCCTTTTCTCATTATTAACAGACACACTAAACGATGGGCCCCAAACAATACAGAACAGATCCCTTTATGCGCACAAGTGCTCAACATTTCAGCAACCACTGTGTGCCCTCCACCACTCCCTCTTCTTTTTAGATACCTGCACATAAGTGAAAGATGTGGAGGACACAAAAGATATCCTCAACTTTCCTTTTCTCCCATTCTGTGAAACAGGCCCATTTTAAAGCTTTTATATGTGCAAAGCCTCTCATTAACTCCGCTCATGCTGCCTCCCTCGGCTTGCCATCGCTTAAGTACTGGGTGTTGTAAAAAAGCTACCAATTAGTCACTCATCAGCTCCAATTAGAGGAGACAAAGCCTGAGTAAAGATAACTCAATGAGAGGGAGAGGTGGAAGGGTGAGGGCCGCCTGTGTGTGTTTTTGTGCGTGCCCGCGCGTAGGTGTGTGTTTGTGTACATGTGTGGAGGCTGGGCCGGCACAACATAGTTTTTAATGGTTGAATTGAAGAACTTGTGGCCATTCAGTCTGACCCGCTGCGGCACAGGTCCATTCACTCTCCAGGCTCCTCAGCGGACCCTTGTCTCAGGGCCAAGTGTTGTTGTGCTGGGAAGACCGGCCCCCCAGGAGTCCCAGAAAGAGAGCCATTCAATCCTCTCTACCTGTTTGCAGCATATAAAGCACTCAGGCGCAGGCCGATCTCTCATTATTGTCTCCTCCACTCTCAATGCTTCCTTAAACTTAGGCCTCAACAAGAGCAAGCCCCTTTCGAGGGGGAAATAGGGGATGTATGTTAAGGGGGTGCCTTTCGCCTCATTAGAATTGAATTTGCACTGTCTTGTAATTATGTTGAAGGACAACAATGTATTTTTTTCTTCATAATCTTCACTGAATAGAAGATTTTTGGGGCAGTTAATTTGCTGGCCACAGTAATCATTAATTAATGAATTGGGTAACACTAATTTTCTCTATGCTGCCTCTCTCTGTTTGTTTCCCCATCTGTTTCCAACAGTTCTGGGCAGCCGCTACTAATAAAATTACCTCATTAAGGCCTTTATTGCAGCACAGTAACTCACTCATTCATTTGCTATCAAACATTTTCTTTGGCAGAGGGGCTGTGTGTGTGTGTGTGTGTGTGTGTGTGTGTGTGTGTGTGTGTGTGTGTGTGTGGGTGTGTGTAGGTGTGTGTGTGTGTGTGTGTGTGTGTGTGTGTGTGTGTTCCCATTCAGCATTGCATCTTTTTGTAGGTAGTTCTAAATAATGAGGGGGACGAGCAGGGAGATATAATTAGGAACAAGGGGGCACTTCAGCAAATATTTGAAATCTTTTAAGGCTTGTCCTTGTACAATGATGATTAATTACTTCCAGAAGGGAAGTAATTAGAGAAATATATTGCCAAGTTTTTTTTCTTCTGTCTTTTTCTGGACGAGACGACCCAAGCTTGTTAAAAGGATGTGCACAGGACTTTAATATCGGCCCCTCTTTAATCAAATCCAAATTATGACATGTACTGTTTTCTGAAAATGGGCTCATTGTAAAACAAATGCAGTACATGTAAACAGTGATGTAGAGTTTAATGAAGGTGGCGTCCAATTGGTTAGTGTAACTCTGAGCATGTCCTGAAAAAAGTTAACAAATCTGTTTTTGTTTTTTGCGAATGATATTAATGATGGTGGTTGAGACGGTGAGACTATTGATAATCGTAATACTAATATATCCAGCAATTACAGTGGGTGATTTATTTGCTTCCAGGAACAAAATGGTTAAAATAATGACTCTAACAGGGCCAGGCCAACCTTTGAGAGAAAGATATTGACTATTGTTGCGAACACACAACTAGTGTCATTGAGTCCTAAAATAAAGAAGAAAACACACATTACCCATGCTGAGTGAACATTCCCACAAAGCTTTGTTCACGACTGTGTTTTGATTATCTCCATGTGCTTTGCTGTGAACTACACTGCAAAGTTTAATGAGTTCAGTGAGCACTGTGTGCTGTGCCTCATTCAACAGGCTGTTATCACACAGTAAACTGGGCATGATTAAGACATGACTGCCACCTAGTGGACAAAGGAGGTTACTGGCGGCAGCTGCACTGTTTTCCTCCTTAAGGAAACAGCAGTTATCACAGAAGCCACCCCATTGTTCAGTTTGAAAAATGATAACAAGCCTCTTTTTCGCCCTTTGATGCACAACTTGAGTCAAAAGTGACCCAAATCCAATGGAAAATGGGAATGTCCTGACCCACACTGTGCATCAAGGGGTTAAAAGAAGAAATTCATGCTAACCTGATTGGCTACAAAGTTCTACCACCGATCCGTCCTGCTGCTCCCTGTAGACAGAAAAACTGTCATACTTCATTTTGGTGCAATATCAACACATTCAAACCTGTGCAGTATGAATATTTTGTACATTTAAAAACTCAGCAATATCAATATTTTTCTACTTAAGTGTGAATCGGTGCAAAATAGATCAAATCACTGCAATATTAGTACTTCTTTATCAGTATTTTTAATCATTAAAGAATCTGTGCAATGTCATAGATATTCCCATTATTGTTATTTTCCACATCCAGAGGAATTTGTAGAGTCTGAATATCCACATATGAAAGAATTGGTACATAACTGAGGTTTGTGCCATCCCCTTTGCTGCGTTAACACTCAAACTTTTCCACTGTGGGCTTCATAAAAGCTTGTCTTATGACAGAATTCTGCATTTTGCTTCATTGCCTTACAAAATGTGACATTTCTTCCTAATAAATTGTTGGTATGCGACAGTGGTTGGCACTTTGACTTTTTCATGTTTGTGCAAAAATACCCAACATTGTATTTTGAATATATTTGGCAACAGCAGCACAAAAAAAGGCCTATAAAACTAATCACTTATAGCCAAATAGAACGTCTAATACTGAAAAGGTTTAATTCATGAATACAATGTGTAGATCATTTTCTAAAATACAATTAATAACATTCTCACACTCACTTGGGCGTTGTGATGAGACACTTCACTCTGCTGTGGCTGTTGAAGTCCTTGGAAAGCAGGCAACATAAAAGCCTTGGACCAGTGCTGGTGCTTGAGCGAATTTTACTGCACAGTTCTGCTTTTTGTGAAAATAAAGATGAAATCACCTTGTTTTGGCCTACCTCCCAAGATTATATCTGTAACTTCTCTTCTTCCAAATAAAGACAGAGTGAGATAAATATGTTATGAGTAAGGGAGACAAAGGCCAACGAAAAAGTTTATGATTTCAGAAAAGGCTGTCCAAAACCCAGCTGGAAGCCCAACACACCTCTTACTGCATCCTCGCCAAGCAAGTTCAGTTGCTTCCAGCTCTGACTTTATGTAACTTTTTACTGGGCAGATCAGAGTAAAACATGTGGGGATAATTACAACAAATAGAATAATGTCACGCTGCATAATCTCATTAATGTTGGCAGATAAATCATGTTTAGGGAGGCATTTTTAAACATAAACAAGTGTTTTGAACATATTTCACAAGGTTGTGCAGAGTTAACACGTCACACTATGAGCTTTGAAGACATCAAAGATGCGCTTCATTCTGTTTACAGAAAGAAATTATTATTTCAGTTGCAGGATGAGCTACATTATGAGCCAAATAACAAGCCGGTCTTTGGAGTGACTATGCAAAATTTTGCTCATATAAGTAATCTCCTAACTGACCTTAAGGTGAACTATTTTCTCCAGTCTCCAGCCTGGAAAAGCTGCACTACATATTTTTTGAAGCTGCTGGTATTCATGTGACTAACATTTGTTTACTGAGCCAATTTCAACATTTATTTCCGTAACAGAGGCCAATATCTCTCATATCCTTATATTTGAAGTTGCACATGTATTTTATCTTACAAGATTTCTTGGCATTTCTGCTTTATTTAATAGTGATATTAGACAGAGACAGGGAAGGCAGCGGGAAGTGAGAGGGGATAACATGCAGTAAAGGGTTGAGGCTGGATTTGAACACGTTGCTGCAGTAAGGTCAGCCATTAGAGCACCATAAAGTTGTACTTTGCAATAGTTATACTGCTAACATTGCACTATCTTCTTATTTTTTACTGAAAAGTCAGCAGAATAACTAAAATTCAAGTTTTTCTTTTAGATTAGACTGATTAAACGTATTGTAACAAGATCCAGAATTTGGCAAAAGTCACTGCTTTCATTCTTGGGCATTGAGAAAGTCTCCCTCTGGTGGAGAAGAGAATCAAAACATGTTTGAAATTCAGTCAACTATCATCCAGCAGTTGCAGGCATGCAGAGAAAGAGATGGCCTGAGTTTGTCTACACATAATTTAAAATTAGATCAGATATGCAGTAGATTTTACAATGAGTGGAAAGCATAATCGCTCACACTATAGAAACTCCGGGTTGACCATTTCCTGCTGCTGACAATTTTAGGAACTTTAAAACACAATTGGCGTCACTAGACTTAATTAATGGCATGAAACCTACATCCTGCTTTGCAGTCGACATTAATACTCTTAATTCTTTACCGCTTGCCACTTCTCTCCATATCCGCAACACTAATGATATTATCACCCGCCTCACAGACTCAAGCAGCTTGAGAGAGCAGAAAAATTGGTCAGGTTGTTTTTTGCATAGTTCATTTGATGCATTAAGTTTACACTTGTATTATTTTTTTCAGAGTTAATTTGAAGTCTGCATACAGTATTGCAGCACCTGATATTATTAGAGGTGAAACAATTAATTGAAAAATGAGTCAGAAAAATAAACAGCAACTATTTGGATAACTGCATTTCACCTGTTTTTCATCAAAAACAATGAAGATAGCTACAAAATTCTAGAGTTGTGGGTGCATTTTTCAAAATTTTTTGACATTTCAAATTATTCATTTACAAAAATAATCTACATAAGTATGAATTAATCCTTAGCTGAGGTTCTAAAACACTGCTGCTTAGCAATAGGAATGATCATAAGAGAAAAAAAAAATCAGGCAGCATTGAAATATAACTTTGCTGCCATGCAGGCTGAAAACTGCAGTGTTATAGATGAGGGTTAAATGCATTAGAGTCATAGCAAGTCTAAATGCTCCAATCTAACATTTGTACTACTTTAATATTGCTTGTGAATTTAAACATATTTCATGAATTCATGCACTGTTTGGATATTTACTTGTTCATTTTCCTACACAATTTATGTGAAATAGTTCAGTGTCATAAAGTCATGAGAACAAACTGCTGTTATGAGAGACTCATTTAATGTGCTGTGGAGGAACGATACGCTTCTGAAAATATACAGTTTTAAAAAAAACATGCATTGGCACAGTCTCATTTTTGTTAAAAAATAGTCACACAATCTTGTACATATATCATACAAAAATAAACATCTGTGATCAAACACATACAGTACATTCTTTTAAAAACAGTTAAATAAAAAGGCAAAGCTCTTCAACATTTACACCTGACAAAGTATTTAGAACCACCCTCTTTATACATTCCAGTCGGTTCAGTCTGTTCTCTCTTGTGCTGGCTTCCTCTTCCTGTTCCTCTTGGACCCTGCACCTGTTCGAGGTGGAGGGTCCTTATAGTCCTCACCTGAGCCTGTATCCAGACTGTCCTGGTTGTCCCTCCAGCTGTCGGGGACCACGGGAAAGTCTTCTGGAGAGTTTATCGATCGCCCGTACACTTTGCTCTGCAGGTCTGCGATGTCGTTGCGGATGTCGGCCATCAGCAGAAGCAGGAAATCAAAAGAACCTGGAGGGCCCTGGGGGTTAAACACAGCAGAAAGAAAGAATCAAGCAAATGTGATTTTTAAATATCTTACTAATTATTTATGGACATTTAATTAGGATCAATTCCACTTTTAGATAATGTCTGGATTTAATTAAAAGCTGACATTTATTTACTCAGTAGCCACAGAGGAGTTTATCGCAACAGGGATCCAGCTGATCAATGGACAGACCACTGGCTAATGAGCTCATAAATTGTTAATGTCAGCACCAGCATCAGTGTTTATCTAAGGGGATAATGCTTACTCTGTACAAGACAATATTTAGTTTGACTGTGATAGTATCATCAACAGTTGTTTAATGTCCAGAGTCCACGGTAGCCTGCTTTTCAGTCATGCTTCACTTTCTCTATGTGGCTCTGGATAGTAGTAGCAGGTTGCAATCTGTATAGATAGAGTCTTAGTCTTACTGGTGGTCCAGCAGGCCCAGGAGCTCCTCTATCCCCCTGAGGAAACAAAACAAATATTTAGTTAAGATGAATTACAGTGGGGGTAAAAGCATGAGAAGAATTCATAATATTCTACTTTGGGAGCTTGAGGATGGGAGACAAAACTGAGTTCAGGATAGGAGTAGCCACAAACACCTCCTGGATTAAAGGAAAAACAGTGAGCGCAAAGTTTTAAAGAAACACATACCATAGAAGATTAATATCAGATTCTATTTTGTAGTATTTCCAGAGCCAATTAAAGGATAGCTTGACTTTTTTTTTTTAGAAACTGCCCTCTTATTTGATTTCATGCTGAGGAGCAATACTACTTTCATGTCTGAGGGTTTAATTATAGTGCTGGAACCAGTAGCTGATTAGCTGTAGCAGAGCATAAAAACTGAAATTAAGGGGCAACAGATAACCTAGATCTCTTTCAAGTTGAAAAATACATGTGTCACCTCGAGAGATAATGATCTAATATTTGTATCTCATTTATTCAATCTCAACACCCACCCAAAATGTGAGAACACAAGTTGTGGCTTCACATGGAATTTAAATCTTGTTACAACTATATCTTAACCAGTCGCTGTGCCAAAGAGACACAGTTCCAGGACTTGAATCACGATAGTGTTGTCAGTGCTGGAGAATGGTTTGACAGAACCTCATTATCATTCTGCTATAGGGGAGCTTTTTTGTATTTCTTTGAACCAATCATAGTTATCTTGGGTGGTACTAAGCCCAGAATACAGCACTGGTGCCCCTGCAAAATAGAGTTTAGATGAAATGTGCACAAAAGGAGGCTAGCCCTGACATTAAAATTACTCATACAGGCAAAAGGCCAAGAAGGCCGGTCTTCTTGGCCTGCACAATATAAATCCTTGCTAAAAGTTGCCATTTTTAGTAGATAAATTGCTGCTCAGAGGTTCTAGCAAAGGGGATTTTGAAAGCGGTAAAGCAAAGATAGTGGAAAGGGTGTGAAATGTGCAGCGTAGATGGAAGGCTTACACCAGAAGTCTACACCTGGTGAGTCAGACTAATGAAACTCCACAAATGAAGAAGAGATGAAGGGCAAGATTGTCACACAGTCAGAAAGAATTCCAGTTCAAAAGAGTTCTGAAGTCTGCAAAGGAGCTAGGTTGGCAGCATAAATCAGCAGTGGGAGACCAGGGTTTGCATGTTTTGTGCACTATTATTCCTCGACTTCATTTTCATTCATTATTTACTTTCAGTTTTCAATCGCTGTTTGGTTAGGTTTAGGCACCAAAACTACATGAACTGTAGGAAAATGTCATGGTTTGGGTTAAAATTTCACCCTTTCACAAGAGTTTTTTTTCAGCTACCAGGGTAGTGAGTCTTGCCCCATCAAATGCATGATTGGTTGTCCAAAAAGGAGCAACTGTAGAGTCATTTTATTTGAAATGTATTTATCCGATACATAACAAACAAATCTAATCTGGTGGAAAACATTGAAATGCAGTTTAGTTGTATTGAAACATAGTTTTTGACAGACAGGGAAGGCACCAGGAGGTTGACATTGTATCCATCTTCTCTCTAAGCCTCAGCAAGACAGCAGAAAAGTTTATATTCTAAAATGTAAAACTACTCTCTGAAGAAACTGCGTCTTGTGTATGATACTGTACGCTGTAGCTTGATTGTTTGGCATCACGGCAGCCTGTTGATTTACAGTAGCACATAGACATTGATCTGACCACTTTGGTTGCTAGCCAGGCTCAGGGTCACACTGGGGCTGTGAGTGTTTTGGCAGGTGGTTTAGATTTGATACTCAGAGACAGATTAGCATCAACCTCCAATCTATCCACACAAACATCCCAGCTGTAGTGAGAGAATACCAGCGTACTGTGTCAATAAAGCAGATGCACCTAAGTCTTTCCATACGTTCAATCCACAGGCTAAGCAAACAGAGTATAAGATTCAAGAGCCAGTACAACATGAGAATCTCTTAAGCTTTCATACGTCATGCTTGCAAATTATGAGCAACGTTTTTATGATTTTAGCTTTAGTTCTAAAAATACCATTTAAACCATACTCCCGTCTAATCACAGTCACTTTTAGGTCTGATAATGTGTCAGAGTTTGCTGCATTTTTGCTGCTAGAACTACATCAGCTGGCTGCTCTCAGTCTAACCTTCTTTTGGCATACTGCAGCATCACAAAGCTTCAACTTCCCATTGAAAATTAAAGAGCGCCCCTCTCTAGCTGCACCACCGACCTGCCGTACTTACCACAGTCGGGGTAAAATCAGAGATCGACAGGTAGCGGACTTCAATTCTCAATAGGCTTTTCCTTTGTGGCTAATCTTAGTAACAAGTGCCAGAGTCACAAATGATAATCATACATTTGTTTTATTTTCACTTTCAAAAACAACAATTCAACACATCCTTCAATTAATTCAAGTGTGTACACTCCAGTTAACCGAGAGCAGGCATTATCAAACTCAGCTGCAACGGCTTCAAACACACAGAACAAGTAACCTCAGCTGCTCTTTGATTTTTTTTGTCTATAAATATCGCAAAAGTGGGAAAAAAATTTATAGTCATGTCTGCAAAAAATGTGAAAAATGCAAAACAAATCTCACTGTCACCAGGATTAAATCTGCATTATGTCTCCTTTTATCTCAGACTTCACCGTTGGAGCCTCCTTTTTTAACACTTTGCCTGAGGCTTCCCAGGGAGACAAAGCTGAGAAAAACATTCCAGTTAGTCTTTTGAAAAACAGTTTACACCTCCAGTCAGCCAATCTAAAGGCACTGTTCACAAACTCCATGTGATTTTCCGGACAACCGTAATATCCCAGAGGTATCCAGGGTCTTCCCACTGGTGGTCTGGAAGACACTCCAGGTTTACCACTTAATATTATAGCTATTGACAGAGAGCTGGCATTGTGAAGTGGAACAATTCTCACTAAGGATGCTGACAAAATTGATTTGGAGCTGAGGAAAATCATGATCAGTTGAAGAGTCCTCAAAACAAGCAGTGATTCTCTGATAAAATGTGTAATGTCAAGATGCTACTAGCATTCAATAATTTAACATGGCTACACGTGCTCCTAGTAACATTTGCAATGCTTGTTCTTGCATTGCACATAAAATGGTGCAAACTGTGGTTTGGCACAACCAGCTTTGTTCTCTCAACTTGTAGCTACTTGTGGTTAAGTAATCCTATCATCTACAGGGACAAACTCTTACTGTGCAGCATCCAGCTGAGGATTTATGAGTAATCTGGCACCTGCCTTGTGCCTTTCATTCTGTAGAATTTAGTCAAACTCCTGTACAAATCTGGAAAGTTAGGAAACAATTATGGGAAATATTGAGAAATTTAATTAGACTGACATGGTTTTGGCAAATGTATCTCTAGTTGATACTTTTGCACTTTTAGCGCCAACTTAAGTTCCTTTCCTTGAAGTGTAGATCAAAGAGTTCGGAATGTGCTACCAGTGACTCTTCATCCTGTGTGATGGGCAGTTTGCTGGATAGGTCTACGCAAGAATAGTTGCCTCTTAAAGAAAAGTTATATTATAAAATACACAGAGATTATTAAATAAAAATAAATCTGATCTCACCTTTAGGCCATCTTTTCCTGGTGCTCCTGGAGATCCCTAATAAATAAAAAAAATTGAGTTCATATATAGTGTACAATAGAGGGGGGCACATTACTGTTTAATCTCACCTGACTGTCAAAAAATTGAAAATTGACAAGTATAGTTTACTTCTTATGAAAAAAGACTTGGTTGAAAATATGGGCCCAAAGGTAGAAGCTAAACTAGAAACTAAAACTGCAGTAGAAGTAAATGTACACCAGAGATCACTGAAAGTAAACTGAGCACAACTATGATTCCAGCTACTTTGCTTGCTCTTCAGCCTGAAGAGCAAGGAATATTAACTGCAATATTAAACTTTCCTTCAGGGTGTCAATAGAAGCCTGATCAATATTGGGAACACAGTCTTTGGCCAGAACAACCCAAGATAAAAAACGTGTTCAGTTCAGATGTTGTCCAGCATGTTTTCTATGAACCTGGCCAGGACCACCACAGTGAATGCATAGTCCTGACAGGGAAGCACTGAGGTTGGAGTGCCATGATATGGGGATTTGTGAGTGAAAAAATGATGGAAAGATGACATTTATAGATGGCACCATGAATGCCTGTGGATATATCAAATATCTGGCTGACAAGATGACTCCTTGTCTACAGAAGCTTGACAGATGAGGAATATTTTGGCATGATAGCGTTCCAAAGCACATTACCAAAATCACACAAGAGTTTCTCAAGAAGAAAAAAGCCAAATATGTCACCTGATTTAAATCCAATCAAACACCTTTGGTGTATTTTAAAGATCAAGGTAGTGCAACACAACCCATCCAACATAGAGCAACTGAAAAGAAATAGATCCTGAAGAACATGAAGTATTGAAAAAAATAAAAGATTTGAAACATGTAAAGACTTCTACTTTATGGGGCTGCTTTTCTGAATTACTTGACCTTAAAGTGAAACTGCACATCGTTTCCGCTGAAAACTCGATTGTTAATTTTTCTACATATGAGTCACTGTAGTTCACATTCAGATAAACATGTGCCTTTATTAGCCTGCCAGTGTACAACCACCTTGTTGATGACATTTCCCAGCCTTGCCCCAAACAAAAATGTTTTGATGCTAAATTTAGTGTTTCTACAGAAAAACTGTTTAATCAAACTCCTTCTGAGTACAAATCTGTCATCTTCATCATGCTCCAACAAGAGAGATTAACCAAGATTAACTTTGTGCCTGCCTCCAGGTCATTTCTGAGTGACTTCTGATCGATGGTGGCGAGCGCTTTGATCTCTTTCACATGATAATGATCTTTAAAGTGTGAAGACATCGTATAGGGAGCGGTGCCAACACTTGGATCATTACTTAGACTCTGAGTCACACAATCATCTTGTGTGAAACTCTGACATGCGGTTAAAAACATGCGACCTGGTGGCCAAACCTCATAACTGTGCCAGAATTTAATCAGGTTTTTGTGTGAAGAGACGACAACACCCTCTTAGTCAAACCTCAACAGCATGTCCACTGATTAAATGGATTAACAGGCCGGGAAAATACAAAGTTGTGAATTAAAACACACATTTAAACGTCAAACACCACACACACTTGCACAAAGCAACAGATTGCAACAGACTTCAGATTTTAGACTAACATTACTTTCCTGGAGTTGCACGGTACACAGCTACTCCTTGCTAAACCCTAACTTTAACCCAAACCTGAACTAATCCTATCCTTAAATCACATCTTCACCTTAAAAATCAATGATTTACATTATAAGTACATGCATTTTGTCCCCGTAAAGGAGACAAGTCACTATAATGAGACTGCATAAACAGACTGATGTCTCCACAACATGAGTAATACCTGCCCACTGCTCCAGACTACTTGGTTTAGCATATTGCAGCTTGTGATATGACTGATTGCAGGTGTTGATAGTCTGATTTATCAATAGCAAGACTGCATAAACACCTTTAAAGACCTTTAGAAACTAGAAAAATGTCTCAATGGCCACATCCCGCACATTCTTGATTCAGATCCCACACTTCAACACACTCGCAGGCAAGACTGAGCGCTGCACAAAAATAGAGCGGGCCAAAGAAAACAACCGAAGCCATAAATGGATTCAGTCCTCTCTGCTGTTATTACCATAACCATGTGTCATCCTTTTTCACCTTGCAAAAATTAGGGCCTTTAAGAGGGTGTGTGATGGAATGTGTTTTGTGTCACTCCCGGGGCCTGACTCACAATGCAGGGATTACTAAATTACCATAGAATTTCATAATTTATCTTGTAAATTTGGTGAGCAAAATCCAGAACCACATAAAATCTGCAACACAGAAAAAAGACAATTTTAAGTTTTACTGCTTTTCACATTCATTTGGCAACGCTACCGTGTGAAACAATGCAGAATAGTGAATCCACTGAACTCAGAAGCAAAGACTGTGTAAGAAAGGAGTGGCGCGTATATCGAATTATTCACAGGTCATTCATAGGTCACAGGAACAACACATACATTCATACCAGGTGATTTACAGGCCTGTGTTGTTACACATGTGGAGAATGAAAAATTCTACTTTATTCTACTTTATATACCATATGTATGTGTGTGTGTTTTATTATTGTGGATAAATACATTAACTGACCACAGGTCCTCGAGGGCCCCGTTTGATGTGGTACAGGTCTGGTGTAGGCCCCATGGGTCCCATCAGGCCCCTGGGACCAGGCGGGCCGGGGGGTCCCAGTAGTCCAGTAAGTCCTGGAGGGCCCTCTGGTCCTGGATCTCCTAAAATATTACAGACTGATGTTAGTGGACTACAGACGACTGAAAAAACCCTCCACACACAGTATAAGTTAACAGATGAAATGCTTTTTAATCATTCCAGCAGCACGGCTCTAGATTTGGCAGTGTTGGTTAGTCATAGTTCTCACTGGTCCTAACTGAAATATCTTACCCATGACTTCGTTGTAATTTTGTGATCATAAATTTTCACATACAGATATTCAATGCATGATCACATAACATCAATACTAACCTCTCCCCACTGGCGTCCTGTCTATTTCAGGACTGATTTTAAAGACTTTATTGTTTAAATGGGTTGCTGCCACCTTATTTAGCAGAACTCTTGCATCATCACACAGAGTGCTGAGGTCGATCAACCAGAGACTCTTGGATGCTTTGAGAACCAGGCACAAAAATAGAAGTGATCGATCCATTACAGTGGCTGCTTCTAATCCCTGAAAGAGTCTACCTTTCCATGTGAGACCTGCTCAGACTTTAGAAACCTACTTCTTTTATTTGGCACTAAATTGAAGTAGAGTTTGTTTTATCCCTTATTTTGTTGCATCTTTTTTTTTTTCGGATTTTTTTTAGTATCTTGTCTTTTTTCAGATTTGTCTTTTAGTCATTGTGTTCATATTATGCTTATTTTTTGCTTTTGCTATTTTAATTCTGCAGCACTTTGGTGAAATGTTTGCTGTTTTTTAATGTTCTCTATAACTGAATTTGACTTTGACATTCATGAGTCCCACATTATGAATTCTAATGACTTAAGTGAGCTGCTGATATTTCCTCTAGTGTCTCAATGGGATTGACATTTGTGATTTTGAATAAAATGTCTTAACAACCGCATCACAGTTTACCCTGAAATGTGGTACATATATTCCTGTTCTCCTGGTGATGAATTCATGGAACTTTTGTATCATTGTGTGCATCAAGTTTGTTCAATATTTTAGTTTATGACCAAATACAATGTGTTCACTTGTGATCACCAAATAGTAGCTAAACTAAACTAAGATGGTTCTGTCTAGTAAACATCAGCATCTATCACTGTTAGCATGTTAGCATTTGTATTTAGGTACAGAGGTGTCTAAATATATCTGTAGATTCTAAGTTTTTCTTCGTACCATCACTTCTGGATGCAAGTCAGTTTCCTTATTTTTATTTTTTATTTTTGGCTTTATGTTTCTTACCTGGGGGTCCAGGAGACCCTGGAGGTCCTGGTAAAAATACAGGTGATGTCAGTATTTTCTCACGCGTCATCTGTTCAGGGACGTCAGCACTACTTGACAGCAACACCATCTGGAAATACATGTGAACAAAAAACATGGATGAAAAGTATCATTAATTAAATTATGAGTTAACTTAAAATACCTAAATGAATGACGTTTTTTTTTTCCCTTTATTTTGGAAATTGTATAAAACATCCAAATGCCTGACTGCGCAATTTCCTCTGTAATGGTTTCACATACAATGATTCACAAAGGTCTGCACTGTCAAACAGGACAGGAAAATTACACACCGGAGGGCCAACATCAAGTAAAATTATGCAAAAAATGTTATACCCTGTCAGAGATGAAAGCTGATCTCCTATCTGCACCACGGCACAAGCTGTAACCCAGCCAGATGGAAGGCCAGGCAACCCCTCTGCATTATTCAGCACGACCAGGAGAGTTCCTGCTCTGTATGCTAAGTGGCATCCTTGGGCAAAGTTATCTTTGATCTCCGTGTAGCATCATGTGGATGTGGCAGTCCCAGCAGGGAACACGTGAAAGGCCTTGCTAAGCTGCAAAGACCTACAAATCAGAATGCATGCAAGTTGTAGGAGCATATGTCCACACGCACACACTGAGCGAGGTCGTGGTTCACCTGCTGATCAGTAGGAATTATGCAAGACTGCAGCCTGTGACCTTGGAAACAGGTGTTTGAACTGAGGCCGGTTCCTAATTTCAAACTCTGACCCTTCTGTGACACGAATAAATGAGAATATATTTCCTCACACACTGTAAAAATATATAGCGAGTATTTTCATATTGTTTTCCACTATATAAATACAGTATGGCTCCACCTCGCCCACACAGCTGGAAGCAATATATCATGTGTTACAGTAGAGGGTGTTGAGTGCAGCTGTTGACAGACTCGTGCTCAGATAGGTTCAGACGCCTGCAATTACAAAGAGGGAAACGTAACCTCGCTGCTGAGTTTTACATAAACTGCCCACCAATATATGCTTATGGACAAAGAAATCCCCCCGCTATACATAGAGGAAATTTTTTCAGCCCGTTTTTTTTATTAGGGAATAAAGTGCCATAATGTATCCCTGGAGAGCAGTAAAAACCTGCCTGCTGTTGTTTCTGAAATGCAGTCAGGTATGGAGTCCTTGGAGATACAGCGAGACCTTAAGGCAGTGATAAAGAAAAGAAATAGTTCTGCGGATGTTTACCTTCAGCCAAATAAAAAGGTGTGTTTAATGCATGACTGGGCCGTTCTGCCGAGCCTTTTTGTGGTCAAGCATAGCATACTAGAAAAGTACAGATTTAAGATAAAAGCAATGTTATGGTACTGTAAACTGAAAGCATTTAATTAGATTTTTTAAAGTTAGCAATGTGTATGATTTGTGCGGCACGGTGGAGCAGTGGTTGGGTGGAGGTTGTGTGACCTCTCTTTGCCAGGTTACTTGGTGATGTCTGTCTGTGATGGACTGATGTTCTGTCTCTCTCGGTGTCAGCGGGGACATTCTCTACTCCTCATGACCTTCCAAACACTGAAGTGGGTACAGCTAATGGATGTTATCATTCGTGACTTTACCTTCTGTTTAAGCTGCAGGACAGACATCTTGATCTGGTGGAAATCATCACATGTGGCCGAGCAAGTTCCAGCATTCATGACGTTATCGGACTTCTCAAAGAGATGTACTGCTGGGAAATGGGAAAAACACTGATGTCACAGAGGTTACTCGAAAATGTTTCTCTCAGAAAATTGGCAGGAAAAGGGTAAAACATACTATCTCTGTTGTCAAGTGGACTTATTTTTCATGTTTCTTGGAAAATTTGTCTTTATATTGTCAACTTAACACATCTTATGCAACACTGTGTTAAAGCAGTCTTATCACATGAATATTTATCATATGATCTTGGAAAAAAAATCACCAAAATTACACTGTTTGTTGGTAAAAACAGTAAGAATCACCTGATTTTCAACTTTCTAATCATGTGTGATTCCATTGGGAAGACAGGAAAAGCACTCAAAGAGCACGTTACTCAGCCAAAGCTGCTCAGTCGTTGTATGATTTCCTACAGAAGAAATCTTTAAACAATTCATGGTCTGCAGCGGTGGATTTGTAGCAGGATCGCAATCATGTGATCTTCAGCAGGCAGCTGATGCAGTGTTCACTTGTTGTCATAGTTACAGTGACACCGTGCCGCTATCTCGCAATGGTACAGAAATCTTTAACAAATCTGTGGATCAACACTACAAGCCGCACCACTGCAAAAATCTAATAAGGTGCTCCTTGTGTCATTTCTGACCTTCCCTGAAAATGTCATCCAAATCTGTTAGTCTGTTTTTGAGTAATGTAGCTAACGGATAGACAGACAAGCAGATAGACAAACCAACACCAATCGTCACATGACTCCACCACATTCCTTGGCGGAGTAATAATCAATAAATTATTGTAACCGCAGCAAATGTCTTGAGATGTTTCACTAGGTCATCTTCATGGTGACGCCAGATGAAAAGATGGATCACCAACAACTTTAGGTTTCATCTTCTGAGAACCATGAACATTTCTGCAAAGTTCATCTGATTGATGTTTCAGCCTCAACCAAAGCGCAACAGATCTCAATCAGGCTGCTAGTGTTCCTTGGCGGAGTAATTAACCAAATCTTACATTAAAATAGAGATATTTGATCAGAGTCACATTATTCTATATGTTTCATTTAAGAATTCACCAAAAATAAACTGCTTGTACTAACCAGATTCTTTTAAAACAAAGCAACTGTGACGCTATTAGGGACTCAGTTCCAACCAACAGTAATGTGGCAAAAATTAAGCGACTTATCTGCACTTGGAAAATCTTGTATACGTTGATTCAGGTTGTTTCAATATTTGTAACTGGTAAATGTTTACACTTGAACAGTGCTTTTTAAACCTTTGGTTCCAAACTGTTCTACAATGCATTTCACACTCACCCATTCACACAAGGAGTCACATAGCCATGGTAGTAGTAGGTAATCTAAGAAATTCAGCTTTTTTTCAGTTTTTATGATCTATGGCATTTTACTGTGTCATACTGCACAAGCGACATTCTATAGTTCCCTCTACTTCTAGTTGTGGTTGTGCTGTTTCCATAGAGATGATGGTCTTTATACTGCAGTGAAAAATGTGTCCACAGTTACTAAAAACATGACAGTAGCAAAAAAAAAACAGAGTAACTGCTTGGCGTTCATAGGGTTAAATCTGTTCCTAGAACATTATAATACAATAAACATTTTCGCCATTTTCAGTAATAAAAATACAGAATTGCTCAAGCTAAAGGCCTGCGGCTATGGGTTGCTTTGATGACAGTTTGATGTTTTTTATAACCAGTGCGAGCTAACATATTGTTCAGGGGATGAGTGACTTATGCAGCGCAGACTAACTCTACCACACTGTCTGTGACTGACTAAACTAGACTAGAGGGTGGTCTCATAAATGTGTCAGTCATGGGGAAGTGCAGAGCTAAAACCCTAATGAAGGCTTTGCTGGAGGTAACAAGGCGATTTAAGAGCATATTTGCACAGTTGATCATAACTCCCCGTCTCTTTATTCCAGATTTTTTTTACCCACATTCACTCTACCACTTTAGAACACTGATATTTCATCAATAAACCTGCACAAACCCAGAAGGAAGAAGCACGAAAAGCACTGAACTCACTTCTGTTTTTGTCTCGAGCCTGTAGCAGAATGGGCCCTAGTCTATGCATAGATTTAATGGATGGGTGAATGTGTCTGGACACTATTTTCCCCTCTATATTACAAAGCAGCAGGACATAAGGCCAGAGCATGATTATATGCACCACAGTCTCTCACTCCCCTGCTTCTCCTGAAATGTTATAGTAGGTAATGGAAGACAAACTCATGGGAGGAAGTAACAAATCTGCAGCCCCTCACCGCTTCATTGGCAACTGAATCTGGGGCAAAAACAGAGATGTTTTTATCACCTCAACCATTTGTGTTTTACTCAAATGCATCCAGCAAATCAGAAAAGACCAGGAGTCACAGGGGCAGCAGTGTGTTCGGGAGACAGAACAGTTCTGACATGTACGAGGGGCAATGATGTCTAATGACTACCATGTGTCTGGATTTGCAGAACCCCCTCCTCCGTTTCATTCTCACACACACACACACACACACACACACACACACACACACACACACACACACACACACACACACACACACACACACACACACACACACACACACACACACACACACACACACACACACACACACACACACAGCAATAACAATGTGCAGTCGGCCCCACATCACAGTCAGATGTGCCCTTGAATAAAGAGAGAAATGTCAGTAAAAAATAGTAATCTCACCTCTCTCCCCCTTGGTGCATGTTTTCCCATCTTCTTCCAGGAAATAGCCTTTCTCACACTCACACCTGTAGCTCCCCACAGAGTTGACGCAGATCTGAGAGCAAGCTGTCAAGTTCTTGTCTGCACATTCATCGATGTCTATATGTTGCAGTGACAGATGGGAGACAGCAAGCAAATTGAAAAACGTCAGTGTCAAATAAAGCACCTTAGTCCCCATTAACGGCCATATATTTCCAGTTACAATTAAAATTACACAAAAAATATTACAAACCAGAAGTTAGCTTGTGCAGTTGTTTTTTTTTTTAGATAAACTAAAAGATCACATGTATTTTTAAGATTTGACAAAAATTCTCGGAATTCTTGAGGTAAATACACAATCAAAAAAAGGAATATAAGAGAAGCATACTGTGACCAAGCTGAAAGTATTTTTCTCAGGTATTCTTGGACATAACATGATTTTTATTATCTTTAGTAACTTTACTCTGTTGTACAAATTATAGGTATTTAACAAAATAAAAAATCTCTGATAGAATTCATAACCCACATACATGACTGTAAGTGACATTGTGATAAATATTTATACCACGTTTAATTCATTTAACTTCATACATGTAACTTTTATGTATACAGGTGTAGCCACCAGTTGCTAACACTGAAAAGGTTAAAATCACCCAGATAACTCCCGTTAAAACACAGAAAACTGAAATTAAAATGAAAGATAAAGATAATGAGTTAAACTATACAATTATTTGAATTCTGAACATGAAATAAAAGGCAGAATTCAACCAATGATATATTTAATTGCCCAAGTTCACTTATTTCTGCATTCAGCTAATATGTCAAAACCCACAAAACAAATCTGTTTTGTCAGATTATTCCTTCTGAGTGCCAGTTTTTTTTTTTTTTTTAAATCTCAGTTTTGGGAATTATTAGACCATGCCATGATAGAGAACTATTGAAAGATGGACCTTTTTCCTAAAAGTCTTTATACATTACAAAAACGGAACAAAGAGTAGAGGCCTGTTTTAGCAGAAACACAAAGCTACACTCACGTAAATCACAATGATGCTTTTACTCATTACAAATGTGAGAATGTTGAGCATCTTCTTATCTTAAAAATGGAATTATACTGATGTGATGTTATACAAGGTCTCACCCAGACAGTAGGGCTTCTCTCGGTTTCTGTGGCGTTCACGATCGTAGCGGTATCCGGGGTAACAGGTGCACACCACCCGACCAAAATGATCTGTACACTGCTGCTCACAGGGGGCGCCGGCGCACACGTCATAGTCTGTAGAAATAAATCCGTCATCAGTGGGAACAAACCAAACCACAAAGAGGAATCTCATATCCATCTTCAATCCCTCTCTTTTAAATTCAAAACAGGCAACAAGAGAAAGTTAAGTGAAGTATTATTAGATGTTTTAAGACCTTATGGGACATGAGTAGCCGGATATCCAAAACAATCACAAAAAAACACAAGAGAAACAGTTTTTCCTACCTTCAGGAATGCACTGGCCCAACACAAACTTGAAGCCCTTGCAACATTTCTTCCTGTAAAATATCAAATAAACATGCGCATGAGAAGACAAACCTCAAATACTTTCACATTCACTTAACAGTTCATGTATTCCTGTAGAAAATACATGATGTTTGGCATTTTTAAGAATATGCTGCAATGATTTGGTCTGTTTTTACAATTGGGCTTGAGGGAAATGCAGCCAAATGACCCAAACACACACACACACACACACACAAACACACACACATTGCAGTCTGCAGGTCTCGTTGCTGTGTCTGGCCTGCTGCTGCACGTTGGGTCATGTTTGATGACGCTCCTCCAAACTGCATTTAAACTCCCCTGCTGAGCCGACTGTGTGGCTTGGTTCCCATTTCTTTCCAGAACTTCCCCTCTGAATCCCTCGTTTCTGACCTAACGTTTAACTTCACTCTTTATTTATTTTCTGTTTTTCTGGCACATCAACCCGTGTCACAGTCTTTCCTTTTCACTTGGATATCCTCAATGCAATTCAGCATTAAAGGGGCAAAGAAAAATGACTTCTTCTAAATGCTTTAAAGCATTCTGGAAAAGGTAAAAATAACCAGCCAAACAAACTAAGAACCTAGCGGAATATGTATATACAGCTGTTCTTCTGAAGCTCTTTTCTAACCTAAAGAACATAAATTATACTTAAGTATAATCCCTTTTTCTGTGAAATACTAACAATAAAATTAACCCATAAACAAAGAAAATGTGCCCATATTTTTGTTTTCTCAATGTCCTTTAATCTTAAAAAAATCATATGTAACAAAGCAGAAAACACAAATTTTTTAACTAAAAAATGATGTATTTTTATTTATTGTAATTCTATAATTGGATCATGAAAAAAGACCCCTCCTCTGAAAAATGCTTGAACGCGCCTATACCAAAATAGAAAACTGAGCTGTTTTTCACTTTGTTACATCTGATTTTCAGTGTCAAAGGAGACTGGAAAAATAGAGAAAAAAAGCCATTTTTTTTCTCTCTCTCTTTTCTTTTGATTCTAAATGGAAAAAAGAAGAATGGGCATCTTTGGTATTTGACAGGAAAATAGATGAAACTCAGACAGAAAAGCTTTGTGGTCGACTGAAATCTCCTGTCATGACTTAGATCTTCTAAAGTCTGAAAACCGAGCCAAGAGAAGGTGCAGAAGTCTAGTTTGCTGGAATTTTGGCCCAATGACTTTTCCATTTACACCATCTCATCATTACTTCACACATCTATGGTAAGTTTGATTAATGCCATCTCCATGACAACATTTTGTGTAATACTGTATCACTGTGAGTCACGTCATCGTGAGGTATTATTCATTTCTTGCTCACATTCAGCTCAAAGGAAAAGTACTACCAGGTGTTGCTTTCAAACAGGAGATGATAAAACAATCCAATTACACCATGAAGTCACAGCGCTGTAGTGCAGTCACAGTTCTTCTGAAAGAGATTACTCTGTAATGCTTTACAGATTTTATTCAGAAGCAGCTGATGACAGGGACATTCTCTGGTTAAAATTCCTCTGCTCCAAACTTAATCCATCAAATCTATTTTCGCATTATTTTTTTAATGTACACTTGATCAGGTTACTCATTTGAGAAGACTACGTGTCGATGCAAGATGACGATGTTAGAGTTCTCACGGGTTATTGAATAAACTCTTAGAATTTCACCTCTGTGTATCAAAATCACATACTTTTTCCCCCTGTGAAAAAAATGCCGTTATGCCTTAAAATGGCTCAGATATCCTTTACATTGTGCAGATCTGTGAACTCTTGGCTTCTATCTCCATCCATTCTTTCCCACTGACTGCAGCTTGAGCACATCAGCTCACCTACAGCTCTACTCAAATACTATATAACTATGCAACACAATAAGAAGTTTTAACATTGGAGTAATTCAGCCATACATATTCACACCAGAAACCAAGTCTGACGAAAAATAACAATAGGAAAAGCTCTATCCTGCAAGTTGATTGGTTCCTGAGGTTGGTTATGTATGAAACCCTGGAAGTCGAAATTCGTAGTTTTGTCATTGGCACACTGCAGGTTCGGGATGGAAATGCTCAATCATGTTGCTCACTGCTTATTTCACTAAGGATGTGTCTTCCATTATATATCTTTAATATGCTGATATTTAGCTGTTGTAATGCTATCAATGTTTAGCATCTACTATAGGTTTAGTGTATTAGCATGCTAACAGTTGCTCACACCTTGAGGCTGATGGGAATGCCAGCATTAAATATATTACATTATATATTAATGTTGATCTGATGATGTTACAAGATGAAACTAGATGTTATTCAAATTCAGTCGAATAGGGAGCAAGAAATTTACTCAAATCCACAAATGTTGAACTTGTGGTGGCTCAGTGGAGAAAGTCTGGGCATCAGAAACTGCCCTTCTATAGGAACAGAGACAAATGAGAAGATACACAAGGAAATAATTGGGTAATAATTGAGTAACTGAGCAGACAGAATGTTGTGGAAACATAAGACAAGCAGAGTCTGATATCTGCAGACAGTTAAACTGACAGACTTCTGATTAATTCCTGAGATCTCTCTTAAACGGGCCATTAGAGACTTGGAACACAATGACTGCGTATTACAGTAAATTTGAAACCCTCGAAGATTTTCCATTTGCTTCTTCCAATTTTATTTATGAATCAAATGACCCATCTATAAAAGGTCATGTGTTTGCAATCACAGAAATATAATCCCAGTAAAACAAACTAAATCACTGACTGCACCACTGCAATCCCAGGGGATGCTCCTTATACAGTCGACTGTTTTTACAGTCATTTTGATGGGTACAGAATATACAGAACTCCAGTACTTACTCACTGAATATTTACAACCTAAAGAGGGGCCACAAGGACTTTCCTCACTGCTCTTGAGGCTCATGTTGAAGGATATTAACCTGCAACAATCACACTTTAAGTCTCTGCTGACACTCAAGAGGCACAGCTCCTGCAGGTGTAGTTATTGTAGAAGAGGGACAATCACCACTCAGGAGGCCCTCAGTGAGGTGAGAGTAGGCCACTTGTACTGCCTTCTTGTATGCATCTAAATATAGTGTGTTTTTCTTTGAGAGCATCTTTGGTGCTCGCTTCTGTGTGATTGAACACACGTAGAGGGTTTTTTAGCACAGATGGGAATCATAAATGAAGAGCTGTTCAGGTGTTGAAACTCATCCAGACCAGCCATTGTTCACTTAAGCAGTACGTGACATCCTGACAGAGGCGCAGATTCATGCACATACTATGAACAACCAGCTGACGACCTAAGTCGGACCCGTTGTTTATATCCTCTGTCAGCAGTGTCATAATTTTGAGCAATTTTCATTATAAATACAGCTTAATCAATCAGTAAATGACTATTTTTAAATACAAATCAAGCACACTGGACATTTGTCGTGGGCTAATATTGCTGTTTTAAGACATAAGGAAAAATTATACACACCTTGAAGACAAGGCCTCTGAAATATCAAAACACTTGCCTAGTTGATCTCAGCTTGGGTTTACACATTAGCACTGGCTGAGCATCATTAAGCTTCACAGAAATCTTTATCATGGTGCCCCTTTACTAGCTAAACCCCCACAAAGCTTTATGCTTGGCAACACAAGCATCCTCTGGTCACGATAGTATTGAATAGTAAGATGTACAACCAGATACTGCTGCTAATCTACAATGTGTATTCTTAACGGAAATGTTATCAGGTATTCGTAGACAGTAAATTTTGAATGACACAGATCAGAGAAGAGGGCAAAAAACTTGATCAGGACAGCCCTAGATTATAGTGGAACCCCCTAAATACTAATAAAATAATACTTTTATCATATTTTTAAGTTACTTATTTATTAAGTATATGGAAATTTGTCAAAGCTAGAGGTACACGTTACTGTAGGAAGTATTGTGTGTATTTGCTGAAGCTACCTGTGCAGAAAAAGGTACCAACCATGTCTGTCTCTCAGTGTATCTAATTTATGACATAGCAGCATATCGTATGTTGTGGTGTTTGTGGGTGGGAGGCGCTATAACTCGGTCACCCTGAGAGAGTTGATCTGAGGATGTTTCCTCTGTGACCCCATAATTCATGTCATAATAACATCCCCATGAGGACAGAAGGCACTTATAGCAAATAACCAGCTTAGCAAAATAACCAAGGTTAGCTTAACAATCATGAGAAAACAAACATCTATGTCCGTCTTGAAAGATCATGAAAGAGGCAAAAGAATCCCATGGAAACTGGATCCAAATCTGTGTTGGAGTTCATTTTTACTGGATTATACTTTTATTAAATTACTCATTAGCCGTAAGATATTCTACCTTATTTTACTGTCTCTCATTGTATCATTAAATAAACAAGTCTAAAACGTAATGGTATTTAGTTACTTTTCAGATGAAAGCACTCTTGAAAAACAATTTCAGTATCATCTTGCTATTTTCAGTTTGACAAATTAATTTAATGTTCATATTGTTGATTTCTTATGTTGTCCCTTTGTTAACCTTTTATATTTTGACACATGTGGACGTCAACCCGCAAGAGAAATTAGATGGTAGCGATATGACCTGTCTACAAGTTAAAACAACATGCCTGGTAAAGACATGGGGTGATGGATACTTGGGTGAAGGTCAGTGCACTAAAGCAATAAAATAACCTCAAACTACCTACACGATTTACGTCCTGGAGGTAGAAAATCTGTCAGGACTCTAATATGGAAGGTCTCAGTGCTAAAGTGATACATGAAAATAACATTATAACATAGATATATGGTGTATTATGTTCTTTGGAGTGTTCAACACATAAAAAAGCAAATAGTTTAATCTGTTAGTTAGAAAAATGGTCAAACGAATGCACTGTAGAGACATTATTGTTACCAAATGTCATATTGTGGTAGTAATTAAAGCTGCAATTTGTGCTTGCAATCCAAACCCACCTGTCCAAACTTGCAACTGTTGAAGTTGCAGATAAAATAACAGTGTTTTCCGTGATTAGGGCCTAGTTAACTGTCTAAAAAGTAACTTGTGGTGTGTACAAAGAGTGCCAAAGGCCTCCAGCCTCTGCACACTAATGACGTTACCATTGATTTATCTACATTTACACAACTGTCTGAGCTCATATCTGGCATTTGATTTCCCAAAAGCCATTTAACAAACCACCTCAGCTCCTCTCCTACTGTTTGAACAGCAGAGACTGCTCAGATCCCAGTCACTCTCCACACTGACACCCTCGTGGACAGTCATGGATTCTGCAATTAGAGATGAAGCACTTGATGATGATATTCAGTACACAAAACAAAATCCCACTGAGCTGTGACGCACGGAGCCTTAACACCTTTCACAACAGCGGCTAAGAATACAATCCTCTGCAAGCTTGTTAGCTGCTCATGTACTTCATGCAAATCAGAAAATAAATTCAAAACACATGTGGATTTCATTCATATTCATGAGTGCGAGAACAAGAGGAAAAGATCTCCCAGATGCATCCATAACACTTTTCTACAAGAATATCAATGAGCCTAGTTTACGGTGTCACATGCCCAAACACACAATGCCGGCGTATTGTGATTGACATTTAATTCCAGACACACCAGTGCACTTGTTCAGAGTGATCAGGACATCACAGACAACCTGTTTGTTTGGCCACCTGTGCTTCTTTTCACCTAAAGGTTATTGCATTTTGCCAGTGATGCATATCATTTTACAGGGGCCCCTTGAAATCTAGACACAGAGCAGTTTGACCTCAGTTACCCAGGTCGAACCATAAGCGCTCTAATTACCTTATAAACAGAGACCCTCTGCCTGAACCAACATGGTGCACCAGCCTGGTCTGACTATCTCTCGTAATGAAACACACTATATTCACACCAGAGTTAATGTAGAAGAATCTGCAGAATTTGGTAAAAGCAGAAAAAAATGATGAAGAGGACACAGATCCAAATGGAACATGCACCTTCATATCGGCCAACTGCTTCTTCACGTCCAAGCATGCTCTTCTCTCTCTAAAAGGGATAACAATTACCAAACTAAAGAGTATCACACGTACAAACACACAGCTGCGAGACAACACAGTGAAAGCTTATTTGTCTTGCATTGCTGCCAGTGATATACAATAACATGTCTGCAGAGAGAAGAGAAGATGTTTGTGGAGCAATTTTCTACACACATTGTAAGTGTGAAAGGAGTTTGGTAGAAATGAAACACCATTAAGTTGCTGATTTAGCCATTTTATTAATTCAATGATTGTATTTTTGAGCAGAACCATTTGGTTCCAGCTTCTCGTGTGCGAGAATCTGAGAATTTGCTGATTTTATTCATTGTAACCTGAATATATTTGGGAGAGATTGATGGACTAAACAAGCAATCTGAAGAGATTACTGGGAGCGCTGGAAAGTTGTGATTGGCATTCTTCACATTTTGGCACATTTATGAATGATTTCAATTAATAAATCAAGAGGAACTTGCATGGCCTTGTCTTGAAATGATAAAAGAAGATGTCTTCTCCTATCAGTAGCAGAGTTCCAACAGGACTCATTAATATGTAAATGTACTGTACACAGCAGGCACAATGAAACCTAATCTGATCATCTACCCCTTACAGGGTACCTGTGATTAAATTTGAAGTTTCTACAATGAATTGTTCTTCAAAGTAAAAAAAAACTAATAATAATAATTAGCTCATTAATAGACCAAGACTCTCAAGTAAAGGCTTCCAACTGAATAAAGAGGAGATGATAGTGAATTAAATATTTGATAATAAAGGGATTTGGAAATTGTGAGGAAGCTTCTTTGCTGAAAAGGTTGCTGACCTTCCAAAGATAGTTTTAGTACTTATGGAGAATGACATAAGAGTATGAGAGTTTTTTCTATTTCTTTTGTATTTCCTCTTGGTTATAAACAAGTCCATGGGAAACAGAGAGCCACATGCTGTCAAATAGTGACATTACTGACATGAGCATCTGCTAATCTGTTCTATATTACACTGAATTTCCTCAGAAGTCTGTTTCTATATCCAGTAATCAGTGTCAAAGGATCCTGATTATCTGTCTGCTGACTGAACCAGAGGTGTCTCACGCTCAGACTTTGTTCCTTCTTCTCCTCTCTCTTAACATCGCTGTTTGACCCTATTATAACATTCCACGTCTATCTTTCTCATTTCATGGTTACATTCCACTTTACTGCTATGAATATTCCCCAACCACCTCATAGCACGCATGAAGAGGCTGGGATATTTTCCACGAAACTCCACAGATGTCAGTTGTAAGATGCCACTATAGTCAATATGACAGTGTCTCCCAATCATGTTGCCAAGAAGAATGCGGTATATAAGCTTTAGTCAACTGACTCCTATGCACAGTCTGCAACCTATTCAGTATGTTTGTATAAAACCATCTGTTAAATCAGACATTTCCTAATCAACAGTGACTTGGCCCTAATTCTTTTTCAGTCTTCAATCTCTTCTCTGGACTGCAGCACTTCCCTCCTCGCCAGCCTCCAATTCCTTCAGCTCATCAAAAAGTAGTTCCCTCACTGTGTTCTCGCTCTCTATTTACCTGCTAGTTTCCAATCCAAAAGCCTTGGTTCTGACATTCTCCACTACATGTTCATCCAAAACACTGCAAAACACCGACTGTTCTCCACATATGCTGCTTACGTAGTCTGTTGTACCCTTCATTCATCACCTCTGCACAGCAAAATCTTGTTATCCTGCACTGTTACGTCCAACTCTCAAGCACTAACCGAAAATATCACCATGAATGAATCAAAATTGACTGTGCAAAGCAAGACTTTCCATATATATATATTTTTTAATCTAAAATAAGCTCCAACTGGTGGTAAAGTAACACATTGTAGACATTCTAACGGTGTGTCACAGATTAATCAGACTGATGTATTGTGCAACTGGTACTGAGATAATATTCACATGGCAAACACTTATCTTGAAGAAAACCAGAGCTGAGTGAGTGATTGCCTGCTGCGGCATGAACAGAGTAATAATTCTGGCAAGTGAGCGGTCAGAGATAATGACAGGGAAGATTAAAGCAGGTATTGTGAATATTAATGTTAGTGGGGCATTCTGTTGCTGGCTGTCGTTCTGAGGAATAAATTAGGGTCGTTGGCACTACTTGCAGCCTTCTTTAATCAGCTAATAGGTAGTGTCTTTTGGAGTCACCCGGACATTTTTAGAGGTTATTGGTTTTTCACTGAATACAAATGAATATACACCAATTGATCAGAAAGATGGGTTTTTGAAAATTGAAAAAAAAAAAAAGCACTTTAAATATTATTTACCTTTCTTTCAGTAATTCCACTTTCAACAAAGTAACAAAACATCGATCAGCATCAAAACTACCTGTCTAATATTGTAAAGGTCGTCCTCCTTGTACAGTTAAAACAGCTGTAACTCGTCGGGGCGTGGACCTCTGGGAGTGTCTTATGGTGTCTGGCATCGTATCTTTTGGGTCCTGTGGGCAGTGAGGTGGGGCCTCTGTGGATCAGACTAGTTCTGACACATTGTTTGGTGTAGCGGGACGCATTGTGATGCTGGGAGTGCAGCTGGAGTTCTGGAAAAATTGTCTTTTCAACCCAAAATGTCAGAGTGTCTGTGTAAGGATGGAGGCACGAGTTAAATACAGGACTTTCACCCAGGAGACCAGGGTTGACATTCTGTGTGTTACCATTACTCTCAGGCTTAAGTTCCAATATCACTTTGGTTGCTTACTTTTGGTTTTCACTTTGCTTCAGGCAACAAAACAGTGTGGTTAGGTTTAGGAAAATATCACACTCTAGTTGAGACTTTCACAGTAATAAATAACTTTGAAGTTTGGTTAAGTTTAAGCACCAAAAATACTTGGTAAGGTTTTGTAAACCAGTTTTGGATTAAAATACGACCCCTTTACGACATGCTTGAAGCTTTTTTGCCATTTTCTTAGCTGCTAGAGTGACGAGTCCCAGCTAACATGATTGGTTGGCTGAAGATGTCAAAGTAATATCCATATAAATGAGCCAAGATTTCCCAGTAGAACACGGTCTTGTTCCGCCAAGATGATCAGTGTTATTTACTTTATCTTGATTTGAATGTTTTGGCTGATAGGTGTAAGTCCTATAAAGAAGGTGAACAAAGATGATGTGAATTCACTCCATTCTGAATATAGTAAAGAAAAGAAAAATCA
This sequence comes from Amphiprion ocellaris, assembly GCF_022539595.1. Lineage (NCBI taxonomy): Eukaryota > Metazoa > Chordata > Actinopteri > Pomacentridae > Amphiprion > Amphiprion ocellaris. The sequence continues at coordinate 12,163,625 of NC_072782.1, forward strand.
TTTCTATCATCTCCTTGTAGCCAGAGACTTTCCCCCGGTGCACTATAATGGTTGACCTTTACACTTCAGCTGCATATTCATGGAAAAATTACAGTTTAGCATCTGTTTGGGCCTTTGCGTGCTGCTGATACCTTCTGGATGTTATAACACGATCCATGTGGCTTCTATCAAAGCTCTGCAGCACAATTAGAAGAAACACAATGGCCACTAATCTGAAGGAAAAAAATATTTCCTGATCCTATACAAAATCCTTTTTTTTCCAGACAAAATAAGACATTTAAAGAAATAATCGTGGGCTCCTGGAACATGTGACGATGATTTTCCACAGATTAACTTACAATGAGCATAATCACTGACATTGCTCTATTTGAGATAACATGAAATAATGCCTGGATATTTTCTTACAGTGTTGTGCTTTATTATGTCTTGTATTTCATGGGATTATTGTGTTTCCAAAATATTACAATTAAAACAGACAAGGTGAACCCACCCCTATCAAAACATGTCTCTCTGGCTGATGAATATTGTCGCAAGGAAAAAAAATCAGTATAAGACCAAAAAGTGCATGTTGACAAGAGGAAGAGAAGCTTTAGATTAAACAAAGAATCTCTCCTTTCTATATTCATCATGGATTGCTTACTCCTGGAAGTGTTGTGCTCTGAAACAAATACAGATGAGCCTAGCCACACTAACACAGATGAAAACATCTGAATCCCTCTGCAGCTCCATCGTCTCCACGGTGTAACACAAACAAATGAACAACAGTGTACTGCAGTTTGTGAGGCCTCCTGGTTTGCTGTGGAGATTCACATTGTGTCACTCAGACATAAAACTCCAGCATGTCAAAATGTGTCCTGTTTGTGTAACCACACACAGGTCGTCGTGACAAGCAGGAGATGAAGTTAAACAACACACAGCTAGACAAAACTACAGTAAATTAAGAAGGACAGTACCGTCTGCTAATGCTGTATCCAAAAAAACAATCCCCAGAGGAGAGTGGTTTTATAGGCGCACATAAAAAACTAAGTACAGACAGTACGTCTTCTGAATGCCTGGATACCTTTGTGTTTTCCAAACTTCCAGGCTGAGCAAACAAAACACTCTTGGAAAGGTAATTGATTCTGCTAAAAATGCTACAACTTAGAAAATGAAGGAATCAGACTGTTGCAGACCATTATTCTCCCTACAGTGACAGACTTGTTACACTTCTTAATGCAGTAGCATTCCTTTTTTAAATGTGTTCTTGGTACTTCAGCTATGCTATGTCTGATTATTATCAGTAATTATCTTGTAATTACAGACAATTCCTTGGAGATGCCATGAAAGGCCAATTATATTAGAGAAATATGCTTTTCCAATGCATCTGCACTTTATAACCCTAAACCAGTGTGGAGGGTAAAGAGACATCTCATGCACTGTGGCGTCCAACAACAACTCAGCTCTTGAAAAGGTTCATAACCTGCTACAAAAACAATTCTATCATACCAGGATTTGTTTGGAATTGACAGATGTGAAGAGGTGATTATTACAGAGCCACCTGTTTCCTTCTTGTAGCCATATTTAATGGAGACTAGGGCTGCTACAACAATATATTTTCCGGTGACGGTTCAGTTCATAAATGGATTAAATTAATATGTATGCACATTATACACATACATTGATTTATTTATTGCAGTAAGCAGGTGGGTCGATGTATAATTGAGGGACTTTTGAAGTCCATGGGATATGTCTTGCATACGTATTTATCAAAAGTAAAAAACTGATGTTTTGTATGTTCATTATAATCATGTCTTTACAATTTCATAATTATTATGGAAACATATTAATAAAAAAAATGACTGGACATCACTAAAATGTCAAGTAAATAACCGTCCAAATTTAATAACAACCACCTTCTAATTAGCTAAACAATAATAAAATGAGCTTATTCAACAATAGTTTTGTGTTCTTTTCATTAAGTTGAGATAATCATGACAGATATTATAAATATCTGTAAATCTATAAATCTATAAATTTAAATATTTCAAATACATAAATTATATAATACATTTATATGGTAAATAACAAATTGTATCTGTGTCCCAGAAATCACTTTCAACTAAGTTACTCATTACAAAAACACCTCTCAAGGAAGTGTGTTAATTCCAGATCACATGACCTGCTCCACATGATGTCATTTCCTCCTGAAGAAAAGACTGGCAAGACTCCAAGGCTTTCTGAGTTATTTAATATAAAGTAGTGTGTGAGTCAAGTGTGGATTTATGGCATGTCAACAGGTTTACTACAATATCTTTATAAACAACTTTCAATTTCAATTTTACTCAATTGTATATATAATATTTAGAAAAATCTTTCTCTAAAAATGCCATGTGGTGTTTAGTTATATGCGGTCATGTTGATTTTAGGCCTGAAAACAGCAAAAATGTCAACTATGATACAAAAAATCACGCAATTATATATTGACCAAGGTATTATAGGACTGGCCATCCTGCCTGTGCAGAAAAGAAAACCGTAATCACTGCTGTTCATCATTTGTAACCACTTTTTTTTTCTTGTAGTTAAAACCGAATATGACATCATGATATGCTTAGCCTATTAAAATAATAGCACTCAGGTTTTCTCCTTTGCAGCATGAAGCCGGCCTGCTTAACAATTTCAAGAGGGGCTAAACAGACATGAAAATAATGCCAATTTGTGTATTCATGCTGCAAATATGTATTATTGAATTATTTTAGGAGTATGTACTTAGGTAAATATGTAGTCCAACCTACGTAAGTAGCTAGTTGCTTTCTGTGGGGTTTTCTTGGTGCTGATGTGTTTTCCAGCGTGCTGTCTGATTGTTAAATACTGCCGATAAATACTGGAACCTCGTCTCAGCCTTCAGCCAACCTGCCGGTAGCGTAAAGCCTCTGCCAGTCAAACTGACACCATCTACCTTCCAACGCAGTTCATATCCACCTTAAGGCTCCTCTGTCAGTTGGTGTTTCTGGATTCACGTGGGAAAATAGATACTTTAAAGGTGCTTTAATCTATTTCTGGCCACTAAGGGAGAGTCCAAAACCGGCTGCCAGACACCTTGATATACTGTCACATTCTAAAGTTGCTTTGGTTAACATGTTAAAAATAATCAATAATACTACTTCCACATCCTGCGGGCACACATGAAACACACTGAAACACATAAAACCCAGGCCATGAGCTTAATAAGGCTAAAACACTCAATAGAGCTGTACATGTGACAATTCTCTGCACTTTCTTCCCCCCAGTCATCTGATTTAAGAGTGCTAAACACTCCCTTAATGGAGCCTGAAGGGAGTGTTGAATCCTGCACTTACTGGATGGTCCAACTCTGTCAAGCTCCCGACCACTCAAAGGGACGGAATTAAAAACCTAAGGATGTCCAGCACTCAGAAATGCAAGTTTAAATCTCATAGGATAGTCCAGGAAATAAAACCCTAATGGGTGCGATAGTGTGGTAAATAAGAAGCAAGAAAGCAAAGGCAAGCTTAACTGGTAAAACATTTCTTTTACAAAATAAAAACTAATTAGTGAGCCGTTTCCATGACAAATATCCTCTTTAGTAAAATCTGCTCTTCCATTTAAAATGAATTGCATTGTGCAATGCTGTTTCTAGTGTACATACAATAGATGTCTATATGTATATATATCTGCTCAGAGAAGTAATGCTGCCCCATTTGGCAACTAACATGGAACATTAACATAACCTGTTGTTAATGACTGTTTGAACTCAGTGCTCACAGGCCGTGACAGACACACAGGTCTGGTATAATACCCAGTGGTCAGGCCCCTCTTTTAAAACAAACAAGCAGTCTGGTTTGAATTTGTGCAAATATATCGCTCAATTTAATGCAACTAATTTAAAACATTGCTTTTTATTCTTGTGCTTTTGTTTTCATTTTCTCTCTTGTGACACAGTGGCAATAAAACGACCCAGTAAGTGCAGAAAAAATGTAAAACGCCAGCGTGTGCAGCAACACTATATGTTGCTGCTAATTATATGTATGTCGGTCATTGTGGATTTATTCATGTATTCACTTTCTGTCTCAGTGTTCAGTGAGAAGATTAATACCCTTCTCAGGTCTGTCCATTCAAACTACAGCAGCATTTTTTTCATGTACAGTAAAAAGAATGAAAACTGAGGAAACAACTTGCCTGACATGTTTAATCAGTGTAAAAACCAAATGTAAAAACAACTTACACACATCCAGGCTGTTTCCTCCTATTTTTAGTTTTTACACCAAGCAAGCTAACTACCTCCTGACTCCAACTTCATGTTGTGCTGTCGGAGTGGTATTAACGTAACTCTTAAAATATGCATTTTTTCAAAAATGTAGAGCGACTCCTTTAACACAACTGAATGTTTTCACCAGAAAAGGTTCCTATAAACAGACTGTGCAGTTCACCTCAGTAAGACTTTCTACCAGTGACTGCATGTACCAGGAAGTTAACATAAGCTTGCAATAGTAGAGTGTTTAGCCTGCTTTAATATTCAGCCATATAACATATAAAATACTGTTAAAGGTGGTGTTGGTGATCCTAATTAAAGTTATTGCCAAATTCTGCAAATATCTCCTCATAGCCGTCCCTTCTTTGTACAGAGTGGCATAAAACACAGCGTTCGTGCACAGCCCTGATTCTGTAAATAGGAAACAAAGTAGCTCAGGCCAATCCACCAATCCTGTGCACGTTTATTGTCAAGCACCAAACATCCTGGAACAGCTTTGGGGAAGAGGAGATGGAGCAATATGGCGTAACATGTAGTAATCGTAGTGCCAGGGCATTGTAACCGAAACCAAGATCCTTTCCTAAACCCAACCAAGTGGGTTTGGTGCATTAGTGAAACAAGACTTAAAGAATAATAAAAGTATGACTATGGTGAAAGAAAGGACTCCAACTAGAGAATCCTGGCTCAAAGTCCATTGACTTATGCCTCTAGCGCATCCTCTCCAACTTCTAAATGTGGACTTTTGCTCCTCTTTGCTTTGTACAGGCTTCATTTCTCTAACTGTAGTACCACAGTTCAAGTAAATGGGATGATAAGACCTACTGAGCTTAACAGAAGATGGAACTATAAAGGTCTCTACTTGTCCATATGTATGTAAATGATCTGCAATGACAACAACTATTTACTTGGCTGACCTCCACCCGAAATGGCTGAAATGGCTGAAAGGAGTCACTTGAAATAAGAACTTCTCTTCATATTAGCTCTGCGATCTATCTGCTGTCAGTAGCCACACTGGCCATGTACAGCACTCCTGCTGTGCTGGCATCTGCAACATAATCCAGCAAAACATTTTTTTCAATGAGACTCCCTGCAGAAAAGCGCTGAGTTTCTCTCAGCTGCCAGTCGGCTACAACAGAAGCAGCCCAAGCCTCCGACTCTCTTTTCCACTGTGGTGTCTTCATCTCAAACAAATCCGATCTGACTGTGATCACGTCTGATAAAGTAAATCTTATCCTAATGAAATCAGTCTGCTTTCTGTCACATTTTGGGTTGACGAACCCAGATTTTCATTTATATATACTTTCAGTTAAACAGCTGAGGACAAGTGCAGGCTGTGTGTAACGTCTCTGATACTGACACCTCAGGAAATTATACTGAGCACAGCTGTCTGTGGCCTGTTACTGTAAACCCTCATCACAGCTTCCATGTGTTTCTAACTCAAACCACCCAACTGGACACACGCCAGATATCGCCAATCCCTTCAAACGCTGAGGTTACTGTGAAAGCATTTAACTTCCACTTCAGGGAAATCCTAAACGAATCTTGAAGGGAATTATTAGTAATTTAATTCCTTTGTTATTATTCACAGATTTAACAGCTCATTATGTTAACAGTGTGGAAAAATCTGCTTAAACATAAATACCGCAATATGAACAGCCACACTATGTAAATGATGCAAAGAATCTGGATGAAAAATGTATTTAAGCAAACTGCTCCCTGAAGAACTGACCTTCTGAAAGGTGAACTAAAACAAACATTAGTTTATGACAGATTATTTGCCATTAAAAGGGAATATCTTTCATCCCACTGTAGAAATATAAGGCTGACAATAGTCATAAAGATTTTAATGTAAAAAGCAGATGTTATTTTCTTCATAGAAGACAGAGTTGGTCTGCTGTGCCACTGGCTCCTTCTGATGACTTAACAAGAAATATATAGAAACAGAATGAAAAAGGGCTTTAAATTGATAGAAGAGTTCTCAATCATTCTGTAATCCACTGAAGCCACACGACAATGGGGCTCTAAGCTGCACACGAGCGAGAAATCAATCAGTTCATTTACTGAGTAACTAGAAGTCCCTTATCAGCAATCACACATGGGCGAAATAAATGAAGTAATAGAAAAGAAAAAGAGGCGGCTCATACCTCTGGGAGACAGAGGTGTAGAAATGTGACATCTGTGGCTCAAATGATCACACTTCAGTTTTTTGAAAAAATATGATCTGGATCCTAGTGTTACACATCTAATGTCTTAGCCAGGATTTTTGCATTGCTCTAGAGATGGTTTGTCTGTCATCCGCTTGACGTGACATTTTGTACAAACATTCCCTGCTTCTCATATTATAAATCTTTGCGAATCCTGTCACATTTATCAGCAAAGTTTGACCAAAAACCTGCAAACTAATGACATTTCCATCTGCCTCACTTGAACTTGGCATTTCATATTATTGTGTCTAATTATAAAGTATTCTCAAAAACATGGTAAACATTGGGATGCTATAATCCTGATAATAACTTCATTTATGTAACACTTCTAAAAACAAGTCATTTTGACAGACAAAGCGAATGCAGAATACCCAGAAGGCAATAAGATAAAACAAGAAGTCTACACATGCAAAAATGCAATTAGTCAATATTAATAAATGCAAATGAACTATTAAAGGCACATGAAACCCTAATGTGCAATAAAGAGCTTCATAACGAATAAAGAAACTACGTCTCATACAGGAAGTCTGTGAAGTGTGCATTTGAAGCAGCCAGAAGGGCCACACCTGAGGATCTAAGGCTGCAATCTGGCTCATATGGCGTCAAGATTTCTGTTGTGCAGCTCGGAGTCAGACTCTGACGTGCTCTAAAAGAGATCAGTTAAATCTTAAAGCAATTCTAAAACAATCCGGCAACCAATGAGAAGACAAGATTGGGACGATGTGATGTGATCAGCACTGTCAATCATGTTAACACTAAGTTCAAAGCCTGAAAACAGGTTTGTAGCCATTTGTTTTTATCTTACAGTTAGCTTTTAAAGTGACATGCGCATCCTTTGTTAGTTAATCATGCTGTTATGTGACTCTAAATTGCAATTTACTGATCAAAAATGCAGTAAATGTAAGATATGTAACACAAGCTTTGTCCTATAGCTCTGTTAGTGACTTCAACTTCTAAATGTGAAGTACTTGCTGTATTATATTTCTGCTTCAACTGTTTCATATGTTCTCATGAGATGTGTGGTATGTGACATATGTTAGCCCACTTGAGTCTTTGTGGTTTTTGTGTTATTTTAATACTGTAGTGAAATTTGATGTTTCAAACACCTGGGACTGCACATAAAAATTAGTGAGGTACCGCTCATTATAATTTAAAGTAACGCTCCTTAATGTGCAAGTTTCCCCAACAATGAAGCATACTTGGATTCGAGAACAGGGCGAGGTGAGGAGAAGAATAAATGCCAGACTAATTTAAGCAGACGATGATGCAGCTCCACAGCAGTACAGTATAATACAGTCATGACAGGGGGGCTAACACACTGAGGACGGTGGTAGCGGTGAATATCATTAAACTGAATTACATCTGACTCGCAGATATTGAAATTCAACAGTGAAAATCCTCAGTGGAAGGGGAGGGGAACATCTGCGCTGCCGAAAACCACCAAATAATGAAGCCGCTCTCCCAAAACGTGCTCACAGTGAATGCTACAGCTGCTTATAATTTTAAATAACTGGTATATGAATGTGTGTTCACTGATGCAGGTGAAACATCTCCTTTGGGTAGCTGCTGTCTTTCAGCACTGATAAATTGGCTGCTTATTATTTTCACTAATGGAAGAATAAATGAAGGCTTCAAGTGGCCCAATGATGAAAAACAATTAGAAAAAAAGCACATCGAGTTGAAACGCAACTGCTTTCAATTAGCTGATTAACTTGTGGTGAAATTCCTGTTTCATTGTAACTGGTGTACAAATATTGTTTTTATGCAAACTGCTGCTATTGTGTAATTTGAAAACTTTTATTTATTTTTTGTTGTTCTGGGTAGATTAGATATCGCATGTGGATTAAAACTAGGGCAGATTTATAGCGCAGAGGCATGGAGGCAGAAAACCGCAGCCTGTGGTGTACTTATCACCACATCCCTTAACCACCGCTACACCCCAGCATGACCAAAGCGTGACCACGCTGAAGTTCTCCATGGAAAGAAACAGATGGGTGAGCGAGCATCTGCCAAAAGAAACAAAAAGTGGGCTTTTAAGAAACCAAAATATCTTTAAGAAACCTTGTTGATACACAATTTAAAGGAGGAAAATGTGTCTGTGACCTGAACAGAGTAAGTTGAAACAGACCACACAAGGTCTCACAGATCACCAGACAGATCTTACAAATGTCATGTAGGCTGTAGAAGTAGATTATCGCCCAACTTTACATGCCTTGGAGGATGTTGAAGCTTTGACAGAAGTATAGCATCTATTTCAGTTACTATATTTTCTCCATATGTTCTAAACCTACCGTCTAATAGCTGCTAAAGTGTTCTGTGCTCTTTGCAGTAGGTCGATCTCATGCGAACAACAGTTGTCAGGCTATTCTAATAACTCCAGGCATTAGGACACAATATGAAACATTTGAACTCTCAAGTCAGGCTCTTTCCGGTAAAAGCATGTTTTGTATTACAGTCTTCTTCCAAATGGAAACAGATGGCAAGAAAGCATGTAAGGAACCAAATCAAATAACTCTGTCCAGTAATACTTAAAATGTTGAGATAAATCTTATCAGAATTTGGAAAAAACTAAACCTGTTTCTAGTTATTGTAAGAAAGAAAAAAGAACAAAGGCAATGAAAGAACAAATAGAAGCACTTTGCTGCCTAATTTTAATAGACGACTTAAGGAAATTGCACCATATAAGCTGATTTAATTTTCTGGTTACTGAAACACATATATTTTGGACATTACACTTGATTTCATGAAGTTCTGTGCACTGAAGAAATCAGAGAGAGGTTGTTTGCTCGTGCTTGTGCTCTACATCTGTCACTGAAGAATGCTCCTGAACACTAACATGTCCTCCCTCCATGATAACTTACACTCCACTGCATCTACCTCAGTGCTGAGGAACCGGACGGGACTTCATCCTTTACCTAACACAACATATCAGCTGAACTGTTGACAAGAATGTGGCTAAACAGCTCATCCACATCTAATCTGAAATAAAATTAAATATAATATAAACCATCACCCCCTGCGGGAGCCAATATCATCCTGCCTCCACCTCCCACTTATAGCTCAGTTAGACTGTGAGAACCTCCAGCGGCACACTAATACTTATTACTATAAGTCAGGTTAGGACCTGAAGAAATTACTCACAGCCAACTGGCTCCATTTCTATCACAATATCATTCAAAATATGGCACAAAGTGTGACACTGTTAAATTGACACATATTGATGGCTGGCTGTGGGGCATATGTGCTGTGAATTATTAGCATCAACATTAATACTATTTATATGGGACAGAAACACAGAGTAAAGTAGCAGTGGGAACTGAGTATTTAGATAAAAAAACAAACAAAAAAACAGTTGTGTAGCTAGAGATAAAATTGACAAACAAAAACAATAGTTTCATGTTCTGCTCTGTTAAATAACGTGTCAGTTTTTCTTGGCATGTTTTAAGATGACAGATAGATGTTCTTGGGCTCTGTGTGTTTTTATGTTGCATCATAGTACTATGAAAGTACTTCACAACATCTCTTACAAGAGGAACAACCAGAAGAATTTTTTTCTCTTTGACACATGATGATGGGCATCTTTACTATCACGGCAGTAGCTTCATCAACCACTGGACTGATCATTTCTTAACAATAAATCCATAAGAGTTAATAACACTGGAGGCAATCTGCTTCTACTGCAGTGTAAAAAGAAAGAGATTTATATATTTCATGAGCAAAATAAGCAGTCAACGCTATAGCTTGAACCATAGCAGTGAGTCTCAACAACCCAGACCTCTGTAATGAATTACTCCAATTTTACAACTTGTCATTGTGCAGCACAGAGTAGTTCTGTTGTACTTGAGCAGAGTTGTAGGTGAGCTGGTGTGCTGAGCTGCAGCGAGCGGAGAAGCGTAGGGGGGAGACACAAACAGGAACTTAATGGATCTGCAAATCCTAGAGGACGCGACAGTGTAGCCATTTTAAGACACGGAAGGATTATTTGCATGGAAATAACATCTAGATATGTAGCTTAGCGCCCAGTTTTTACGAGTTAAATCATGACCGGAGAGGAATTAAACCTCAGTTTAAAAAGAAGCTAAGTAATGAACACATCCTTTTCCATGTAGTGATGTATTTGTAATGGCATCTATAGGCCCAGAACTGTACATGCAGGTGCAGCTAATCCCACCTGTGCACGAGTATTTACTAAAGCGGGACATAAATGTACAAGATGATAATCTATTCAAAAAATAGATGGTTATTGCTACTGATCAGATGAACGGCAGAGGATGAGTTTATGAAACGACACTTGCACTAAAAGTGGAAAGATGCATTTGATCTTTGTGAACGAAGCTATAGAAACTGAACTTGGGGACTATGTGAGCCTCCTGTACTGTTTTCATACCGGCCATAAATAAACGGAGATGAATCCATAAGCCATGGAATAAACAAATTTGAACTGTGTCCATTCATTTATGTAGTTGTCAGACCTACTGTCCAGTTAATATGCCAGAAAAAACAACAAATACAAGACTACCAGTTGGGTGAGGAACTGTGGGAATTATTCCTTTAACTACAACCATGAACACTACTTGAGCTTAACCAAAACAAATGGTTAATATTGTCGTCACTTCAACAAATGTTCCCTAACAAAGTCATCATTTCACCTCAAATCAAGATGTTTTTCTACCTTGAAATTCACTGTAATCCAAACCATGCTTTCTCCTAATCTAATGAAATCCTGTTTGTGCTGGAACCATTTTAAAACGTAACTTAAAACTGATTTTTGCTGCTTGGATTTGTAGTTTTTGGAAAGCACTAACAGACACTGCTGTCCTGCTGCTAAAGTAGCCAAATCTAATGCTTCTACACTTGTTTCTGGAGCACAGTTACAACAAATATGTCATTTAATTTCAAAGAACTTGCAGGAAAAGAGAGGCGAAAGGAACATTTACATCTGCTGACACACTGACCATGAACTTTTTTGTTTAAAATACAGCAAATTGATCCATTTGGCACAATTATACCATAACAAACAGACAAAACCAGAAAGCAGAAGACTTGGTTGACACAAAGGGTAAAGCTGCTGACAAATTTACAAGCCATACAAGCCACAAACATATAATAATAAAATAAAATAAAACTAGAATCAGGAGTATTTCACTAGACATCTTTATGTATTCTCTCTGTTGTTACGCAGCAGGATTTCAGTCAGACGGACCGGGATCATTAGCTTAACATGGCAGTTGACCTCCTCCTCTGTGCCTTTACATCCTTTTAACGTTCAGCTGTGTGGGAGCTGTCATTGAAGAGCAGAACCAAATGTTGGTGTCAGCTCCTTCAGTCCACAGCAGAGACTCTGTAACACAGCAGTCGACTTCACTTAACAGGCTTCACATCCTCTTTCTGAGGACTGATAGAAAACAGATGCTGATGAATTTTCCTTGACAGGACATTATGTATCATTTCAGTGATTTGGTTTATGATTATGGGATATATGCGACCGCAGTCTTTAGGTTGTGTCCGGCATTAAGCACATTTAGTTAGTACAAGGGTTTACTACAGTCCATAATGATGTACATGATACCAGCAAGTTTACGTCTGTTTTTAATGTTTCTTTTATTAATCAGTTTCTGCTGCTTTGAAGGTACCGTAAATCATTTCAGGCTTTTTTTTTGATTGGCGTGATTTTCAACGGTGTAATCTCATTCTGCATCTACCAACGTTAATTCCAGCAAATTCTGTTTCACTTCAGGCCTGTTGAGAAAAAGCTTGGACTTATTTAATGTTCTTTTCTCTGAGAACTTGTTTACTTTATCGTGAAACATTTTGTCTTTACAAATGCTAAACTGCAATCGGTTCATGAAATAACTGGTGAAACCAATTCTAAAAACATTTGCTAGTAACTCGGTTTTAATACAAAAAATAAAAGCCTATTTTGTCACTACTGTGTGTTTGGGAACCCTTAGGTTTAACTAAAGCTAATGTATTGCTGTGCTACAATGTTTTCTGTGTTTTTTTTCCAAAATATTTTGCCATGAACTGCACTGGTGAGTCTTTGTTTCCTTTTATTGCTCTATAAACAAGTAGACAAGACTTGACAAGTGCTGATCGAGTCGACTACCTTGTTCTCTGATGCACATCCAGTAGCACGTGAGGCATTTGGATACTGGGTTTGTAGGTAATAAAAGGCACATTGAGAACATCTGAGACTGAGAGTGATCATTTCAAACAGCCGAATATTTTCCATCGCCATCATTCGTTTTCCAAGGAAGGGTTTTCATTCTTTCACCCTGGTATAATCACTTGCATGTAATGACTAATTATTCTGTATCAATGCATGTGTAATTTCACCTAGAAACCCAGTATAAGAAAACATTCAAAATGTTGGAAAATCTAACTGAGACATCTATTTAAAAGTCTCTGATCTATTAAATAACTTGTTGTGCTTATGGCTGATTTGACTTTCACTTAGTGATATCGTGACCTGGGGGCTTTCCTTGAATTACACGTTTTTCCATCCAGAAATTCTCCTGAAAGGTGCCACGCATATGTTGTTCATAAATCTAGGCTCATTCTCCAGAACATTTATAGCAGCATCAGAAGCATAGTAGCCCAAAAGGACAAAACATAATCTCACTGGAGCCTGCTGAACTCCTTAAGATGTGGATGTATATATATATATCCTTCATGGAGCTCCGATCACTGGAGGAATGACAATATGGCAACAAAGAACCCCCGAAGTGTATTTCAAGTGCTGAAAGCTGTTTGAATTGGGACACAGAACTCAAGTCCAACTGAGAGGATTATTCCAAGGTGCAGAGTACATTTTAAATGTGATGTGAAAAACAGACTTGAAAACAAAGGAAACAGGAGAGACTTCAGGCCTCAAAGCCAAGTTGAATAATCTGACTGACGCGATCTCTTCAGTAGAGCTGAGCGGTAACCCTGCTGTGTTTGACTCTAACTTGGAATTACAATATAAATCAATTACTGGTTTTGCAGTCTGTGGAAATTATATCTAATACCCTCTGACATCTGCTTTTCTTGGTTCCTTAAAATAGACCACATAAATGGAATAAGTACAAATGCTTAAAGCAAATACTACTAAAAAAAAATTCCACTGCAGTTGACTGAAATGAAATGACACGAACATTTACAGGAGACAAACATTGCTGTTTGGATGTGTCATGACTGTGATGTCTCACAGGGGCACTGAGGAAATGTTTAGAGTGTAAACCAGAATTTCCCCTGAATTCCGGACTGGAACAGAAGGAAACAAAGAGAAAGTTGGGGGGAGAACACAACAAAATGCTTAGTACCACCAGAATTATTTGGAAAAATAACAAAGCAACAATTACACATGCCACACATCAATTATGTGTAACTGTTACAGCTGTAGAGTGGAAAGACTCACTCCGCCTGGGTTCTGCTTCTTCTCCAGAGAAGCATTTCCTTTACAGGGTAGGTAAGGCTGACACTGTATACACAATTAATCAAGCCAATGTAATCACTGCTTCATGTACCCTCTTGTCACCTAAGAAAAGTTATAAACAAAGAATATTAATGTCTCTCGATCCTATGATGGTTAACACATCGAATCTGGCTCTCGTCTTGGATTGTCGGAGTCATCGTATGATTCTTAATCTCTCAGCAACGGAAATAAACGTCTACAACCTGAAGAAACTGTATGAGATCTAAGATTAAAAACAATAATATGTAGATAATCCATCTTTGTGGCTTGTGAGTCAGGCTAAAATAGCACATGAAAGCTTAATGATTTGCTGTCTGCTAACAGCTGCATCAGGTATATTCTCCCCAGGGGGTCTGTCTCACAAAGCAGTATTAACAAGTTAGCTGGATAGCTGCTAAGTAAAACCTGGGAGGCTCTAAAATCTGCAGCATGGACTCAAATAACAACTTCTTATGGGTTATAGTGGGTGCAGTCGCCCAGATAATTCAGTAATCCCGCTTTTGACACAAGCAACAGAGAATTCTCTGGACACAGAAGATGATGGGTTCATGTTTTCAGCAGCAGCAATTGAGGTTTGTGGAAAAAATACACTATAAGCTAAAGCAGCACACTTAACACAGCCATTAACCAGAAAATATAGCCACCGACAGGAACAAAAACAAAAAAACTTCACAAAGAAAAGTAATACTGGTGGCAGTGCTGATAATAAACTGATGTCTCTGCAGAGATGTTGCTGAAATGGGACAAAAAGCACACAACTTATCATTTCAATCAGACCTTTTTCTGGCTTTTAGCAAAAGCCTTTATGTTGCAATCACAGTAATTTGTGATTTAAGTGCAATTTCTGGAACAAAAACCCACCACAGCCTTTCACATCTTACTTCGAGCCAAGAAAATTAAACCCTATGGCCTGTAAAACTACAAATAAAAGCCTGAAAGTGCTGAATCCTGGTACACCAGACCTTTAAAAACAGTAGAGTCCAAACATGACAAACTCCATGTAAGATAACTGAGAGAGAAAGTGAGATGATGCCTGCAGACAGATATGGGTAAAGTCAGCTGAGGCCCTGGTACTTGTCTTGTACAGTGACATACACTCTCTCTGTCTGGGATCTGCTCTGGTGCTGTTTCACAATAAGGTAAATGCTCCGAGGATGAGTGTTGACTTGTACACACAGCGGCGTGCCATGACCGAAACGGGCTTGTTTTGCTTTCTGGTGAAAATTGCACAGTAAAATGTACCAAAAAATACTTTCAGAAACTAAACCCATGGTGATGATAAGAATTTAAGCATCTTTACTAAAAGCTAGTATGACTCCTGCATGCACCACATGAAAGAACTGCTGCCACGTGCACTGTAATCTTTAATGGTATGCAGACTGATGCCCATCTAACAAAAACTTTTATATAAATACTCCTTAAGACGGTGAATAAAAGAACAGTTTGGTACAGTACCAAAATGCTCTAAGGTGTGCAGACGCACTGATGCTCTACAGAGCACCTAATGAATGCCATAAACCTATATTTTCCTTTGGCAACTGAATCTTGCCAACTTTAAGCACGTTTGGCTCCATTTGAACAAGATCTCAGTCGTGCCAAGGCATAATAGCACTGGTATGTGACTGCATTTTGAGGGGAAAAAATGCAGTATGCAAAATCCACATTCATCCTACAAGATTCCAGGCATTATTTGAAACTTCTGGTGCCATGATAAAACATTCAGAGCTGATGGGTGCTTATCCGCTCACACTGTGCAGGTGAACTGAGATGCACCCAGGAAACATTATCTTGGCTCTCAGCTGAAACAGTTTTTCTTCTTTAAATAAACATTGTGGGAAGCAACTGTGGCTGCAGCCAATAACCATAAACCAACATCATTATGTTAAGAGTGTGTTTGAGAGCTGAAGATCAAACGGGATGTCACTGCGTGCTTGAACCGCCGCCAGCCATTTGTCAAGTGATGCAAAAATGAAACGTTTCAAAGTCCACTTTGGGAAGACTTGAGAGGAGATGTCCAACAATCTGTCATTTCTTTAGTCCTTGATATTTTCCCCTAAAAGCACAGACAGAAATAGACTTGCTATAAAGCAAGATCATTGACAAAATGTTTCAGATTAGTTCCCTAAATGAGTTAAGTGGTGTTTCAGCATTTATCAGCTGTCTGAGACAAAACTGAATAATTCCCAAGATGATATGTTAAAGGAACGCTGTAAGGAGGAGTGTGGGTGTCGGACGTCTGCAAGTCTTGTTTTAATTAGATGATTCAACTTTCTGGAAAACTTACTTTCAGTCATGACTTACTTTCAGTCATTTGTTAAACTTTGTTGCTACATACTGTTCTCCAGACACTTCTCATTTGTACTTTTGGGTGCTTTTTTGAATAAGACCAGCTCTTTAAAGTCAGTCGTCTTTTTTCATCATGCCTGGGAGGCAGCCCCATGCAATGAAGACAGATTAGGTTCTAACAACTTAATCCGCAGCCTCTGACAGGAGTTTTGCTGCGAGGCAACGCTGTGTCCACTGCATCTGCAAACTGTCATAATTAAAGCCAGTGTCAGAGTATAACAGGTCAATCTGGAGGCTTCGTGGATATTTAGATTGCTATGATCCATTTAGTTCACAAAGAATGATAAAGAGGAAAATCCACACTGGCCTGTCTGTCTCTAGAAATCCCTACAGTTCACTACATAGACACATTACTTTGTAATACCTCCAAAAGGTTTGGATGCTTTTCAGTTTCTGCAGTAAAAGCAGCAATTTGACAAGTCATATTAACAAAATAATAACTAAATCACACGCGTGGTATGAAAAGGAACACAAGGGGATGTTTAATAGCTCACTGATTTTAGTTGTAAAGTTATTATTAGCCCCAGGCAATAAGATTTTATGTGCTTAATGAGGTTGAACTGTGCTCAGTGTCAAACCTAAATTACTCTTCTGCTTCATTATCATTTCTATTTTAACAGAATGATTACTATAAATAATTCACAAGTCCAGTTTTGCATCATTTGGCTCACTGGACTTCAGCTCCACAATCTTTCTATCCTCACTGTGCCACAATCTGAGCAGCATCTGTGCGCATAAATCATCTCTGCTGTACCTGTAACACGTCGTAACCTCTCCGGTGGACTTCACGCACGGGTACTTGGTGGTAGAAATGTTATTTTCAGAGCACTTCTCTCTGTGAAAGAAGCAAAGGGAGCACATTTTATGTTACATCTCATGCTAGGTGTCCTCCTGTCATCGGGTGTGAACATGTCCTGAAGTTACCCGTCACTGGCATCCTCTTCTTGGTAGGACCACAGCAGAGCTCCAGAGAAGCACATGCAGGTGACGGTGAGCAGCAGAGGAGTCCTGTTGTGGTTCAGCAGCATCTCCTCGGTCCAGTCACCTGGCTCCTGTCGGTAGTCCACACTTTAATGATTATCTGCGCGCTGCTGCAACTTCAGTGCGTAAAAGTGGCAGAGCGCACAGACGCGCAGACCCTCCCACTCCCACACAGTTTATGAGTAACTATGAAACGTTAATTCTCGTGGTGTCACTGCACAAACTATCTAAACTTCCCCTCCTTTTTACTTTGTAGGCAAGTTAAGACAAGAAAAAACCGAGAGAGGAGGAATAAACTATTTAATCATTAAGAATGGAAGTTTTCTGAGATGAGGAGTTTTCCCAACACACGTGCGCTTTGGTTCGGGGTCTTTCTTCTGAGAAATGTTAAAAATTAACTGGAACTAATTTAAACTACACACTACTCAATCATACCAAACGTGCACGCGCACATGCACCAACACGCGCTTGTTGTGGGAGAACGCGCTCATTGCGTTTTGATCTTTGCTGCCACCGCGCGGCTGTCAATGAAAGAACAGCTACCTAACGTTAATAGTCAGCAGAAGTGAGTACACCCCAGTGCAAGATCAATTAAATGTCAAATTATTCAAAATTATATCACCTTAGAGTAACCACATAACCTCTGTGTTGAATAGTTTACATTTATTCTTATGTAAAATTAAAACCAACACTTTGGATTGACTACATTCGAAATACAGGCTCCATATCTGAAACTGACTGCAAAAAAACCCTGAGATACAAATGTAATTTTTATCCAATTAAAAAAAAAATATATATTTCATATACCCGCCTTTATGTTGGATGACGTACCCAGTCCTCCTCTGCATGGATGAAGTTTCTTCAGACAGTCGTTTTTCAGCTGCTCTTCTGCTGAAAATCTTGCGTTGCTCTACCTTTCTCTTGAAAATAGCCTAAAGGTCTTTTATTGGATGCAACATATACAATACTACATGTCCAGGTCACGCTTTTCATTGCTTTTGTCCTCAAAAGCTCTGTGGTTTTTTCAGTGTGCTTTCAAACGCTATCGTGCTGAAATATCTCTCATCTTCCAAGCTTCTGCAGACTGGGAGTCCTCCTGCCAGCCAGTGTTTTGGTGTACCGCTGGGATTCATGGTGCCATCTGTAAATGTCATCTTTGCTTTTGCTCTCATGCAGCCCCATCTCATTAAACTCCCACCGTGCTTCACTGTTGGGACTATGCATTCACTGTGGTAGCCCTCCACAGGTTCATTCCAAACATGCTGGAGCCGAGAGAATTTATCTTTGTCTCATCTGACCAAAGATTGAACTCCTGATGCTCATCAGGCTTCTGTTCTTGTTCTTCAGCAAATCAAATCTTGCAGTTTCTGCCATCGATCACAGAGTCCCTCGTATTGGCTGACACATTACAGAAACTCTCATCTCCACTGATAACTTACCTGTCTGTTTCAGTTTGAATGCGCAGGTACAGCACTGTCCCTGCCACTATGGCTCTGATTCATTGTACAACAGCTCAGTGTTTACCTCCTGATTACTGCGGCAACTGTGTTTCAAAAGATTTTTAGTTGGATGTCTAATCTTCATGTAGAATGGTATTTTGTTGTACATGTACAATGACAATAAAGATATATTGATACTGATACTTCTCCATCTTTGTGACTCCTCTCAGTTACATTTTTCAATATTCCAGCAGTTGCAGGGATGCATGGTTAGCACTGTCACCTCACACCAAGAAGGTTCTGGGTTTGAACCTGCTGGTCAGCTGGAGTTTTCACAGTGTAAAGTTTGCATTTGCTCCCTGTGTGTGGGTTTCTTCGAGTGCTCTGGCTTCTTGCTACAGTCTAGTGACATGAATGGCAGATTGGTGATTCTAAATTTGCCCCCTATGTGAACTGACATGCCTTTCTGTGTCTTATTGTTGGCCCTGTAAAGTCATCTTTGGGTTCCATCTCCCTGTAACCCTTAACAGGATGAATCTGTAAATAAATTAGCAGCGGTATAGCTCAGCGACTGACACCCCTGATCCTCAGGCAAAGTGCTACACTGTCTACCTACATTGTGTTGTATCTACTCTCAGATGTACGTTGCTCTGGATAAAAGCATCTGCTAAATGTAATTGTAAATTGTAAGCTGAAGCATGCAAACCTTACAACATACTCAGAAATAACCTTGTTTGTATCGGCTTTTAGCTTGTGATGTCAGATGAGGTTAACAAACCCGACAGAGGACTTTTCCTGTTTGGCAAACTGTCTACAAGGTGGATTATTTAGTCAAAGGAGTTAGCAGCCTTCTCTTTGATCTTAACTCAAACTACTGTCTCGAATATATTTCTTGCAACTCATTATGCTATACTTGCAGAAATTAGGGGCCAACTTTTTAACTAATAATCTCTCAATTGTGTGATGGTGTGATGCAAATTACTCCCTTTATTTACTGTGTCAGAACACTGGGGACTCATATCAGCTAAGTCATCACAAAGCTAGATAGCACGTTAAAGAGAACAGCAGAATTTGTGAATTAACTGAGCATCCAGAAAAAAAATCAACTAAAACCCTGCAGGATAAACATGATCTATTTATAGCCGGGATCCTGGTGGCACCATATGTGTTTCATTATACTGCGTCCAAACATAACTGATTATGAAGCCAACTTGTGAATTAAAACACTGCTAATTAACAAGTGCGTCTTATTGCAGCCTGGTAGAACAGCCTCAATTATTGTGAGAGATCATTTTAAATGATTATGAATAAATAACAGTTGTATTCAGTTCTTTAGCATTAAGCATGCACATCCTAATGATCTGGAGGAGCTAAGTTGCAGCTTTTATTCTCCGCTAACCCAAACTGACCTCACTCACTCGCTCACTCATTCTTTGTGTTTGGTGAGATAAGAGGGTGAATGAATGAGAAACCCTACACTGATATGCTGCTGACTTTAGTTCTGATTGACCTTGACCTCAGTGCGACCTCCGTCGGCCTGATCCGAGCACGAACGCTGCTCTCTGGCACCTGCAGAAGTCAAGAGTTCTTCAGTTTCTCAGGAATGCAGTGTGGCATTACATGGAGCTGGATAGCAGAGCCACTGAGGAGTCTGTAAAGGATATCCCGGTGAAACATGAGGACCGTGGTGTCACTTACAGCCACTATGGCAGCTTCTCTATCTGTGAGGTCACTCAGGTATGATTTAACTTTATTCAGGACATTAGTGACGTACCATTAATCGGAATGTCCATTCAGGAGAAACTTAATAAATCATTTCCCATTTCTATAAAGTTTTTGTACTGAAGGCTGGGAATCGCACCTCTTCCAGTGTCATTTAGCAGAAAATGACACCTTTAGCCTGCCTCAAAAGGCTCGCTCAGGCGTGACCATTTCAGTTCAAGGGAAAGCTGTGTTTCACTGCTCGGCTGGCTGCATTACCACAGAGTCTCTACGCTTCAGCAGCAGTCTGAGGGTGCAGTTCAGCTCCCGGCCACTTGATGGCCCTTTCAACCAAGAGATCTCACCCTCGCCCCCCTCTTTCGCCACTATCGTCATCATTGCCCACAAAATGGATGACAGCTTTTAGAAATACCAGGGTGCGTCACGACTCTGAGGTGCACATGCTGTGCCATTTATGTTCCACCTGTTTTGATGCATCAGCAGCCCGCGAGGCAGAGAGAGATCATGCCTGCAACAGCACAAGCAGCCAATTAATATTGCAGGATGATACTGTATCAAAGCTGCAGGCCTAACAAGCTCCCTCACAACATCCTCTGCCTTACAGATATGACAGAAATATCTTTGACTTATTAGTCATCTCATCAAATTCTAGAAAACAACAGAAAACAACAAAGAAAGCATTTTTACCTTTTAATCTGCTTTTACCCATAACTGCTAAGTTTAGAAGTAAAAAGTTCTCTTATTCCTTTTAAATACATGTTTGTTGCCATGTGGCCTCAGTTTCTGGGAAGTAGTTACATCATGCTTACTGTTACTGTTGATATCCTGGTTTTAATGATTTTAATGTCTATTTGCATGTGTGTAAATCTGGCTTTTAAACTCAGAAATGAATGACAGGTTGGATTAAGTCAATAAGTGGTTCCGCTGTCTAGTTACTGCTCTCACGGTTTAACTCATTCTGTTGATCTGACCTGGGTGTTTCCAGACTTACAAAGGGCATTTTTTTTAAAAAACTTACCTAACAGTGCTACATCAAGCAAAATTCTCAATCAGTCTTTATTGCACGAACAAGGGAACACACGTGACGACAGCGAGTGTTGCAGGGAATGAGCTCCCCACTGTCAAAACTCCTCTCTCTCCGTCTTCCTCTCTCTTCACGGTGCAGCACTGCAGTGCTTCTCTGCACATGCCCAGACAGACTGGGAGAGAGCCACAGCAAGTTTGAGCTCACTAGAAATATTAACAGCCTGCATCACAGACACATTCATGTACTCCTGCGAGCTGTTTCTCAGCAGGAACAAAAGTCGTACTTTAGGCGAACGACAATAAATTCTTTCATGTTTGTGGGAGGCTGAAATGCTTCTGACGTGGACACCTCGGCTGTTTCAAGGACCAAACCTGTGACTCTCGCTCTAGAGGGTTTTCTTTTGTCTCAAGGTCACTCCGCCTCCCACAAGCTTTTTACGCAAACTGCTCAGTGGAGAATGAACACATTATCGATGAAGCTTTAATATACAGCGTCACGCCTGCCACCTCTGTTTAGTCAATAATGACAGTTTTTTTTTCTTTTAAATTACGGTGATTCATTTTTTATTACCATCATTACTGCAGTGCTTCAGCTTAATGGTGTATTTAACGCTCTCTATAGTTCCAAACTGTAGAAGGTAATTATCTTTTTACCAGTTTAGGTCTCAGAATGATTCCTTTTTATGTTTATTTTATAAAACAACATGGCCACTGTGCTTGCTATGACAATAATGCTTCGGATTGCGTTTGAATTATAAATGTGCTCTGAGAATATATTTAGCTGGGAGTCCAATTCTCAAACAGTCTGGTAGCTTTGTAACTCTAATGGCCAGGTTTTCCATTTGGGGAAATCTTGATGGCTGCATGTTGCTCTTGCTATTCTATTCAACCACTTTCCCTTGGCAATAGACCATTATTTATTTTTCCGTTTTTACAGTAGCTGGAACAAAAATAGTCCAGCAGTGCAATCAAAGGGCATACAAACTCTGATTCATACCTCACCCAAAGACAAAATAATAACTGATGAAAAGGTTAAAAAAAAAAAAGGAGACACATTGTTGTTGTGGAAAATTGAAGAAAAAAAGAAAACAATTCAGTAACACAGGAAAGCTGTATTTTCTTTTTGGGCTATTTTCTGATGCTTTGCTTTGTCAAACAGAATTAGAGGGTAGGTCTAGTGGAGTATGGCCTTCTTCTGGTTCTTACAAAGCCTTATTTGAATAACACCTATTTAAAAAGTTGCTTAAACATGTAATTGCATTGAATGTTTACTGTAAGAGTCTCCTCCTTTGAATCATTAAGACTTCTCTTCCTAATGAGATTCCAGTGTACGGAATCTGGGAAAAATCAACAGTCTCTATTGTGCAAATGTGTGTTCTGGCATTCATCCAGAGCTACTATGTGACTTTAGCAGTCTAGCCAGAAGGAACAGGAACAGCAACTAAAGCTTTTTTAAAATACACACTATCAGTGACTAGATTAAAACCACTGTTAGGTGAAGTGAAAAGCACTGATCATCTCATTTCAATGCAATAATCTGCCGGGAAACCTTGTGTCCCGGTATTCGTGTATGTGTTCCTTTGACGCTTAACACCCTAGCACAACAGCTGCTTCCCCCAAGAGGACAATGCACCTCACTGCACCGCTGAAACTGCTCAAGAACACATCGAGGAACGCAACCAAGAGTCCAAATCATTTGCCTGGCATCCAAATGCCACAGATGACAGTTCTGTCAAGTATCCATGGGAAGTCCGAGACCGAAAGGATCCGTTGCCAGACACCACACGACACCCAATGAGTCCATGTCCTGCTGGGTCAGAGCTGCTTTGTCAGTGTGAGGGAGTTCTACACAATATTTAGCAGGTGGTTTTAATGTTGTGGCTACAAATGTGCTGTTAGTGTTGTTTTAATCCTGTCTTGAGTTACAGTCTTTAAAAGATCAATAAGCTGACACATGATCCAGAAAAGCCCAGAAAACTGCAGCTTCTTTTTTTTAAAATCACAAATGTATATATTTTTAGCTGTTTTAGTCCAATATTTGGTTCTTTTTGTAGGTTTCCCTGTGAGGTGTGGACGATATATAATCACCCAATCCAGAAGACAAAGCAGTGCCAGTGGAATACAACATTCACTGTTGAGCTATCCACCGTTGTGGCAGCAGGTTAATACAGAGTTTTCTTCCTGTCATCTCAATGAGAGCTATTTCCCCTCCACATGTCACTCTGTCTTCCTTTCTGTCTTCACTTGCACCAGGTGTTTACTGGTGAGTCACACAAGGTGTAAAGTAATGTGTTGTGCAAGGCAGTCTTGCTTTTCAGCTGCTGTAAAACAAGAAGCAATCTCTGGGGCTGAAAAATGAAGCCAAGCGTCACAAACAGCAGCTCCTTGAATGGCCAACTGAGGCTGGCTCTAAAATTGAGTCAACCTTTGCACACCCCAATGTTAAAATGCCAAACTTTACATCAGAAATAATAGTTTATAGGCTGCTACAAAAACAGTTTTGGTCTCCATAGCTAGTCTTCCCATTCATGACAACTGTACAAGGAGGGAATTTTTATATACAGTGCCAATAAAAAGTATTCACACCCATGGAAAAACATGAACTTACAAAAAGACTGTTTAATGTCAAGTGAAAAGAGATTTCTACAAACTCATAGCCAGTTATAATCAGGAGTACTGATTCACCAGTGACTGGACCTTCCAGTGTCTTTATACTACAATCACTTTACATGATGATCTGCATTTCACTAATCATGTGAGTTCTAGCACCACCAGGCTGCACCTGTGTTGAACTTAGGTGAGTTGCTGTAAAGGGTTTGAATACTTACGCAATCAGTTATTTTACATTTTAGATTTTTAATTGAAATCTGTATTCACTTTGACACGAATGGGTCTTTTTTTTGTAAATTCTTGCCACAGAAGCCAAGTTATTTTGACTACAATTTAATGTTGAATAGGAATAAAAGGGGACAACATACAAGGATGGTGATTACTTTTTTAACTCACCCGTTTAAATTGTATTAAGGCTTAAAGTTATGCATAATTAAGTGTGTGGCAGCTTTGAGTAACAGGTGGTGGGTATCACAGGACAGTCCACGGCCCAGACACATTTGAATGGCCCTAATTAGCTCCATCCTTTCTCCACTTCTTTTTCATTTTTGGATTACCCAGAAGTTAGGAGGAGTCATTCACTACCAAGATGTCAATGGTCAGAGCCAAAACACTGAGCTTCAAACCCACTCTGCAGGAAATCTATGGGTGACACCATAGAGAATTAATCTATTCATCCTTTACATGCAATCTATACTGTAAAGCTGCTCATCCGCAACGAAGCAATCCTGAAAAGGAAGCTGTACATGGATCTAAGGTGGCCTACTTTCAACAACACATCCAAAGCATGAACTCTTCCATAGTAAAAAAAAAAAAACAACAAAAACAAAACAGCATGTTATTTATTTGTTAAAGGCTTACAACATCCGTCTGACAGATTCAATCAAAATCTGAACTAAGTCGATTTAAAGCACTTCCCCACCGTCAATTACAATACAAAAAAATCAACAGCGGCACCAATTACAGAGAGATTGGGATTTACTTCTAGCACAGAACATGCCACTGCACATGTCCCTTCTGTGGAGCTGCAATCGATATATATAACCTTAGTGCAGTGTCCTTGAGATGGCCACATTTCACTGCCCCTCCCTACCATTATGCCTCTCCCCCTGCTCTGGTTCTCCTGCCTCATTTGTACCACACACTCCTCCATGTGCACACACACATGTACAGCCCAGTATATCCCTCTTTGCAATAAACCTTCATCTTTATCCTACCAGATCCAAATATTCTTTGATGAAGGAATATATTGTTTCCACGCTGGTCTGTGAAGCAGCCTGTGTGTGAATAGTGAATAACAAGAAGATACAAGAAATTGTTTTTAAAACTCATTGGGCTTTGTTGATTTGTTTTACCTTCAGCGAAATGACTGACAGGACTGTTGGCAGTGCCCATATCAGATGGATGGTTTAATTTCTTCAGACATGAAGGGTGCACTGCACATTTCTCGATCTGGACCCAGTGAAATGTAGAGCCAGCGAGCAGATGGTTGGACTGTGGCAACCCATGCGAGTTAAGTGGGAATCTTCAGCAGGGCCGTTATACTAATGTGACATTTAAAATAATCCATTAGAATTTTCCTAAAGTAAGAACATTATGAAAACAGCTATTACGTGGTATTTTAAAGCAAAGTTTCTTGCCGTGTTCAGTCACGCAGTTTTTACTTGACAAGCTGACATTTAAAGAGCTCATAATGTTTTTTTTTGTTTTTGTTTTTTTTCCCTCTCAGTTTGTTCTAGCTTTTTTTGTGCATAGAAAATGTCTGCAAACTTACAAAGCCCAAAGTCCATTCATAAAGAAGAAATCAGAAAAAACTGCCCATTCTGCCTATATGCCTACACCTTGTTTGAAGTCTCACTGTTTCTTTTGTTACTTATTTACACTAACAGTCAAAAGTGTGGACCCACCTTCTCACTTAATAGTTTTTCTTTATTGTCATGAGAAGAATTATTTACATTGTAGATTCTCACTGAAGGCATCAAAACTATGAATAAACACATATGAAATTATGAAGTAAACAAATAAGTGTGAAATAAGTCAAAACATGTTTTATATTTTAGATTCTTCAAAACAGCCACCCTTTGCTTTGATTGCTGCTTTGCACACTCTTGGCATTCTCTTGATGAGCTTCATGAGGTTGTGTCCTGAAATGGTTTTCCAACAGTCTTGAAGCAGTTCCCAGAGATGCTGAGCACTTGTTGGCCCATCTGCCTCCACTCTGTGGTCCATCTCATCCCAAACCATCTCGATTGTGAATCTACAGTGTAAATAGTCATGAAAATAAAGAAAAAACATTCAGAGAATGTGTGTCCAAACTTTTGACTGGTAATATACCTCACCATGCAATCATTTTCATGATGCCTTCCTATTTAGTAGTTTGACCCTGAAATGAAAAAGGAGCAGCTTTCTTGTAGTCCACATTTGACATAGGGATATGTCAATCTATTGTTTTTAAAATGTTTTTTTTAACATTTAACATTAAAAAATGTCAATCTGTTGTGGTAGACCCCAAAATAAACTTACAAACCTGTAAATGTGTATAATATGGGGTCTTTAAATAAATATTTTAAAAAATTCTGGTTTTGTTCTATTGCCACCTGCACTTAATTGCACCGGATACAAAGAATCTGATCTCTGGCGGGCAGAAACAGAGCGCCTAAAGTTCCTTGTCCAGGCAGTGTATGACATTCTGCCCAGCCCATCAAACCTCTCCATCTAGGGCAAAACAGAGTCTGCTAATTGCCCGCAATGCTCAGGCAGGGGTATGTTGGAGCACATCCTGAGCTGCTGTCCAGTAGCTCTTGGGCAGGGTTGGTATACCTGGTGCCACAATCAGGTTCTGAAACCCATTGCAGAAGTCATCAGCATGGGAATCAGCAGCAGCAGACAGTCCCGTTCCACCATCCAAGCGATTGCCTTTGTGAAGGCTGGAGAACAGCTGCATAGAACCACAACAGCCAGGAACCCACCAGGACTCCTGGCAACTGCACAGGACTGGCAGCTGTCTGTCGACCTGGAGAAACAGCTGAAGTTCCCCCAGCACATTGTTGCAACCACCCTGAGGCCAGACATCCTTCTGGTTTTAGAGGAGACAAAGAACATCATCCTAATGGAGCTGACAGTGCCGTGGGAGGGCCGTCTGGACGAGGCCCACGAGAGAAAAAGGACTATATATGAATAGCTGGTCATCAACTGCCGCAAGCAGGGTTGTAAGGGTAAGTGTATGCCCACTGAGGTTGGCTGCAGAGGGTTTGGGGGGTAATCACTCTACAAAACCTTGAGTGCACTGGACATCACCGGAGTGGAGAGGAGAAGAGCCATCAAAAACATCACGGAGGAAGCAGAGAAAGCTTGGAGATGGCTCTGGATTAGAAGAGGAGATCTATGGGGAGTAGCAAATGCAACCTGAACACAAGCTGAGTCTGATCAACCATGGCTGGGTCACCTGGGCGAGGATGTCTGATGTTGAATGACCCGAAACACCCGAGGACCACAGGTTACATCACTGCTGTTGTGTTCGGGAGCATCCAAGGGATGTATTCTATCAGTGACAGAATTACTCATCAAGAATGGGAATATCCCAGACAGTGGAGAAATAGTAGAGTTTATAATTAATTAAAAGGTAATTTATTAAGTAAGTAAGATGACTGAACGAGTTTTTATTGTTTTCTGAGTGACTAGTTTAAACAACGTGGTCTCAGTTTGTTCCGATGCATTTTAGCAAATCAAGCTGATGTTGTGCTGCGTGTTGTTCTGATGGGAGGCTGCTGAGGGTCTGAGTGTTTCTGAGAACAAACCCGAGTTAAACCTGAAGTTCTGCTCTGGATCTGTTCCACTGAACACACAAACTAACACACAACACAGCAGTGGACGTGCTTTCATGTTGTGGGTTTTCTTGGTGAGACAATAAATAGTTTTGTGACTCGTTCTTAACCAGGCAGCCTGTGTTAAGATGTGATTATCCCCAGTTGACATGGGCGTGTTTCCTGAACAATCACCAGGTGTTAAACACCTGACAGAATGACAGTGATCTATATGATGAAGCAGAACGCTTGCAGAGCTGATCTGTAGCACAATGAGTAAAACAGTGGTCTCGTAATTTTATCGCTGGATTACGTGGTTTCGAATCCTCTCACCTACTTGAAAAATACGTGTTTTTTATTTCGGCCCGCACGTTTCTTTTTACTGTCTGTAGATGATATTTACATGGATATAGACTTTATTAAGTAGTGATGCCGACGTTTTTCGGCGAGGTCTTCTTTATCTGGTGTCTTTATTTCACGTAAATCCAGGTCTGATCGTGACGAATCTGCGGACGAAAATCTGGAGACGGAAACTATCGCCAGTTAACCTGATCACCAGTTAAACTGGAACACAGGCTTCATTGTACGATGCAGAGGTGATCCAGACTTCCCAACATTCCTACATTACCACTGCATCATTCACCAGCAGGACATATGTATGTACAAAAGTGGCCGGATTTGATCATGTGATGACTCGTGTCATGAAGATCATAAATGGCTCCAAAGCCAAACAACCAGGACTTTGAAGGTGCTGCTGGAGGAGCTGAACATGGTGACTTGTTACTACACACAGAAACCCCATGGATCAGCAGGGGACCAGTTTTGCAGCGATTTTTTTCACTTTTGGCCGAAATCAGAGTTGACGCGGTCCAAAGGGGAAGACACCTTGCTGCTTGAGGACACTGAGTGGATTCTTGACTTGGCATTTTTAATGGACATCACTGGGAAACGGAACCATCTGAACTGTGAGCTGCAAGGTAAAGGTAAGACATGATAAGCTCTGCAATGCCAGGCTTCCCACTAACACACATTTACAGACAGAGAAAGAGGTAACATATGTTGTCATTCAAAACACTGCCATTACACAAAAATGTGAAAAATAATTAGTTGAAAACATGTAATGATTTGTTGTTATGATCTGTTAAAAATGTTGCAATGCTGGTGGAAAATGCTGGTGATTAGTACTAATGTGATAGGATTCATTTCAAAATGTGAAAGAGTTGATTTTTTTTCTTACATAACTGATAATTTGTACAAACATGGGACAGAGTTCATGAATTGTTCAAAAATGTTACAAAGGTAGCGGTTTGCACAAATGAAGCATGATTTGATGACAGTTAATGATTTCCTAAAAATGTTAGAAGTGACAATTTGCACAGAAATTTAACTGGTGTGATTTTGAACAAAATGCTGCAAATATGCTGATTCATACAAAACTGCCAAGAAAGATATTTACAAATGTTTCAGAGATGGGATGCCTCTGACTTTTAAATATTGGAACAGATTTCCATATGTGTGTGTGTGTGTGTGTGTGTGTGTGTGTTTCCTACCATCATTGTTGTGGAAATCATTGTTAATAATTATTGTAAGGAATGATTTACATAAATGTGATCAGTCTTTTTACATATTATTTTCATTATTATTATTATTGTTTAAAGATGATGGCACAAGTTTGCTATTGAGGAAGTCTGTATCAAACAAGGTGCCCTTCGTACTACTCAGTACCCTTAAGTTGCTCTCAGGTTCAAAAAGGTTGGTGACCCCTAATATAAGCAAAGGTAACCTTGTGACATTCACTCATAACATATTTTAAAATGCTCCTGGGGGTGCTGTGATGATCAGGACCAGCACAGGTCTGGTAATATAGCTCATCATCATTTAAATCAGTTCTGAAGCATTAAGCATCAGTCATGGGTCTCTGAATTTATGGCCCAGTGGTGACAACATGCGCCAGCAGACCAAACCACATTGTTCAGTGGTAAAGCTATTATCATAACCATTTGTTTCCTTGTCATTGTCTTGGGATCTATTATTTGCAGCTATGAAAACTGTCACTGATTTTGCAGCTGTTACTTTATGAGTAAACTTAGATAGTTTGAAATTAACCACTTTGGACTGCTCAGATTTGTGAGGTGTCTCTAAGGTGGACCTGCATGTACAGTTAAAGACACAAACAATGACTATCCTTGGCAGGCTATAAACACAAAGTAAAGATTATGCCTCCGGATGGGTTATTTTACTGTCTGTCTTTTACTAGAAATAAATAGTTTTTGTTTTTATATGAAATCATTGCATCTTCTACTTGCTATATACTGACATTGGGGTTGTTCCTCATTTTAGATTGTCTGTATGTATCCACAATGCAATACACTTGAGTTCAAACAGAGGTGAGGAGTGGGCTGCAGAGTCCTGCATGCTCATTTATCCCAAACTCTGATTTTTTTTCCATTTCCAGACTTGTAGTCTTCAGCCCCAATAGCTTAAAATAGATTCTGATGTGCAAAATCAGTGTAGCTTCCTTTTAAATTGACTGAATGAACAATCAATATATAGGAATGAAGGCAATTCTACCCCAGTGATCTAAGATAGCTTGTGGTACACAAAAATGGAAATACTATCAGTAGTCCCGACACAACTGTGTAAAAGCACCAACTGGGTATCTGGAGCATCTGTTGACAATAGCATCATGATTCAGAACAAAGGGCAACATTTTGGTTTAATGAAAAATAACTTGGAGAATGCACTCTTTTGGATTTGCAGCAAAAAGACAGCAGTCAGAAGCAATAATACCACTAACCTAAAATTCTACAAATAGCAGAAAAGACAAATTGTGAATCACAATTATTTTTATGAGAATTAATAATCCCATTCATGAATTATTAGGACTCACTTTCACTTTGTTCTTTCTGACCTGTCTTGTCGTTCCCTAATGTTGGTGTGCTGTGATATATCTTTGTTGGCCAGCTGTAATTTGGACACAGGCTAATGGTTGTATGGAAGCAGGCCAACTACTTTACTTGTCACAAGTCTGAGAAAATGTAAGAGCAACTTCACATTGCTCCTCATTTTCTAATTACTAAGCTCTCTATGCATTTAAAATGGTGCACTGCTATACAGTATACGTCTCCTAGTTTTCCTTTCAGGCTTTTTGCTGAGAGGCTTTGCAGAAAAACATGTCCTTCAATAATCTGTATACATAAAAATGTTTCTCCCTGGTGCTCTCTTCCTTTGTCATCAAATGTTTGTGAGAGAAATGTTTATAAAAGCAGAGGACCTTAATGGACCGCTGGTGCAGAAAACCTGCAGCTTGGAGAAATCTGCAGTTACAGTGCAGTGACTGGAAGCTTTCATCAATACCACTCACAAACCTCTGATTATAGAATTACTGCCAAAACCTTTTTACAGGTTTGCACTTGACAGCATCGACTGAATTGCATCTTTCTTCATCGGGCAATTTTCTGCCTGCTCAGCCTTGTTTTTTTCTCATTTGGCCTAATGAAACACTGTTCAGTCCTTCATCTAATACAAATCACTGCTTCACTGTCCAAGAGGTCCTGAGAGGTCATTTACTGACTGTATCAGCTAATTGTTTTTCTTGTGTGATGGCCAAGTCATCAATCATATGCCAAAGCCAGGAAAGTCCTTCATAATTTTCTTGTTTTGATTTATTTATCCTTGAGAAATATCACTGATAGGCTCGTCGTGAATTTTAAAGTCAGGGCGGTGGCAACAGTTGGTAGAAAAGTTAACAAAAATCATGCTGACTGTGTAGGTGGTGGATCAGAACTGCTATGGGTCCAGATGTGTGACAGTGAGGCTCATAATCAAGACAAATAATGCTGCTTGGCTTCATATCGTGAGCATCTTGCCATTTTATATGAAATTCAATGTGATTTGGAAGGTGTTATGGAATATCTCCAATGTTGAGAGACAAATGAGGATTCAGACTCAGAGACGCTCTGGAGACTTGGATGGCTTAGGTTGAGAATAAGGTTTACTGACGTCAGGAGAATTGATACAACAAAGCAACACGTTCATGTGAGCATTGCCAGCATCAGTTCTGAGGAATCTCCTCGACCTTAGGTATATAAGGAGTTGGAAGGAATGCCATAGTTAGATTATGGCCCAATATGCAAACAACTGTGTCTGCACAAGAACATCAGCTAGACAATATCTAATCATAACCAAGTCATGTTTTTAGTACAGCATTTGTCTTGGCAGTGTCTGCCTTTCTCAGGGCCATATTAAGGACAGGGAGAGCCTAAACATGCTTACAGCCTCCGATTGGAAGAAGCAAATAGGAACAAGGGTCAAAAGTGATAACCTATGGAATCATTTGAGGTGATCTATAAGACCTATAACTTGATTTAAGGTAACTGCAGTTGACGGATGCAACCTGCATGATATTCTGGAATGCTTTCAACTAACAGCTACAAGGAAATACCTCAGTGAGGGGAAATAGGGTAACTTTTCCTTCATAAAAGGATGAGTTTAAAAGTTGTGATGAAAATTCTCCAGTTGCACTTGTACCACTCCAACACACACCAACTCCTCCCTGTGACCTGCTGATAAGGTTTCTCTGAAGCCACAGCCTTCTCTGTCCTGTGGGACAGAACATTTCCAACCTTGAGGACACCTAAGCTACAACTAATCTCTGGCATCTACATACAGCACCAGTGCACTGATATTTTAGTATCCATTCACCATGATCTGACCTTGATAAGCTATGACGTCAATGCAGATTTAGGTGACAGATGAAATAAAAATGCCAAATTGCTTCACATCACACCGATTCCTTTCACTAAAATCACCTCCTCCATTTTAGGTGTTCATTTATTGAAGATTCCAGATTCAGTTCAATTATTATGTAACACAAGACTGTATGAAGGAATTACAGAATGTAATCTCTTTTGCTAGTCACAAAAAAGATTAATTATTTAAAGAATAAACAATCAAGTAATTAAAAAATAAAGTTTTCTTTGTCAAGTGTGGAGGAAAAATTCAGTAATCTCACAGCCTGAGGAAACAAACTGCTTTGAAGTCTGGTGGTACAGCAGCAGCAGCAACCAGGTCAACAAGCAGTGGTTGGAGTGGATGTTGTCTCTGAGTATCCTTTGGGTTCTCACTGACACCTTGTCCCACCGATATCAATGACGTTCTGAGCAGGTATTAATCCTCTTCACCCCAAGCACTTTCTGGGTGTTTTTTACTCTTGTCACTGTGCCTCTGTGTGAACACAGCCTGCAGTTCAGCTGAAAAGTCACTAATTGTTAATAGCTTTACGGTTGTGTCGAGGAGTGCAGGGTGTTTTGTTCTTTTGCTGAATCTGGCTAAGACAAACAGCTTATGTTGGTGAATGTTTAAATGAGACATGTAGAATAAAATGATTTTGATGAAATATCATGTTTTAAGCTTAGATTTGGTAACATTTTTGTGACCCAATCATATTTCACAGATGAGTATAGACCAAGAACCATCAGAAAGCTTAAAATCTGATTCAATTTTTGCAGTTTCTGGCTTTAAGAGATTAGTGTAATTCCAGTGTGGTGTGTTTTGGGGTGAAGAGTGTGCAGGACCTTTCTCCCTTGGGCCGTGTACATCCCATACCGGTTGATAATATTTCTAGCTAAGATACATTTTATTGCTCTTCTACAAAAGTTAACAGCTACTTGGTTTGTGTTCCATTAAGGAGTATGGTTGTTTCCAAGCAGAACCTAAAACTTCACCTGCTCCACTGATATAGACAGGAGTAATTAAAAGGCTGTTTTCTGTGCACCACACTTCCAGATTGTGGAGTTGCTCCTGACATAAATTCTCCTCATTGCTGGTAATCTGGCTAATGACAGTTGTGTCATCTGCACCCTTCACATTCTGTCCATGTCTAGAAATGCAGTCATGGATGTACAGCGGGAACAGGAGGGGGCTGTGCACACAACCCTGGGGGTTAAAAGTAGAGTTAATAAGGCAGAGAATAAATGCATTTCATTATCTTACATGGTCATTTAATGACCAAAAGAGTACTCTCATGAAAGGTCCTGGTCCTCATTCGTGCATGCACTTAATTGGTATCTTGAAATTTTGGCTTTATCCTGTAAATTTAAAGTCTGCTAAACAAGCCTGTTGTTTTGCAGTGTTGTTGATTCTTACACAAGAAACTGCTAAAAATACCTTGAGGAGAAAAGATTTGAGCGCTTAGCAGCAATTTGCCTGAGTAACTAATAGAAGAACAAAGTGCCAGAGCATCAAAGGTTACTCACTGGATTTACTGTTCAATGTCAAAGATGTCCCCTGCCTCAGAGCTTTACAAGTTTGACTCAAGTATAAAAATGTTTTACAGAAAACTCTGCAACTTGCTTTTCTCTGTTTTTTATGAGCAACAAAGTCATTAGGATGGAAGGAGGGAAGCATGCAAGTTTGTAGAAAAGGTTCAAACCATCAGTTACATGTTGAGATAGCTCATTGGATAAGTCTGAAAAAGAAAAAAGACACCTTCTGATGGTAGGATTGGGGATTCATCCTCAGGGCCAAATTGTTCAAAAAGCTTAATCTGCATCAGAATCATCCAGATTTAGAATCCAGGATCAAGTAATCCATCGTATTTATGTGTTGGTTTTTTAAAGCAACATTAGATCATCTGATCACCAAATACATTTAATTTATGGGACTACAAATAACATTGTAAGGTAGTAGCTATGTAAAAAAACAACAGGTAGCATGGGTTTACTTTAAGTGTTTTTGAAGAGACAATAAACAGCACAATAAAACAATGCAAACATCCCCTCCCATTTCCCTGTTTTGTTTTAAATAATCAGACCTATATTTTGACCTACAACAAGTAAATACAAATGAGCAAATATACAAAACTCATTGTGTTTTGTATGATGAATTACTGAATGTCCAAAATTAACATTAAAGAACATTCAAGGCTCATTGTCATTTCAAGAGGCTTAGCGACAGCCATCAGTTTTAATGAAAACAGTGATAAATGACAGTTTTTTGTTTTTTTTTAATTTTTGCTTGAAACTGACCAGTGCAAGGATTGGACCAGGACTGGATTATATAATCATATGTGATTTCCAAAACTTTTCTTTTCTTCTTTTGAAAACCCCATTTTCAAGATTTGATCCAATCAAGACTGCTCCAAAAGCTGAAATCTGATCAGTTTACTTCTAAACAACTGGAGTCTGGGCATCATGAATATCTGTGCAAAATACTGAAATATTATTAAGGCAATAGTTTTTATTATATTTTTGCTTGGATGAAAGAGGTGCATTGACTCACTAATGCTGCCAGTTCCACAGCTGTGCCGCTAGGATGACTAAAAAGATAAACTTCACTGGAGTGCTCAAAGGGTTGATCTTCTTTATAGGAAACTCACACTTAAATAAATTAAAATATAGGGACTTAATTAAAACTTCATGAGCAAAGAAACATCACATCAAATTAGGTTGCATAAAATAAATTTTGCACTGGAGAAAAAACAGTAATCTTTATAACCAATTTATGTAACAGACTCATTTTAAATGTTGTTATTGTCGGGGCTCACCTCTGGTCACTGATTGTTCAAATAACTGGAGCACAGTGGCTTAAAGCACTTCTAACAGAATTTATGCAAAGTGACTGTATCTTGCCAAAGGAATAAAATCACCTTTAATCCATTTGATTTTGCAGCAGACTGACATCTCATGCAGCACTTCACCTCAGACCACCAAACTAATCATTACCTTAATCAATAGAAAGGCACACAGCCTGACACATGGCTAACTAACTGGCTGCTTACGTGATGCTCATGAACAACATTCTGAAACCCTTTTCCCACTTCACACATGGTTCTCCATGAATACTGTGCAACACTGCATGTTGTTTAATTGTCTCCCACTCCCTGCATTCCTCCCCTCCACTGGCTGAGCACCCTTGAAAGTACTAATGTGAACAAGCCAGCAAATATATGCACTTCCTGGATGCTGCTGGAGCATAAAATATCACACTCTTCTCATAGTCTATACACTGTTCAGAACACTTGAAGCCCTCAAGCCTTTTTAATAATGCATTAAACAGTAACTTTCAGGTCAATGCTGGGAGGCGGTGGCGGTAAATACAGCATCAATATGGATAAAACTCTGCAGCCTCGTCGCTGGAGTCTTTGCCACTTTGCTCCCTCTCTCCCACTTCAGCCATATAGTCTCTGAATCCGTCTCCCCTTCTCTCACACACAAACTGTACACACACATTTGCACACACACTTGTGGTAGGGTGTGATTGCATAACACTGACACTCACATCTGCTGGTTTATCATTTATTAATGCCTTTTTCAGTGGCATAATTTGCTTTGCTCTGTATAGAACAGTAATAATTCAGGTGATATGCTAAAAAATGTGAGATGGACCAAGAAATGGGACTAGCTGAATTTTCAAGAGGTTTTCCCTCCTTTGCTACACATCAAATGGGTCATTCACAACACAAAGGCAACAGCATCGAGTGAAATGAGATGCTCAGATCATAAATGAGATAAACTAATGAGCACATGGCACTTCTGTCTTTTCTCAAATGTGCTATTTACTTGATCTGACAGGAATAAAAGACTGAAGGTCCTTTCATTCCAGCACATGCAACAAGCTGCAGGCAGTTGTCTGGGGCAGGACATATTCTGGGCTCTGTACAAAGTTGATTAGCCAATAGTGTCGGTCAAATGGAGGACTGTTAACTTTTGAAATATATGAATTGGTTTAAGTACTCACGCATGTCATCCAGCTAATTTAATTGCCGACGAGTCAAGCTCAAGGACAGACGATGGTGGTGACAAACTTGAAATTCATAACATGATAGAAAGAAAAGGAGAAAGGACGAGTGGATACCAAGGAGGTGGCAGAATGAGAAATTTGTTCTTCTTAGTCCTTCACAATATTTATTTAAACAGAGTTAAAAACAAAATATACCTGCAGAAATCCAAGAAAAGTAGCCAAGAGGTGATTTCCTTCTATACTGCCTTCTTAACCTAGCAACAGAGTCTGTCTGCAGCAGATTGTAATAACTGAAGCTGACAATGGTGGCGAGAGTTGCTGTAAATCAGCTGTTAAGAGAAGAATGCATGAATGACTTTGACCAGAAAAAAACATGGTTCTTTTCATATGTTCATCAAAATTCAATTCAGCATTAGAAGCTGACCTATGCATCCCTTTCTAAAGGGATGAACACAGGGCAAAGGGGAGTTTCACTGACTCTGTTATTTTTTACAATATAAAGGGGAATAACCTGCAGAATGTAGAAAAGGTTCTCCTACAACTTAACATACAAAAAGTTTATGAAGATGAAAGACTCCTGAAATCTGACATCCTTGGGTAAGGTGACCCATAGAGTTAAATGCTGACGGTAAAGGGTGTAATTTCTTCAAGTAAGACATTTATCAAAATATGTCACACAATCTGTTTACCAGTTACCAGTAATGGATTGTTGCTGCAAGAAAATATGTATAAAACATCCATTTCTGACATTATCAGTCCGTTATATAGCTGTTATCATCATCATCACACATCCTTCCTGCACATATGGGCCAGTAGGCATCCTCACCACCTTCTATAAGTCCAGAAGGTGCAATATCATGCATTCTCATCACAAATAAACAGAAAGTAACACCAACAAAGCAGACAACATCTTGTGGTCCTCCAAATAAGTGCATGCAATATATGTGGTGGAGTCTTAACCATGGATACCTATAGAGCTTCATAACGTGGCAAACATCGCAATGGAGTATGTTCAAACTCAGTCCATGATTCTTAGCTACGGTGTATAAACTTCACCAAACACCATCTAAAAGAGAAACTAAAAACCAAGAGAAAAATAGCGAGCACAACCGCA
Organism: Amphiprion ocellaris; assembly: GCF_022539595.1. Classification (NCBI taxonomy): domain Eukaryota; kingdom Metazoa; phylum Chordata; class Actinopteri; family Pomacentridae; genus Amphiprion; species Amphiprion ocellaris. The sequence continues at coordinate 12,201,314 of NC_072782.1, forward strand.
GTCAAAAACAAGACTTAAGTCAAAAATATGCTAATAATATTAATGGTCGGAGACAGGAAGTCTCCTAGCTGAAGGTCTGCTGATTTACACCACCATCAACCATTTCAACCTCCAGATGTGACCTTTCATTCCTCTTTGTAAGTGTTAAATCGTATCTCTACCATTATTTAATTAGATGATAACATCTGAGCCTTCTGACCCTACTAGAAGTGGAGAAGGTCTCTACTGGTCCACATCACTGGGAATGATGTGTGATGATAACAGCTATCGAATGCTATAATCACATCTTGAATGGGTGCACTGAGCCTTTTGTGGTGCGTGGAACTGTAAGAAATCATATAATATGCTTTAAATTATGTCACAAGTTTGAAAATGAAAGAGGTTAACAGACCTCTGCAGCCTGCTCCTCATCGCTGCTTGAGGCTAGTAGCACGAGAATACATTGGTCCCTGAAGCTCAAACCAATCTGTTAGCGGTTGGGTTGCATTGTGGGTAATGTAATGTAACCAGCAGGTCTTGACAAGGAAGATGGATGTCAGATATTCTTTTTCAGACCTGTTTACCAAAAACTAGATTCTACACAGCTAAATAGCATTGTCATTTATATTCTGAGGGAAAAATAATATTTCTGCTGGATAATGTTTGTGATGTATCCCAAATGCATTTGAAATCATCATATCTTTTCCATTTATTTTACTGCTTTATTGTTGATTGTTTTCAGGCAATCAATCATATGTTAGATAGGACAGGGCTTTTCACCTTTGGACGAGAAGGTTCGTATTTTAATCGAAACCATGATGTTTTCCTAAATCAAACCAAGCAGTTTTGGGATCTGAACTTAACCTAACTGTACAGAGTTGAAATGACAGAGAGGACAAATGGTTACTGAAAATAATTACACTACAAAGAGGAAAGTTGAAGCATGAAAATAGGGAGAAGAGATTGTAAAAAGTGCAAAGCAGAAACACTTGGTAGCTTTTTTTTTTGTTTGTTTGTTTTTTTAAGACAATTTAAAAGAATTGTCAACTAGGGTATCTGGCCTTTTGGACCTGCAGTGTGGAACTGTTGTCTCCCCCTTGTGGTCGTTAGAGTAACTACAGAAACACTGTTGATGCTTTATGATGTATGATCATCTTCAATCATCTTTGATTGTTTTCTTTTTTTGACTGTAATCCTTCCTGTGAATGTTTCTTTTTTATTTTGTTATTCCGTAGTTGGAACAGTCTACTACAGTCCATTGCTACAGTAAAGTATAATGTAGAATTTGGTATACTGCATAATAGAGAGGGGTTTAACTGATGCAGATGTTCCTAGCCAGCACTGTGTCAACTATTTCATCTTGGATGTAACAGATGTTTATCCATGTGTAAAATGTAATAATTCCCATATTTTGGGTAATTAATAGTTTCAAATGCCTGGATTTAATGGATTCTTTGGTAAATAGAGGTTGGAAGACTGACATAAAACAGTAGGTGCAACATTAGCCTAGTGGGACATCACTGTCTGAAATACAATTTTCATTTATGCAAGGAGTTGGATGCTTCAAATATGCTTGCAGTGTTCTGTGGGACTGAACAGTGGTGAGACATGTGAAATAGAAATCTGAAAGGCTAAAACAAAACAAGACTTCAGCCGGACAACCAATCACAATGTTAAAGTTTGGTAAGACTAGCAACTATAACATTTGTCCTTAAAAGATAACTGGCTATACAGATATCCATCCATCCATCCATCCATCCATCCATCCATCCATCCATCCATTAATTATCTATAAACCGCTTAATCCTCACTAGGGTCATGGGGGGGCTGGAGCCTATCCCAGCTGACTCGGGCGAAGGCAGGGGACACCCTAGACAGGTCACCAGTCTGTCGCAGGGCTACATATATAGACAAACAATCACTCTCACATTCACACCTACGGGCAATTTAGAATGATCAATTAACCTCAGCATATTTTTGGACTGTGGGAGGAAGCCGGAGTACCCGGAGAAAACCCACGCATGCACAGGGAGAACATGCAAACTCCATGCAGAAAGATCCCGGGAAAGCCGGGACGCGAACCAGGGATCTTCTCACTGCAAGGCGAAAGTGCTAACCACTACGCCACTGTGCAGCCCGCTATACATATATGTAAAAGTATATTTTAAATGCAATGATATTTGAAATAGCAAATCAGAACCAATCACACTAGTTGTGTTTGTGTGTTTCCTCATCCCGAGAGACAGTGAATCTGATCAAAACTGATTTATTGTGGAAAGAAGGAGGCGGCGTTCTAAATTCAGAGCCAAACACAATCACCTGGCCAAAACTCTGTCACTTCTCTAATGCTTGGTTTGAGGACATGCAATTCCCAGAAAAGCACCAAATATTCCTTCATCACACCAGCTTCATGTTCTCTAACCATTTGTCTCATCTCTATAATCTTGAGATGACAAGAACAAAATGGATATTGCTCTGTGCCAGATGAGAGAGGGGATACTTTGCTGAGCAAGCCAATAACTGGAGATGGAACAGGCTCTGAATGATGTTGTGTGTGCTGCAGTGGAAAATGTAACACAGATGACTTGCTGGACTCAGCATTACAGGAAACTAAGGCCACAAATGGTTTCAGTTTCACCTGTAGTTTGTGTGTATAGATGTTTCATCCCCATCCTGGTCACAACGATGACAACAAATCAAACTCTTGTTTCCTTTATTAGTTTTAGACAAGCTCTAGTGTACTATAACCAAAGTTTAAATAAAGCTGCATGGGTCAACATGACCACCACTTTAATCTCTTTAAGCACCTTGATGAAATAAAGACTCATGCACAACTTGTATTTAATCATCTTAATCTGATTTTGATGCTATGAAGGCTAATATCTGATGCGGTTGATAAGTGTTGAATCTTTTTCATTGAGGCTGAAATGGATTTTGGACTAAGGCACTTGTGCACCTCAGACGGTCACAGTAATTGATACTCTTTCCTCTAAAAGCCATAACAGGGTAGTGCCCTGTCCCCAAAATGTTAACTTTCTCTCCTTGGGACTAGAGGTACAAGAACAAACAGGTTTTATAATTTGCAAAAAATGCTACTTTTCAGTCAACCAATCACATATAAGGGGGTTGGGACTCATCACACAGGTAATCCAGAAAATCCATCCATCCATTATCGATACACCACTTAATCCATATTAGGGTCATGGAGGAGATGGAGTCTATCCCAGCTGACTTAGGGTGAAGGCAGGTGACACCCTGGACAGGTCGCCAGTCTATCACAGAGCTACATAAACAGACAAACAACAAGCACACTCGGATTCACACCTATGGACAGTTTAGATTCACCAATTAACCTCAGCATGTTTTTGGACTGTGGGAGGAAGTTGGACAACCTGGAGAAAACCCATGCATGCAAACTCCATGCAGAAAGATTCCAGACGGGATGCAAACCAGGGATCTTCTAGCTTCAAGGATACAGTGCTAACCACTGAGCTACTGTGCAGCCCTATCCAGAAAATGGAGCATGCTATCTTCCTAACTATAACCGAGAAGTTTTGGTTTCCAGACCTAACCAAACAACGACTAAAAACAAAACTTAAGTTGAAGAATAATGGCCCCACATGTGATGCCAGCCATTGTCTCCTGGGTTAAAATCCTGTTGCATGTATATCCATTAACATTCCCTTCATTCTATTAATTTAGACTATGTGGTTCTTTCAAACTGGAGAGCTTTCCTATTACGTCACAGTTCTACCTTACATGGAGAAAATGCATTTCTTTCAAAACATTCAGGAGAAAAGTGTAGGAATCTAACTTTTGTCTTACTTATATTTTTAGCCCACTAACAACATGGAAACTCTATTCAACATCCACTCTGTTCAACTAACTCCTTTCACAGATAATGGTTTCTGAAAACTAGATACAATATGTGCAAAGTTTTATTCATCCCATGTACAATAAACACCTAATTACTATTATTACTATTACTATTACTATTTCATCCTCATCTCTCACCCCTGTATATATTGTAAATATTATTACTACTGTTCTATTATTATTTTATTCCTATTACTATGTCTATTGCTACATAAGCTGCTGTAACAATGTAAATTTCCCCTGACGTGGGGAGAAATAAAGGACTTATCTTAATTCTAGTGTCATTAACTGCCTTGTGGTTCCTTGTGTAGTTTAGATTTCATCTTGTCCCTGTTCTTCTTTTTGCAGTTTTTCTTTGTATTTATTACCAAAATCTTCATCATATTCTCTTTTTTGCACATATTGTAGGCCATCCTCACTTTTAAAGCCTCAGCCTTACAATTTATTGTGCTATTATATTGTCCTTGTTTGTATTTTTCCTTGCCTTGCTGAAAAAAGAATTTTTCTTGTAGGACAATGAAGATCTAAATTGAAACTGACAGTTTCACATATGATATAGATACATATTTCACATAAGAGGGAAAATCAAGACAGAGAGATGGAAGAAAGTCTGATTGTCAGTGACTGGAGTTGTATAGCTTGAAATGTGCAGCATCCACAGGAAGGTCAGTCCTCAGTAGAGTCACGTCAGACAAAAAATAGACAGTATCTGTATTAGGGAGATAATTTCATGCGGAGAACTGCTAATTAACAATCAGACTCTGATAATAGTAAATTAATACACTGGCAAAGCAAACCACCAACAAAGTGCAGTGGGTTGTCTGGTTATAATCAAGATTTTTCCTCCAGCTGAGTGAGGTTTGGTCGGTAGTGTGTGTCAAGTGGCCCAACTGTTTCCCTCTTGTCAATAAACCAATGGGATGCTACATCAGAGTCTACAGCAAACACTGATCCAAAAATAGCTTCCCTCCTCCAATGTCAGGGTGACAAAGGAAAACTTTCCAGAGCAACATCTGAGCACCGACTGCATGCGGTCGACAACACACCCTCAGAACAGGAGAGAGGCACAGCGTGAGATCACCTGGCCTCTTTGTTATGCAAATTGACTCAATCAATATGACAAATGTACTGTAAAGGAAAGCAAATACAATGCTTTTCTATCCCCACCCGTATTCACCCTCAACCACTGGTCTTATCACCACCCCCAGCCACGAGCAAATACCTGATTAATGGCTGCCATGTGTCAGCTACGTAAATCATCAGGACATGCTTGGTTGAATGTGAATGGATAGGATGTGAATTAGACGCCAGCACACAGGACTGATGGCAGGATTTCTATTCATGGTGCTTCAGTTTTTAAGGAAGGAGATGGTTGATTACTGAAAAATGATCCACTACATTTTTGCACTGATTTGAAAAAAAAGAAGATCTTTTACAATATTTATAGTGAATGCAAGAGCTGTGTAGTTAAAAAGTAAGACGCCTCACTAGCAGCTCAGTGAGGGTGTACTGGGACTCATCGGTACTTTAAAATATAAAAAATAAACCCTACTGGATGCGACTAAGAATCACTAACAATCACCACAGTTGTTACAATTCCTCCTGAAGGTAATATATGCATAAAGTTTTAAATTTCAAAGCACTTCATGGTAGAGGAAGTCTCTGGGGATCTCCAAGGTCATTTGGAATCATTAATGTCCGCACAAAATTTAATCAGATCATCCAATAGTAGGTCAAGTAGATGAGCTATTTCACCAGATAAGTGAAAATTCTTATGTGCTGGTTGCTGTCGATGAAAAATCCATGAATCTATCGCTTTGAGCTACTTCACAAAAAACTAAAATGTGGCATTTTTTAAAAAAAAAAAAGCTTGGGTAAACATGAATGTCATTAGAACATTTAGTGACAGTTCACATGTTTTTGTTGAAACATTTCAGTATTAACCAAGTTGATGTAGTGACTGATTGAGAGATGTACAGACCAAAAGACCAACCACCACCACTGCTGCTCCATTCTGTAGAACACGATGTTTCTAGCCTGGCTAAAAAGGTCTAACTGTTGTACAAGTTAACAATGTTGAGGCAAAGAGTACCAAGCTTTGCTCCTCTGTTATGAAATCATCACGACTCACAAAGGTGCCAGACATCTGTCTAATCAGATACATTTTTTAATATGCATTTGCACAGTGAAATGAAGCAAAAACACATTCAGACCTTTTCAGATTATAGTATTTTCATGTATTGTAACAAGGTTAGACCAAAAGTATTCATAAACATCCCAAATTCTGACTTCAAATTCAGATTTTTTTTGGCCAGTTGCTTTCTTCTGGCTGGAAATGACATAAACAAGTTGCAAAAGCCAATAATTACAAATCCAACCCAATCCAATCCAGCTTTATTGATATAGCACTTTAAACAACCACCCATTGAAATAAAGCGCTGTCCATCCAGCACAAGGCAAATAAAATCAGAACTACATAATAGAAGCACTAAAAACAAATAAAATCAATGTCTCATGCTGGATGGAAAGCCATGGAATAAAAGTGTGTTATCCATAACCCCATGATGTTGTTGGATGTTTTTCTGAAAATCCAGCTTCTACACCATTCCACATGATCCTAGTAATTTCTACTGTGTTCTATAGCATTTCAAGACAATATAAACTGAGAACAGCTGATAGAGTTGTTCTCTATTTAGTTACTAGTCAATTGCAAGAGATGATTCAGTGGGCTGTTCTATTAGTTCCCATCACTGAGAAGGAGTTGTGCATTTTGGCTGATCACAGTACAGAGAAAGGCTACAAAGCCATCGCTGATAGTTTTCACATATTTATTTATTTTATTTTCATTATGCCAAGCATACTCAAAAAATACTCTGAGTTCTACACACTGAAAAATCTCCAAGGACATGGAAGGAAGTCAAAAGTGACCGCTATGCTGGCAAGAATAGCAGTCAAGATGTATCCGAAAGAACCCAAAGATCACAAACAAGGCCTTCTCGATGAATCTGTGTAGTTCTACAACTAGCATCTCAAGACAAACGCTGCAGTAGTCGCTGCACAAGGGTTTTCTATTGACTCCGGCCAAGAGGGACTCCATCTCTCCTAGACTGGACACAAAAGCTCACCTGGACAAACAAAAAAGCTCTTGGCCATCAATTCTGTGACTGGATGAAAGGAAAAGGGAGTTGTTTGGGCACATGAATGTGGCTTTCATTTGGCTTAAGAAAGGAGAAGCATCCACCCCCAGGAGCATCATCCCTACAGTCAAGCATGGTGCTGGGATCGTAATGCTTTTAGCCAGTGGGCCAGAAAACCCTGTCAAAGTAAACAGCATCCTGAGAAAAGAGAACAACATTAAAATTCTGTAGGAAAATATCAGGCAGTCTGCAGATAGACTTGGTTTCAGGCAGCATTGGACCTTCCAGCGAGACAAACGATCTGAAACATTCAACCACGGTGGTCAAGAAATGGTTAAAAAAAAAAAAATAAAAAATCCAGACTGCAAAATTATCACAGAAGAGAGGTGGTCCAAAGTCATGGAGAAATAGAAAAAAAGCTTGTGAGCAAAAGAATTGCTTGAATGATGTGATTGAGAACAGCAACAGCATAGAAATAGTTAAAATTTATCATTCATGACATCTCTAACACAATTTCCTACTTTTTTTGGTTACTTGTTTATATCATTTAAAGCTAGAAGAAAGTGATTGGTCAAATAAAAACTACATGTCCTTGAATGATTTTGGGCTTGACTCCTACTTTTAAGTCCACATTATGGTTGGAAATTGCATAAATTATACAACTTAGCTGATGTGGCCTGACTGACTGCGTAACAGCCACATGGCCGCTCAGTGCGCCTACTGCATTATTACTTCAGGCTGATAAGGGTCTGGCTGGCTACTTTTAAACCACATCTGTACATGTCCATTCATTCTGTGATGTAATACGTCCTACTGATGAAACAGGAACCACTGATAATCACAGAGCTTCTGTCAGAGCAACAAGGGCAGGGTGATATCAGGTCGCCCACACAGCTTTTTTAGGACATAGCAGTGTTTTGGCACGCTGTTTTTTTTGCCCTTAAAGGCTTTCCTCTTCCTAGTGAGGCTCCAGCTTTATTTTATGTAGTATCCATTCAATTTCCCTTTCAGGAACATTCAGAAATCTCATGAATACAAAAAAATTCAGCTTATCGGTGAGCGTAGCATCTGCATGTCAAAGAAGGAATGCATTTGCTGTGTTGCTTTTAATTTGCAGATATGTCATGCAGTAATTTAATAGATATGTGAAAATAATTGCATGCAAGAAAAAGATTTCATAATATACTGTTGGTTGGACTTAAAAGTAGTTCAGTGTTTTTACTTGTTTCTGAGAAAAGGCCGCCAATCCCCACTACAACAACATGTCTGAGAATTTAGAGCTTGCATGTGAAGCAGACTGCGGATGTCTACTACGTAAGACAACAATGACAATACTACTTTTGGGGAAGGACAAAAAATTAAGATAGAAGCCTCTCTTGGTCCTTGGGTAAAGCCAGATTATATCAGGATTGCATGAGACATCTGCCATGCAAGGAGCTGAGTAAACGGCACAATATGCAACTATGACGGATGAGAAAATTAATCTGCTGACCTAAGAAGGGGAGGCAGGCAGTTTAAGATGTCTGTGGCATGCCATGAGAGGAAAAAATAAGACTGAAGGTTACTGAAGGTGGAGCTCTCCTCTTTTTAACGCTTGCTGGAAATAAATTCCACCTTAAATCTGGACAGTTTTTTGAAACGGTGCTACGTTGAAACAGGTTTAAAATCCACGTTTATGTAAAGTCAGTATCTTATGGATAGCTGTGATCTAAAAGTAACTGTGCAAAGAACAGCGGCCCACAGTTCCTCCTACGAATGACACTAAACTCTGCAGACCACGCAATAAGACGCAGTCTATGTACAAAGCACGAAGCACCTGTGCTCTCAGTGTAACGTACCTTCTCTTATACTGCAGCACTTCTGTTCTCTACATCTCAGTCTGACCTCTCTGGGGACACGGAGGGAAAAATCTGGATTTTTTTTTTTTCTGTGTGGCTCAATAAAATACCACAATATCACATTACATTATTACACATTCTCTGTTATCGTCCTCATCAGCATCTTTTTGGTGTCGCTGATCACCTGCTACAGAGTCGGTACAGTCAGTGCAGACAGCTGCATTTGTAAGATACTATAAAGTTTATATTCCTAAAATTACAATCAGTTAATTATTTTGCATATGCAGAATCATAAAAAAACAGCCTCTGAACAGTACATACAGCAGTTGTAGCAGTTTTCGTGACTTTTGAGTAGCAAATGCACCAATAATAGCACAATAACAGAGGACCTCGCAGCACTATAATGGAATTACATCAGATCCTTTTCATATTTTATTTGTGGGGGGAACAAATAAAATAAAAGCTTATGTCGTCTAACAGACGGTTCAGGATTCCACAGCTTAGACTTAACAGGCTGTAGAGGTCATTCACTCCTTAATCCATGAAATTACAAATGCATATTTTTGACATGCCAGTCAGTTTGACATCCATCTACAGCAGTTTACTGACGGTACATTACATGCCAGACTCTGCCCTGAGTGTAAAGGCCACAGCAGTTTGGGATTCTGTTCTTATCTCCACGATGTGCAGAAGAGAAAACAAGAGGAGAATCATAATATTATCATTAATACGGTTATGGAAACTACAACAAAAAAAGTCAATTCATAAGGGATTTGCTTTAATCTGGCTGGGTTTAACGATGGTAGGATTATTTACTGTTATGCAGGAGGCTTTAGGTGTCACATGTCGATGCAGTCCAGGACAGAGATCGGGCTCCACATCCACTGAGGGAAACCTCTGACGTCCATTTGCCCTCCAACTGACCAGATTACAGTTCACTTTAGTGATGACTAACTGATATGATATTGAATGACCAGGATTTGAGTCCATCTAGGCACATGGTGTGACGAAATGAATAAATTCAATGTTCCTGCCAACGTGGTTATTCCCACACAGCAGCCAGAATGTAAGGAGCTACAATATGCTTACGATTTTAATTCACATTTCCAATGCAGTGTCATTTTGCTAACACAATGCTACTGTTGTTCGCTTGGGAAAGAAAAAATGCTCCATACTTTCGCAGAACAAAATGTCTCAAATCTTATTTTGCACATTAATATGAGTCACAGTCAGTTTCAAATGCAATTTTCTGACACTTTGGCACCACAACACCAGGAAAGAGGGAACAAAAACACAAGTCTAAGTGGCAAGGCAAGTCAATTTTAGCAAAAACATATATAGTACCTAAAATATTTCACATTCCAGATGATCAGAATAAATATGGCCCTTCACTGGTGTGTACTGTTCAAACTAGATCTCTTCATGTGTGACAGATTTCCAGACCAGATTCAGTTCATTCATGCTCAAACACAACACAGACGTCATTTCCCCAGATCAAACATAATCCAACTGCATCGCTCTGCAGTTATTAATTGTTGTAAGCAGGCCTCTGATAGACTCACGCACAAAGACCTTAACAACCTGCTGCTGTTTTCCTTTGTATACTGATGATATAACCCACGCAATGTCATGATCCACCGTGCAATTATGTAATCAAATGTAATTCATTTCCGCTGTAATAGAATGGAATATTTATGTAACTTTGTGGTAAAATGTAAACATCACATGCTAAGATGTTTGCATTTAATTTTAGAATTGCTATCTGGACATCAGGATGGATGTGTCACCAGTGGTGGGAAGTAACTGAGTAAATAAATTCAAATATTCCAGTACACTTTAAAAGGTACTTACACCAGTTTGGTATTTATATTTAATCCTACTTTAAACTCAACAAATACTGCGTTTGTGAGTGACTTATCACCTTCACTACATTTTATTCTTCTCTATATCTGATAGTAAAAATATAACAAAATATAAACTAAGCTTATAAAATATGATCAAATTAGCATTACTTTGTCATCAGTAGCAATAATCTAATATAATACAGTGAAAGGTGTAATTGTGTATTTTTTTCATTTGGTGCTTCAGTAAGCTTAACTGTTTACCTTCCAATCAAGATATTCAACTTATTGCATAGTTTCTTTTGTTGTTTTTTTAAATTTTTTTAAAAAAATTTTTTGCTTATTTAAATTGTCTGAATACTTTTTCCACCACTGAGTAGTGTGTCTCAATTCCTTATTGTATGATACATTTGACTTTAAAGGGAGATAATTTCGGAGTGAGTAAATTATGGTATGTTTACAGCAATTGACTGATGAGTTATATGATGCATATTGTGTGTTTACAGTTTCTCAAATGTGAGAATTTGCAGAGTGCTGATTATCTGTTGTTTTAAGTATTTTAAAAATTAAATACCACTGAGTTTCAATCTGTTAGCTTACAATGGTGCAAAGTTGCTGAACACATTTACTAAAGCATACTGTACTTAAATGCAAGTCTGAGATATTTGCATTTTATTTAAACATCTCCATATCTACTACTCTCTAAGTGTTTTGAACCATTGGTTTTATCTTTCTCAATGAAATTTCTTTTCTTTTCATTATATTCTTCATGTAAAACCTCTGGAAGACAATTAACACGTCTATCAGATAAATGCTGCAGAGTATAAAGTGCAATACTTTCCTAATAAATGCAGTGGAATAATAGCATAAAGTAGCACAATTAAAGTATGAGTGCCTTTAAAGTATAGTCCACAAGAAAACCTACTTAGTTACATTCAGCCATTGAACTTGGAAGCTGTGGTTAAAGGTAAATAATTAACTTAAAAGCATTTAATCTCTGACACTACTGAAAATAGTCAGCACTATATAGAGAGAACTGTAGTTATTACCAAATGTGTTTCATATTGTGTCAGTGACTGGAGAAAAGGGCAGTTAGGTCTGTTCCAGTCTGTCCTGGACAACCTCAGCACAGAACTATAGAAGCTGTAGTCTAACAGGATGTAAAATCTGGCCTGTGGATTCACTCTTTATCCCCCATTCAGCATAAATCTCTCATTGCTGTATCATCTGATTTTGCTTCTGCACCTTTAGTGCCTCCACAGGACACATGACACACATTCATTACTGCAGCTTTAGTCTTATTATACTTAACCATTGTATGGTCACAGTCAAGCTTACAGTTCAAGTAGATAGATGGAGTTAATCTGCTAGAATCACAGGACTTAACACAATCAGGCACACCTAGTTCACATTAAAATAAACTGACAAAATAGTCGAATATATCTATATTTTGATAAAACGGTGACAGCTGCTCATTTAACTTTGATGATGGAGTTTCTGGTGCACCTGAACTGTTGTATTATATTGACAGATATTTCCATATACATGAACACAATAATGAAAACTCCTCCTCAAATTTTATATTAAAACCTATTTGAAATATCACTTTTATTTGTTTTCTTTCAAGCCACAATGACCTTTAATATTTGCTTTTGCTTGAGTGAGTTGATGTTTATTGCTTTGCTTGTGCTGTTTTACTATTTCATTAGTGTTGTTCCTCTGGTCGCACAGCACTTTGGCCTAAGCTTGTTATTTTTAAATGTGCTTATAAATAAATTGACTTGATTTGGCAATTCCACCTAGTTAAATACAAAAACTCTCTATGACAACTTTCTTGGCAAAAAAAATGACTTTATTTCTGCATTTCAGTGTGTGTTTAATATACTGGCAGGTCTAATGAATGCAGGAACGGTGGAGTCTGTTGAATGTACTGAAGCAGTCGGTGGTGTTTGGCTGCTGCTCTGCTCCATCCAGGTGTCCAGGTGTCCTACTTTACGCACCACAGCCCAACATTTGTACCCGTTGTCGGACATCCCTCATATTGAGACGATGTTAGAAGCCAGCACTGCAGGACATTTCTAAAATCTGGCTTGTATCTAATAGATCTGAGGAAAGCGGGGAGGCTGCTGTCATTGTGGGGTTGTGTGTGACATCCATCAAACTGTGCACCCAGGGGTCCAGTGCAGGTTCATTTGTCACCCTTGATGTCCAACGGGGAAAACTGCGAGTCAACGCAGCGTGACAAACTGTGCAGATTTACACGGAATATGATGGAAATTACCACAAAGAAAATGAAATATAGCTGCAACAAACACTCGGAGATTACTTGTAACTGGACGAAATCGATTTTTAAAAGATTTTTGGGGATGTTTTGCAAAGTGTTTGCAACACGCGGGTCTTACCTGTGAGTGTTTCCAGGTGATCGTCCTTCAGTGCCGAACAGATGTTTCACTTCCTGTTGACCTGAAGGCCTGCAGAAGCTTTTCCAGAGGATCTTATCCAAGCACCGAGGATCAGTGCTTCACGCAGGTAAGAATCTGCTTACTTTCTGCTGGTGATAAAATGCATAAGAGGAGGAAACGTCCTGGCTGTGTGTTTGTGGTGTTTGTGCTCTGCCCTGCCGTCCATGTTCTTGCTGAGGTCTTGGCATTTCCAGGCTGCTAGTTTCTGCTTTAATCTGCTCCATTAACTGTGAATTAATTCTAATTGCTTATTGTGGCAGAGGTCAGTGGTCCTTTGGTGGTTGTTCAGCAGCTGCATGATGTTGCTTTTGTACTGCGTTGGTGACAGTGGCTGACCTAGTTTTGTATTTCCGTTGTTTTTGAGGAATTTGTGATGATTTGCTGCAAACTTGGGGGGTCTCCAGGACTGGATGTCCTCCCTCAGAAATTCTGAGCATCAAATACTTGCATTCTGGTGATTTTTTTTTAATGTACCAGCTAATGGTGGAAATGTCTTTTTTATGTGAAGAAAAACACAACATTCAGACACAATGGGTAATGGTAATAGAGGTCCAGGTAACATCATCATCTCTGTGAAAAGAAAACCATGTATTCAGGCTCTTAAAGTGTCCTCTGTTGACATGTCAAACTCAGTATACTTGCAAGTGCATATCAGTTAAATTTCAATAGTTTATGATGATCATAATTTGCATTTGACAAGTTCAAAAGGAAAATTGTAGGTTAAATGTCACATATGAAACTAACATACTGCTAGGTAAAGGCCTATTGCAGACATGACTCAGAATACCTGCTTATATTTAATCATTATATGAGAGTATGCTGTAGGTAATATGAAATTGCTTCCAAGGACCAACTGTGAAGCTTTATTCAAGGCAGCACCATACCTGGCTCAAATTGCTTTTCACACAAAGGTAGGTGTTCCCTGAGCTCTATTGGTTTCTGTCCCTGTTACAAGACATACAGTAAACTGCTTCACATCTTTTAGGCATGATGATGACATTTCATGCATTTTTGGCCTTGCATTGCCGAGCTCCTGTTCTCTGCTTTACATTGCTGCTAATGTCAGCTGCACTCATTCCCTATCTTCGATTTGTATCCACATACTGATGATTATGTGTTTGTCTGTTTCATGTTTCCATAGGATGGGATTTTTCTGCCCTAAAGCTTGGTATTTGTGTGGTTGTATATAATTTAGTGTTCTTGTCGTGTTCTAATTCTTGCAGAAGTTTTGCTCTAATAACTTGTTTGAGGTGGCGCTTGCCTTAGTTTAGCAGTGCTGGGAGTAATATGATCAGAGTCTGGATAGCAGATATTAACTACGTACTGCTTACTGACGTTTATTGTAACCATTTCGCTTATTCAAGAAACTAATTTTCAGTCCGTACAGTGGAATTTACCATCAAAACAAGAAAAACACAACTGACATGTTGTCTGTTGAGAGTTGAGATGAGATGAAGGTGCTTTCAGGTGTTCATGATAAATACATTCTACATAAAAACAACAAAAAATACTCTGTAGTTCTGAAATATCTGTGAGCTCAAAGTTGACATAACATGAAGTATTATCACCTCTTAGGTTGATATGGTGAACATGCTTACTTTTATGTACATCCAACGGTTGATGATGTAATATTATCATTCATTTAGAATCATGTTGTTCCCATTCTCCTGATAAATGTAAGCCCATTTTTTCTGTCTTTTATCTCAGTTTTTGTTTTACCGATAAACTAGGGAAAATGTCTGACACTCAAACTCCTCAATGCTTCACTATGTTCATCACCCAGTTGCTAACTGCAGTCTGCTGGTTGGTGCTGAGCAGGGAGTGTGTTTTAATGAGTTTTGCAAACAAATATTTCCCCTGAGGACTTATTGAATGTATAAATGTACACATTTGTTAAAGGAACAGTCAAATCGAACAGTCATATTTCCATTTGAACAAACAGTGGGCCAAGAGGCAAGTATAGCCGACTGACTGATTCCCTCTATCACCTCTCAGTACCCATCTGAGCGTATGACCCTGCAGTTGACTGAGAAGCTAATCACATACTAATGCAAAAATCAATCTGTAATCAGTCAGACAAATGCAGAAAAGCTCATGGCTGCAGAGATGCAGTGAGCACAGACAACTAGGGAACTGTCGCCTCAGCCTGGATCAGTAGCTGCACTGTAAAAAATGTTCATTCATTTTATGGTGAAAAACTGTCAAACCATGACGGTAAAAATCTGTAAACTCTAGAACAGTTTGATGCAGTTTATATGGCACTGAATCACCGTAAATCAGGAGAAGAATGTGTTTTTTAGATTTTTTTTTCTCTTGAAAAAATGCATTTCATGTAAATTTTCAATTTTTTTAAGGTTAAAGCTTTTTTTTTACAGTGAAATATGGATTGAAGCACGTTTTTAACCATAAAATCAACAATATCAATGGATTTCTTTGCCGTAAATGTAGAAAATATTTTCCTATAATTTTACGGTAGCATGCTAGCGACCACAGCTGCCGGAATTTTACCGTGAAAACAACAGTTGTTTTTTACAGTGTGCTGTAACAGTTTAATGTATGATTTTGTTAATATATCACACTCTCGTGCCATTTAGTGCACAGAAAGGAGCACTAAAGTGAAAGGAAAAGAGAAAAAGAGATGGAGTAGAGAATTTTGTCCAACCACCTTTCCTCTTTTATAGTAAAAGTACTGCAGCATAGTTTGTGACTGACAGTTCAGCCTCATGTGCTTTCAGAGCATGTTATGGTCTGTGAGAGATGCTTAGTGTTCATCTGCTGGTCGTTATGCTTTTATTTATTAGAGTAATTACAGCACAATATATACGATCAGTCAGTAATTGATGTGGCATCCTGAAATGATCATTGTATGCATGCATTGTAACTGACACTCCATTAAATAATAAACCAGGGGTGGCAGAATAAATGAGAGGAGGTGATGTGAGTCATGATCAGTGTGTGGATTTTATTGTTATTAGTAACAGTGGACCTCAGTTAAACCAGTGAAATATGCCTAAAGGTGTCCAGTACTTTCACTGGTTTTACAGCAGTATAGGAGTTTTTTTTTCCCCTGGGAAGAGGGATACACTTAAACTACATTCACACTGCAAGCTGAATCAATTTGGACTTATTGTTCTGATTTCATTTTTGTGTTTGGCTGATGACATTATTCAGAATTTAAATAAGTTCGACAAAAAATATGAGCAAAAATGTTTGGAAATGTTTGCCTGCTCTCTGAATGTGGCCTATCGGTGATGTTTGTTCCTTTGGTAATATAGCATAAGTTTTTTGCAATTCAATTCAATTCAGTTCAAGTCAATGGATGGCATTGTAATGACGAGTGTTTTTTAGTGTGTTCCTGACTATAATTTTTACTACCAAAACAAAGCAGTTTTTTTATAGCCTTATGTTCTGACATTGACACATTTCAGTGTACATTTTTTTTTGCATTAGAACAGTAGTAAAGGTTACCAGGCCAACAGCAAACAGTTCAGGTCTCTCATAGAGCTGCACAATGTATTGCTGCAAGTGGATGAGAAGACACAACATGCTACAACTTGTTTACTGCTTTCCACAAAAAGGAAACTTGCATGATTCTTATTTTCCATGGCTAATCTATAAAATCTCGAGATGTTCTGTCTGATAATTATTTATTCTGATTTAAGGGTCCTCATTTATTTAAAAAAAATTTTACTCATTAAACACAGTTTGCTGACTTGCTAGCTGCACATATGAACAGCAAAATGAGTGAGGAACAGGAGAGAAACACTTAAGCTGAAGATTAAGTTGCATGGACATATGGAAATATTTCAGAAAGAATGATCTTTAATAAAACAGACACTCTATCAGCAGTGAAGCAACAAAATAATTTGTTCTACCATTTGATTCAACATCACAAAGCTGTGTGTAACAAGTGCAAAGCCAGATCTGACTGTCTTTGAAAACAAAAAATGATTTTGGATTGTGTTAAACCATATCAGAAAGGATCCAAATGGCCTTTGTCTACTTTTTAAAAATTATTTTTCATTTTTAGATGCAGTTGCATTCCCTTACAAAAACCATCCTAATGATTCTAGATTGATTAATTCTTTCCAAATAGTCATTATAATCATCTGATAAAAATTCCTGCATTTTTCATATTACAGTATACATATATATGCAAAAAACGACACATTGTCAGTTTTTTTTAACCAGTATCGTTGAGCCCTAGTTTGTCGTACACATTGCAGTAAATTCCACAACAATAGAGAAACAGTCCTGTATTTACACCACATCAACTCTGTGATTTGGCTGATTATTATTAGACAGTTTTAAATTTACAACATTTCACACACTCTTTATCTTAAAGAAATGTTCCGCAGAATGTGTGGCTTTACCCAAAGAGATTTTCAATTTTTTTTCTGAATTATTACAGTGACTGCAGTTTTAAAAAGAAAATCTAGACATGCACTTTTCCCGCTCAACTTGGCTCATATTGGTCATCGTATTATTGGATTAAATATCACACAATGCTGTTTTTATACATTAATATGTATATGTGTTGTGAATGTGCTCACACATGATCATATTATCTTATTATTTAGCCTGCAAAACATGCATATTAGTTTGGTAACATAAAACAGTCCAGATAATTCACACAGTGTAAACTGATTACCAGTCTGGCAATCTAATCAGAATGACCATTCATCTTTGGAAATTGTCAGCAACCTTCTATGTATGTGGTGCTCCATCATTCTAATGGGGAGGCCAGAAATTAATTATTACACATATCCTCTCTACAGTTAAGTGGAACCTCATTACACTGCGAAATTACTAACGATACAGAGAATCCTGATGGGGACGGCGGCGAGTATTGTGTGTCACATCCCAGTAACGTCAGGGACAGTGGAGCTAATTGCACCACATGTTGCACTTGGTCTGGCAGATTGGTCAAATGTGGAAGAGCAGGTTCTTTTGGGGTGATGATACTAAATGGAAATTGAGGGGGAATATTTAGTATCAGGTGAGGTTAAAAAAGCAGATTATGTAGTTATATTAGAAAATAATGCAATCTGTGTGGTTTCTGTAAAAGACATTGGTCTAGATTGCACCTGCTGTAGGACTGTGGACTGACTTCAAGTATAACTGCTGACTTTAATGGCAAATTAATTGCTGTTTGTCTCATTGTTTGTTTGTCTCATTCTACTGCTTTTCATTGTTGTTTAAAAATGAAAGTAAAGATCTATTCTATTCTATTCTATTCTGTTCTGTTCTGTTCTGTTCTCTGATTGTGATATCTCAAGAACACCTTTAAAGGATTTTTTGTGTTTATTTGGGCTTCAGGATCTGTAGTTTGTTGAGATCGAAGTTCACTGTAATCTCACAAAACACATTTTTTGGCCATAACTCAAGAATTCTAATTATGACAAAAATTTCACACAGATGTTGAAAAGGTGATAATGAAATGACATTTTATATCCAAAAAGTCAAAGGTAAACGTCACTGTGACCTCCTAATGTCCTGCAAAAACACTTTTCTGGCCGTTAATTAACTTAGGAACAGAAAAGAAGACTAGATTTGACATTTTGTGAGATACTCAGTTTTAGTGGCCAAGCAGGAGTTTGACTTGTTTGTTTGTTTCTTAAACACTTCATACTTTTCACATGTATGGTTCGAGTTTCGACTGACATGGATGTAAACTGCAACTTGACTGGTTGGTAGTAATTTGTGTTTTCCCCTTTTAGTTTTTAATAGTAACTTCATAACTTGTTTTGATAACTGCATTGAATGTCACATGTCTTGTTTTTGATAGAGAAACTCCACAACGTTCCTGTGTGCTTTCATTTGAGTGAATAGATGTGGTGATATTTAATAATAATAATAATAATATTTACAGCTGCAGTGCTTTTGTGATAATTCAATTGGAATATTTAAGCTGTGATCAACGCACTCAGGACCAACCATTATCAGTATAATATATTAAGGAGAAGTTTTGATTTCACAAACTCCTGTAGGCCAGTCCAGATTTCGACTGATTCATGCTCACTTCACATTTGTCAGTAGTATCAGTTGCATGTGAGGCCTTGACCTCAGGTGAATCAGCAGGTCAGGTTTCCCTCTGCCCTTTTACTTGTCCATGTTGTCTGCTGACATTTCTGGGAAAGTGTTAATGCTGGCTTGTTCAGACAGATTACTGTTGGAGAGCAGAAGAATGGACACTATAAAAAACTGGGTTATTTCAACACACCATTTTTTTTTAACTGTGTACAATATCCCTTCACCAAATCCACTCTTCCGCTCTCCAACATTAATCTGTCTGAACAAGCCAGGATTAACACTTTCCCAGAAATGTCAGTCTACAATATGGACATGTAAAGGGGCAAAGGGAAACCTGACCTGCTGATCCACCTAAGGTCTTAACTTCATATGGAACAGATGTTGCTGACAAATGTGCATTGAGCATGAAACTGTTGTACACTGGACTGATATACATGATTTAGTCAAAACTAAATTTCTCCTTAATATATATGACAGGTTTTGATCAGTTAAAGACTGAGAAGAAAATATGAAAACATGCTAAAATGACATTAAAATCTGCTTTTTGTTTTGCTGGTGTGGATATATTACTTTTCAAACATCCTAAAGTATCTTAAATCCTGTCCTTGATGCAGTTATAAGATAATCTACTGATTGAGGCCCCTAAGAGAGAAACTGCTGCATGTATGTGGGATCAAAGCCACCAGTCATTCTGCAGGCGGGATTCATTTGAGAGACTCAAGGTGTGGGATGATGTCTACATTTGAGTGTGTCATACATTTGATATTAAAGCACAAGCCAAGAATATTTGGATAAAATTTATACATTGATGGTTGTTTACCCTCAGTGACAAATGAATTCTTTTCCAAAGCTGAGAGAAGATGATGTCTCAATTGGATTTGTGCAGGCAAGTGAAGATAAATGATCATTGGAAAGGCCACATTTTCTCATAACTTAATCAATAAATTTAATAACATCCCTCACTTCTCTGACGGGACTCTTCCTGCAGTTTGTCAGCAGTTTATTCAGTTGATTCTGAGGCTCAGTTGGACTGAGACAAACCTGTGGTGTTCTGCGTCTTTCTAATTAGTTTAGTCCCAACATGAGAACGTATTGATGCTTTAATTTGAGCAGCTGTTTGGGAAAATTTCATCTTGTTTATGTTGTCGTATGAAGTAATCACGGCTGTAAATTCTGTGGAAAAACAAAAAAGCATTTCCTTTATGAAACTAGTCCCACTAAGATTTACATACTGTTTTGTTCCCAGCATTTTCCAATAAACTCAATGGATTTTCACATTATGTCGGCTCTTTGAAGGGACTTTGAAGTGGCTTGCTATGGACTGTCATCAACAAACTCAATCCCACTTATAAAGCCGCCTTAGCTTTGCATGCGCTCGTCTTGTTGCCTCCGTTTGACTGTGTATTGGCAGCAGATTTTGGGGCTGTTCGAAGGACAAGAAAGGAGAACAAAGACGCAGGAATGTGCCTGGGAGCAAAAAAATCCTCCAGGTGTAATAGATGGAAAGATGTGTTGCATGAAGGAGATGACAAACACCATCTGCTGACAGTTCATCAATAGGTCTTTGAGTGGTGAAGGCAACATAAAGGAGCCGGGGTGGCTATTATAACAACACTCGCATGTAATTTTACCTCGTGTCTCCCTCAAGTTATCTTTCATTTCTTTGTTTGTGAACCTCTTTCATGGTCAAACTGTTCTCTCAAAAGGCTTTCGCTGAGTATTGGGATTCTGCTTTTGCTAATGCTGTAGATACAAAGGCATTTGCTCTGGCAGAAACAGAATGTGTGCGTGTGTGTGTTTGTGTGTGTGTGAGACTGTGTACGTGACTTACAAGATAACAAGCAGCCTCTAACCTCCACCATGAGGTCAGTGCAGATGTCCAGCAGTCATATCTGAGGTTAAATGCTGTGCGGAGACAAGGTTCTCAGGAAAGGTTAAAGCGACTCACAGCACATCTGGGTACCACAGAGGGATAAAACAAAAGAGGAAAAAAAAAAGAAAAGCAAAACATGCTGCTGGATGGGGAAAATGTCTGTTGTTTTCAGTGTTATCCCTGTGGGAGGAGAAGGGAGGCTGCATGCAGTCTACTCTCTGTAAGAGTTCATGGAAGGGTGCTGAAATAATCAATTGTTCATTCAGCTGGAAAGTGACAGGTTTAATAATCGACTGATTACAAATCACTTGCTGGCATTTTAAATGTGCAGTTTTACAGCTTTTTCATAACATCGCTGTGCATTGGTGAAGTATCCATCCAACCTTGGCAGAAATGTTTACACGTTTTCAAAAAATGGGCAAAAAGTGACGCAAATATTAGAAGTTTGTTGAGACAAAACACCAGTGGTGCTTATTCTTTAGTTGGCATTAGTAGACACTGCAGCAGCATCACTGCAACAGGATGACTGATGGAACCCAATGCAAAAAACATTAAATGTGGCATTTCTGTCTGTTTTCAAATTAGTCTGATGAACATTATTGGAATAAATCCACTATTCAGGCTGATATTTGGCTTTTATCTGATAAAAGGCATCATTATTTTTATTAACTGATTATCAATAAATTAGATGCAATATTTTGGATCTGATGCAGTTGCCTCCCTCTTCTGCACCTGTAGTCACTCTATGGTCTCAGTTATGTCTCTCCAGCAGAGACACAACCTGCAAAAAGTCAACACAAGCTGTCTGCACAACCAGGAACTTTGTTGCTTTTACAGTAGTTAAGGCTCCGCTAACAGCTGGCAGCTAAACTAGGAAGCAGCTAAAAAGGAAAATGATAACTAATAATGCTTTAAGATGTAGGCCTTAGTGGGAAATAATAGACAGTGAAAAATTAATAAGTAATCCTTATTAATGAAGGAGTCTAGTTATGAGTGACAGGTCCCTCCTATCATATGCTTTTAAAATACATTTAATGTATACTGGTTCTAAACATCTGTTTTTGTTGATCACCAAAAATCAGCATTGATGTCAGCCCTAAAAAAACCATATTGGTCAATTTCTTAAACATTTAGATATCTTCATCACTCCGCAGAGATCTGATGTTTTTACCTGTTACAGTGTTTAGTCCTTTCAATGGAGCACAAACTTCACTTGATGTATAAGTTATGTGTATGTAGAAGTGTTGGGCTGGAGTGTCACCACAAGTAGTGGTATTGCTGGTTTAACTATATTTCTCAATAATAAGGTGGCAACAGCGCTGTTTTCTGAGTGTAATCAATTTTGTTAATGTAGCTTTGTCCTGACAGGCTACATGTTTTTGAGCTTTTCTGAAGTATCAAACCCAGCAACAGTACTTCTGTACTCTGTGGCATCAGATAAAGTTCTTAGTGCAGTCTGCCTCATTTAATGTGGTGGAACTGGTCGTTTTACTCACTAGACTTTCCAGGCAGTTTGCCCGACACCATTTGCTAAATCACTTTATGCTACACAAAAACAATATTCACAGGTTTTTTTTTCCACTTATGTGCAAATCAAATAAAATGCCTAAAAGCAGGTTTTTGGAAACATATTTATTAAGAGATTCTGCAAACTTGTGATGGAACAGTATCTTTGTATTTGACATTGTAGACCAAACAAACAAAAAGTACAGCTGCAGTGATGAAGATTTTCTGACATGAAATTTCCATCAGAGAGTTTGTTGTTTTGTTATGTGTCCAATTCTGCCTAATTTGTCTATTTCAAGCAAAAAGCCAGTAAAGGCTTCAGTTTAGAGATCGGACAGATGCAATCGATGAGGATTTTTAGATGGATTGTGTCAAGAATAAAATGCATGAAATTGTGCAATATTTGGTGGTGAAATTGTCACATCAAAATATCCACCAAGATACAAAACCTCATTTCAGTAAAGTGCTTTCTGCCCACGAAAGCAACCAAATATGTCAATTTATTTTTGAGCCTCTGGTATCAGCTGGGCCTATTATAGGACGCAGATGCGACAGTGGAGGGGGAAAGTCTGGAGGCTCTGAAGCTCTGACCTGCCGATGTAATATTAGTCTACTGTCTTCACCTCCAGAAAGACTGAGGTTGTGGCAAAACAGCAGTTTTTAGTCATGGAAATAGCAGAAACTAATTACCCCATTTAGTGGTGTTTTGTTATCACATCATTTATTGATGCTGGAGCCACAATTTTGCACTCTCAAAGATGAACAAAGCTTTCAACCAGGAGACTGAAGTTCAAGTCCCATCTTGGACCAAATATTATACTAGTATTTTTTGACTTAAGTCTTTTCATGCTGTTTTTCTGTGTTTTCTTGCATTTTCAGTCAGGATTTGGTTAATTTTAGGCCCTGAATCTTCTTAATTAGGCTCAGAAAAGCAATGTTGGTTTGGGTTTAAATACAACCTGTCACTAAGTTTACCATGTTACGAAGCTCCATTTCCTCCCGTTTGGATGCTCCCTCTTAGATTTTACATGCACCTATTCACACAACTGCAGGAGGTCACCTATGCTGTTGCAGTTTCTTTCTGCTTATCAGTGATCAGAAAATGTGATAACGTGCCTGACCTAGTAGAAGGTTGAGGAGGTCTCTCCTGGCTCATATGTACGCGAAGGATGTGCAACGATGAAGGGCCGTTTATTGGGCTGGTAACATCCGATTTGGGTGATAAGGCTATCTGCCGTAGAGAGCCAAAGTGAAAGTTTATGCAAAATATCAGTTGTACATAACTAAGCATCCAGCCTGAGAACAGCACGCTGCTTGATGTGCACTTTGTCCTTCACATGCTGCCAAAACGGCTGCGACTCACAGAAGCACCGACTTTACAAGACCTCCTAAAGCGACCTGTGTAAGCGGGCGCTAAAACATTAGCAGCAGGTCCTTCGGGTCCCAGAATGTACTTATTCAAGCAAATCCTCCTCACACCTTGCTGCTGGTTCATATACTCACTACTGCTGACCTGGAGTGGCTCTGATCCTCATCTAACCCAAACAGTTTGGCCTGGGTCACCTTTTAACCTGCCCTCAGATCTTTACATCTGCCCATTTCACCCACATCCAACATGATGACTGTTCATCCATCTAATTTATCCCCGACCTTCAATGCACCATTGCAAGTGAATCAGCATTATCTGCCTCATCTGCAAGGAGTGCTCTGGCTCTTCAGTGCATGTCTGAATATATGTCTAAATAAATACAATAATTTATCTAATAATCTTTTAATCTAAGTCTCATATTGTTGCTTTATAATTGTTTTTTTTAAATCCAGAACGAACATTTCCTGTAATCCTCAGACTGTTGTGGATTAAGCTTCCCAGTTCAGCAGAAGAGTCGAGTTCATGAGTAAGTCAAGGGGTCACGCCTTGATCATCTGTGTCTGGAATAGAAGCAGGGCAGAGACGTAAAAGCTGCAGATGTTTTCAGTCAGAGAGGAGATTATAACTACGCTGCAGAAAAATGACTGAAGAGTGTTGGTGATTTTAATTCTAACTTTCTAGGGCTTTTAATGGGAGCTGTTGTTCTTTTTGTGCCACAGAGTAGTTGCTGTTTAATGCTTTTAAGATAATGGAGGTTTTGACTTGTAATACTTGACGTGATGAGTTTTGCAGTTGTCGTCATGTTGCCATGAGGCTGTTGTAGTTGTTGTGTGAGGTTGGTTGATAATTGACCCAGCAATTAATTAAATAAAAGTGCATTTCGCTAACACAAATTTGTGTTGTATGTGTACTGATTAGGGGTCGACTTATTATCAGCCTGGTCGGTTATTGGATCCAGTATGGATTTTTTAAAGCCGGAAACACTCTTTAGCAGTGTCTCACTCACAGCACTGCATGTCTGACTAAACACTTTGGTGAAATATATACAAACGAAGGTGTTTCAGCAAAGTTTTGTGCTGAAGTTTGTACCAAGATTTTTGGTTTTACTGCAAATGTATATCCAAATATTGGTTATTAACTTCTGTGATTGCTAATAATTGGAAACAGAATCAGCCCTGAAAAATCAATTCCAGTTGACCCTGTGATAGATTTTGCTTTTTAAAATGGCATGCTATTGACAAATTACAGTCTATGAAAACTGATCTTTAAGCCTGCACTTTGGGTACTAGATGCAATTTTCTAACTTTCCAATTTCCAATTTTGTGTTTCTGTTGCTTGAGGTTGAAGGATTCTGAACACAAACCGAGATCGAGAGCAACTCTCTCCAAATATTCGTTTCAGTGTGGCTGCACCGAGTAACTGTCTCATATTGAAAATGGCCTCCTGTGAAGGGCAGACAGACACCTCACAGAGTTAATCTCGACTGACTTTTCTGTTGCTACAGACTTCAGCGCCTCCTCCTGCTGTGTCCTCTTTGAAGAAGATGTGTAATACGGTGGACTGCAGTGCTTAACAAACTCTGACTTATTGCTGTCCATGTTGGTTTATATAAAGGAACCGAGGTTTACCCAAATTTAGCCAAATACTCTTTTCTTTTGTCTTTAAGACATTGAATGAACCTTTGTTTTTAATCACAGTTTCAGATCTTCGAAGTGTATTTAATAAGCTATATGGAGCACTATATACATGAGGCAATATCAGAGAATAAAAAAAGTACTCCTACCCAGTTCAAAGAGATACTGAGTCTTGAGGTCAGGGTTATGGGTTGTTTTTGCTTTTCATATATCTATTCAGCCTGTGCAAAACTTATGCCGTGTTAGATCTCATTTTTCTCTTACTGGCTATTGAGCAAAGGAAAATAAAATGGAATTAAAGAGAAAGACTGGCTGAGTGTGTGCGTGGAACAGAGAGACAAAGAGTTCTGTAGCCAGATAGTGTGGGCAGATACAGACAGAGACAAAGCAGAAGAGGAAGAGGCCAAACAGCAGCAGGGCAGCTCCTGCATTCTAATCAGACTGCCCTGTTTTAGCTCCCAGGAAGCTCTCACCCAGCAGGCCAGGACATTGTGCATCTCATCAGTGCTTGCACAGATACTGAGTAAACACACACATACACACACTGACCGACTGAAATGAGTCTGAGTCAGGACAATAGGGAAATACTGGATGTGACAGAAGGCAGGTGACTGTGGGACAGACGGAAAATTAGGGCGACTCCTAAGTCCAAAATGAATCTCAAATGAGAAGTCCCCTTGTGGATTACTGCATATAACCTTATGTGATCATCTGAGGACGGTCACTTAATTCTTAATGTTACATGGATGTCTTGAGGTGGTAATAAAATACACTGGAGGGAAAGAAGTCAAGCTCATTGATTTTAGCAATCTGATGAAATTCAATCACAGGGACAAACAATATGCAAACTGAAGGGGCTTCCTTAGACAAGTGTTGATGTGCATGAAGTAATCAGTCACATGAACACTGCTTCAGACAAGGATAAATAAAGAGCATGCAGTTGATTTATATTAACCACTGCCAAAGTCACAGCAAACCCATGCACCATGGATATTACTGCTATATCAGATCATACGTCTCTGTTTGTGATATCGCAAGATTTTTTGTAGCTTTAAAAAAATAAACTCCAAAGTCATGTTCATAAGAACAATTTTACATTTTTCTTATTTCTTAGAATTGCAGAAGTCAGATTCTTAGAGCACAGGAGAATTCAAACACAGCAAACCCATTCTCTCGGGTGAACCGCGGAGCTCATTAATCTCTTGATAAATGGTAAACTGTAACTCTATGCCATATAAATCACAAGTTATGACCACTTCTAACACAGATTCATTAAAATCTATCTGAATAGGACAGTAATTACATGTCTAATTCATTATTTTTCTGAAAAAGTCTCCTGTGTGATTTGTTCAGCTGAAATGCTGCAGTGTCTACTCTGTACTGCACCATGTTGCCCTTGGCATAACTTACATGGCTGTTGACCCCAGAGCCGCAGGTTAAATAAAGCACTCTGATATGCAGTCCTAAATAAATTTAATCTATACGATAACATCCCTTCGAAGGACAAGTATGTTTAGCTGGAGGTCATAAGTCATTTCACGGTCATACGGAGGTCAAGGCGCATGTTCTGTCAGTGGAATACTGAAACTACATGACCACAGAATTACCACACAGATGGATGTTATGCAAAGACCTCAAGCTCTCCCTGACTAAATACATTTCCAAAGTCAAACAAACATAAAACATGCAGTGCAGGGGAATTCTGATTGTAATTATTAGACAGAGCAAATAAGCTTTTAATTCTACATGTTTTGCTCTAGATGCCCCACTAAGAATTGCTTTCTAAGAGATATAGCATCAGCTAGCTAACACTTTTGTCAAACGTGAGTTATTGCAGGATCAGACGGTCACACTTAAGCCACAAACCTTGTTTTAATCTTATTTCACAGGATATAACTCCCACTAATCTTAACAGTAGACATGTATGCCTGACAGAGAAGGGAAGGGAGTGACAAATGAATATTGGGACTTTTTGTTTTAGTGTTGACAGGTGCAACCTGGGAGTTTGACCTGCTAATGTGTTTATAACAACCTGGTTTGACATTGCAGTTTCCAAGAAAGGGAGGCAAGCCTTGAACTGACTGCAATAAAAACAGATAATCTGAGCAGAAGCAGAATCTTCTATTGTACTGACAACTGGTATTTTTTCTCATGAACCTAAAACTGACATTACCCATGTTCTGACTCTGATTCTGTCTAATTTATTCAAGAAAATGACCAGTAACTGTTCTACTTCTAACTAGCAAAGTGAAGGAAAGCGCACAGAGGAAACACTTCTCAGTGGGATAAACATCATTCCCCCTGGTCCTCTCCTCTCTCTTCTTCTTCCCTTGACCAGCTGGAGCTGTTCATGTATGTTTCAAAGTAACTCCTCAAACCTCCTCTACTGCCTTCATTTCAGAATGTGCAGGTGCACTCAGAAATGGCATCATTTTGCATCTCATTGGTGAAGTTTTGTGCTTTCAACAAATGCATTATCTGTTTCTACAAATTCATCAAAAGAAGTGCCATTATTCCAGGGATGTAACAACAGTGTTGACAGGACATTCTGTGCTTTAGTAATTTCCATATTATAATGATGTAATGATAGCGTAAAAAAAAGCCTTTGGTTCTTTCAAAAATGCAAATATTTTCTTATATTTATTTATAAGGAAAAAGTAATGCAGCAGTAGCAGCTCCAGTTTGCAGTGCTGAAGATAAACATGGAGCAAGATTTTTAAGAGCAACAAAGGTTTTAATGATGGAATACACTGAGCCACCGCTGGTTTTTGGGATGTGCTCCAGGTGTTGTGCTATTTACATATTTACAGAGTCCCAGGCTATTTACACATGCGTAATGAGAACTCATTTGGCCTGGTCCACTGCACTAAAGCAGTTACCAAAAACAGCTACCTTGTGTTACGGTGTTTCTAAATTCCAGAATAGATACCAACAAACACACTGCTGGTTACTGACTGGAGGTTCAGTACAGGTGTTTCACAGTTACCATACTAATGACATGTGGACCAGCCAATGATAGCAAATACATATCTTGTATAGTGCTGTCAAGAGATTAAAAAAAGGAGAGATTAATTAATTATGATCTGTAATTAATTAGTCTAATTAATCTCTTTTTAAAATCTCACCTAAAAATTGCTGAGAAAAGCCCTCAAATTGGGGTATTTCCATTTAAATTCATTACATTATTGTGGCAGATCAAAAGATTGATATATAACAAAAAAGTTATAAATTAATTTATTGTTTTCAACAGACTTGAACAAATGCAGTTCTAACCATTTATGTATTTGAGACTAGTCCCAAGTGCTGCCTGAAACCTTTAGTTTCGACCACCAGACTGAATATTGCTGTGCTCTTTTGTCAATCTCTAAATAATTAGAAAATAAAATAAAACATCAGGCACTAATGGTTCCATCTTTAAATTTCATTTAAAGATGGAACCATTGCAGTCATGCAGCCCCATGTCATCACACTCCCACTGTGCTTAACTGTGTGGACTATGCATTTACTGTGGTAAAATGATAGACCCCATCTAAGCCCAGCACATTTATTTTGGTCTCATCTGACCAAAGAATGTGCTCCCAATATTCATCATTTCTCTTTTCATGTCTTCCTTTGTTTTGTTTTGTACCGGAAAGCAAGGGAGGTTGGCCAAAACAGCTCTGATTAGTGGTACCGTCAGTTGCCATATACCTCCTGATTACTGGGGAAACTGTGCTTCATCTGCTTTTTAGTTGGTCACTTTTCTTCCTGTATCCTTTCTCATCTTTTTGAGTCCTCCAACCAGATTTTTCATTTGCCCTTTGGCAGTTCTTGTTGCACGTGGAGCCATGATGCAGACACAGAGATAGTCACAGGGCATAGGTACAAAACTGAGAAAGTTCTGGTGTTTACAGGACATTTTACAACCATATCCATGCAGACTGGCCAATTGGAAATCAGAGCTGTACTCAGTTTCACTTCAAGGATTGCAGGTTGAGTTTCTCTTTGAGGTCTGTATATTCAATATAGCCTGTCTAAAGTATTTGTTTTGGATTTGTCATAAGAGTAATACTGGACTCGTCAACTTAGAAAAAATACAGTTATTGAGAGGTAAAAATTTGAATGATACTGCACATAAATATTCTCACTTTTTTCTTTATTGTATGAGGTTGTTCATATGTGTACTTCAGAGTCGACTGGACGATAGCTGGAGACCATCCTAGTCACTTTTGTTTGATTTTCCTTGTGCTGTGCTTTACGTTAAACAAAGTAACCCCCTACTAATGTAAAATTTTGATTGAATTTTAATGAAATAATATCACAAGAGGAAATTATGGAAATTCATAGTATACACTCTAGGTCATGTTTTTTCTTTTTCTTTCTGTAGTAGTGGCTAATAATGTTGGCTGTTGTTCCATTAGTGTTTAGGGATGCTAATCAGGCTATTCATTAATCCCATTAAGCCACGCTATCTCTATAATTAAAGAGAAGATGAACAATTTTACCAGCTGAATGGAAGATGAATGGATGGGTGCTTTGTTCTTGTTCAGTAAAACGTGTTTGGAAAGACCTGCCTGGTTTGGTCCTGCAGTACGGCATGTTTATGTATTGTGCTGCTTCACTGTGGAGACCTGCAGAAGTAGATATGGTGCAAAACTGTGGATACATTCAGTGAAGCCAGAGATCACAGATTCCTTATGCCTTTTAAAAAGCTAAAATAAACTACTTTAAAAAGTAGTAAATAAGTGGGCCTTGAGTTGATATTATTTTGTCAAGCCTTATGTAAAATGCCTTTTCTCAGCTATATATACGTTACTTAGACTACAGACAGACCACTTACTGACTTTAGCAATCCAGAAACATTACATTTTGTGACTTACTAGTTTTTTGCAGTCTTCAAGAGATAAAGTGAATAAATAAAAAAATATCTTGTCAACATCTAATATAACATGACTGAAAATGTAGTGACTCTAGTCGTATCAGGTAAAGATGCTCCTGTAATGATAGCTCTCTAGACAAACTTTAATTGTTATATCTTAAGTTACGTCTCACAAGCACAAGCTGAAAAATTAATCTCACTCTGCGTTTAATGATACATAAAGGATGGTGTTCCTGTGATAGTGGAGCTACAGATCAACTGAAGCATGCGTCACCTTGATGTAACCTCGACGAGCTGTCGTTCAAAAGGTAACCACAAACCACCTGTGCAATTTGAGCTGCGCTGAACTTGTGTTTTAAACTGTGAGCCAGAAAACAGACAATGTTGCAATGCAAAATCCTCAGAGTTAATTCTTTAAGATGTTATTAGAAATGGTAGCTTTTGCTTAAAAAAAAAAAAAAAAAAAAAAGTTTACTATGTAAATGTAAATTGTAATTGCAGTAAAACAATGTTTTCTTTAGTTTAATCTGAATTTTTTTCTCAATTTCTCATTCAGTTGCTTAATATGTTGCTAAAATATCAGAAAATAATGTAAAATGTCTGTTTTAATTATGTTTTCTGACCAAAAGTATAAAATCCGGTAGCTCAGTTCACAAACATATGACAAAGAAATCCAGTTGTTTTAAATTTTTGCATGAAAAATATTATTATTATCATCAGAACCATTACAGTTTATTTTATTTTTTTGCAGATTTACTGAAAACACAAAACACTGCTGCATACGTATGAGCAAGGTGACTTTCCTTGTAAATAAATGCCATTTGCCAATATTAAGTAACTCGTCTTCTGTGAGTACATACTGAGAAATCTGTCTTTTGTATGTGACTGATAGCTGGATTTGTAGGTACTTAATGCAAATCCCTGTTGGCCACAGAGTGATTTTCTTTCACCTTGTCTGTAACTGCTGACAGATACAGTTCCTGAACATTCTCTGACCCTCCCCAGCACTGCTTCATCTCAGACAATATTTCTCCATTTCCTCCCTGATCCAACTCCAAATGAACACTCCCTTTTTGACAATAGAATGACACACACTCGTTTTAAATGACAATATGTCGTTTATTTTCTATATTTTCAAGGTTTATTATTTACAAACAAAATAAACAAAAAAAAATCAAAAAGATTTTTTGACAAACACTGTTTGTCTGCATATTGTTGTAAGAAAGTTTACATTTATCTTTCTTTCGACGTATTAAGTAACCAACTTCTCTAAGCCTTGGATTACATGAATGAGCTGAACAATGACCATGTGAGTGGGGTTTAAGAGGACCGAGCAGCTCATCGTCGCTTCTGCCCCTCTTTCCACTGCGCATATATCATCAGTAAACATATGAAACCTGTGGTCATCGAAACCAAATAAACATTTGGTTTGTCCTCTCTGGGCATTATCAGTTCTTTTTGCATCTCTTTATTTTTTTTTCTCAAACCAACAAAACAACAAACAAAAAGAAATATACAAATATATGTGCTGGTTTGTTGAGAGTCTCTATGCTGCTAATATGTAAGCTCATTAGTTTGTGTTATACGTCACCATTAATGCCCATTCCGGTATGTTAGTTGCGATTGGTATAGTGAAAAAAGCACATAGTTGGGAAGCTCTCCCTCCAAAGGCAAGTATCAAAAACAGCACAAACCAACAGTGCTGCTATCCATCTCGACTGTGTACTAGTTCCTATACACTATGGCGTATTCACGATTAAGCGCTCTTCGTTGTAAATACAATATCCCTACCCTTATTTCGAACCTCAAACGGGGTCAGGGCAGCACAAATTCTCGGGGATATCGCTCCCTTACTAACTCATTCAACATCTAACCTAGCTGAAAGAATCTATATCTTTTTATTATTAAATCAGAAAGTGCAATTTAAAACAAAGACAATGACTTAGAATGTTTTGCTTTGGCCAGTTCCCTTCCACACATCAATATTCAATCCAAACATCAGTGGCTAGCTACAAAGAAAGGTAGAAAGGTGCTCCAAATTTGTACAATGTCTCATTGAGTGTGGTATCACTGCAAGTCTAAAGATTGCACTTTTTTTTTTAAACTGTACACGACCTCATTAAATATTCTATATAGCTCCATTGAGAATGTTAGAAAAAAACCTGCCTCTAGAAGTTCACATTGTAAGTAAAGATACCAATTGGATAAACCGAGACATTTGGCCATCATCATTGCTTACTCCTTTCTTGTCTAAAAACACTGAGACATAGAACACATAGATTATAGTAAGAATGAACGCGCAGTTGTGTGCAGAAGTGCCCCATGTACGCACTGAGCTCACACTCATAACAAAGGATGAAACATGGCTATAGTTTAGGCACAAATACTTTAGAATGTCCATGTGAAAAGTCAATGCTTCTGTTCACACACAGATAACATCTAGGCAGACAGACAATGAACAAAACATAATCTAACATTACATTTAACGTCAACATTTTCGAGATAGTATCTTTTTAAGTATTTGTGACAGCGCATGCTTTCATGACGTTGGTGGGTTGACTGTATTGGTACACTATCGACACAATCTGTAGTGAAGACGGAATCTTTTAAAAATGGTATCTCAAAAGGGCTTAGTCACTTTGAACTGATGGGATATTTGGTGCCATGAAAACTGTGACTCTGGATAGACATTCTGCATGACTGAGTGTAGAATACTTTGTCACATTTGATTAAGAAGACCACAGTAAGGCCCCGAGCACAATGTACAGCCTACTGTATATGCAGGGAAAGGACCTGTGAGCCATAATGGCTGCTTTGTTCTAGTTGAGTCATCAGATCATTTTTAAGATTAAGATATTCAACGTAGCTCTTATCCTTTTTTTGTAGAGTCACAATATTCTTGCTCGACCTTCCTTCCCTGCCTCAATGTCCAGGTCAGTTTAGAGTACCTAAGCCCACATAATGGATTTACATGAGACAGAAACCTTAATGCAAACCAGCATTCCCTTTTTTTCCTCACTTGCAGCAGCACAAAAACACCGAGCGGTGAAAATGTCCTCCTGCACACTGGATTGATCACATACCTGATGTCTTTAACCTAAAACATATGTGCTGAAAATGTCGTGCCAGGCTCTTCAGCTACAGTAATTGTGATATGACAGCGTCCAGTACAGCTTTGCTCAAGGAGAAGATGAGGAAGCATAGAATTTGAATTATGGTTTTTAAAAACACATAATGAATAAAAAATGAAAGTCTTAATTTCCACCCCTAAGCAATACAGTTCGTCCGAATCATTCGTAAAGTGATCCTCCGCGGTTTTGGGAAGCGATAGAAAAGATGCATTTACTTTCAATAGGATGACACTGAAACCAGGTTGTGTAAATATTGTGTACTGTACGTTGATGTGAAACCAGAAACTACACTAGGAATAAGAATAGTATACAGAGAAGAAGAAGAGAGGGAATTATACATGTCCTCCAATCAGGCGTTTCTCAGCATCAAGTGGTGCTAGCTATTGCATTAAGGTTTGTTCATCTCTTATGAAACATATGCATTTTGTCACTTAACCTTTGTCGCATATAGATGATATCCAGGTTCCTGATAGAAGTAAGACATTGTTATGATAGAGAATGCACCACA
Source organism: Amphiprion ocellaris (assembly GCF_022539595.1). Lineage (NCBI taxonomy): Eukaryota > Metazoa > Chordata > Actinopteri > Pomacentridae > Amphiprion > Amphiprion ocellaris. The sequence goes on from NC_072782.1 coordinate 12,235,359, forward strand.
CAGTATCTGTAAATACTAGATCTACAAAACTATTTACAGCACACATATAGGTAATCTTTATGTCACAGTCTATTGCATAATGGTGATAATCTTTAGTTTATAAATATTATAAATATACACAGGATTTTTAAGCAACATTACGTAACATCTCAGCCATCTGAAATTAGAAATAGAAAACAATAGCATCCATCCATATCTGTCTCCACACTCCATTTTCCTTGAAAATAAACAAAGAAAGCAGCATTTCTATTATCTATTCCCTTTGGACCCATAACACTGTCACGGTTTGAATGCGAGCCTCTGTGGGGATATAGTGGCTCAGCAGACTGTATTTTCGTCGCAGAGAGCAACATAATACTTAGTTACAGTATTTGTGTTGATTTCTGAAATGAGGTTTCAGTAAATTGGTATGAGATTCATTTTTATGAGTGTGTGCTTTTTGAGATTATTTGTGAGAGAGTTGCTTGCATTTATTTTTCCACAGTGGTGCCTAAAGCTGCTTAATAGGAGAGGATAAGATTTCCTCTTCGAGTGGTTAAAAAAAAAAAAAAAAAAAAAGAAATAGTCATTGTCGAATTTCACAATGCATTCCAGATTTTAAAAAATAAGAAAGCAAAAATAAATCAAAATTAAAAAAAAACTTCGTACATTATATATAATTCTTTATGTTTCTCAGAAAGGAAGACTCATGTTTATACTACAGCTTTAAATTGCCATTGCCAATATTGTTGTTGGATTTTACACACGTGATCACATGCACACACACACTCACACATCCATTCAACCATACATATATATATATATATATATATATATATATATATATATATATGGCATAAAAGACAAGAGATGTATCCGTATAATATACATTCTTAAGTTTAGGGAGACAAAGTTGTCTAAAATATAATACAAGGGCTTATATATACAGGATTTCTATGAGGTTACTTTAGAAGAAAATTGGAGAGAAACAAAAAATGCTGAAGTTCCTCATTTTTACCTCTTTTGTTCTAGCTCCATTTTTAAAAATGAATTGAAACATATTTAAGTTTAAAAAAAGAAAGGGAAGAGAAAAATGGGATCATAAATTTGATGCAAAACGCATTTTGTCTTGCTCAGTCTCTGTACTGCTCAGGACAGAATCTCTCCTCGATCCGGGGGATTCTCTGTGCTGGGTTGAGGATGACGACGCTGCTGCCACTGCTGCCGCCGCCGCCGCCGCTGCGGCCGAGCGCACCGGGGGCAAAGCTCCTGACGACATTTGGCGGAACAAGTTGACCCGCTGCGGCACCGTAGTGCGGATACCACTCTGTAGATTCATTCCCTGGATGGCCGCCGCTGTTGGTGGCACGATGGAGGCCAGAGAGTCTCCTGAGGTCGGATGCGCTCTGGGCCCCAGAGATGTGTCATGTGGCAGTGATGGTTGGGAGGCCGATAGGTGTCGGACATCTCGACTCAAGCTGCCTGACTGAAGAGCCTGTGTGCTCTTGTGGATTTCCCCCCGCTGAGGTGAAGGGACCTGCTGCTGCTGCTGCTGCTGCTGCTGAGGCGACTGCTGCTGCTGCTGCTGCTGCTGCACTGCTGCTGCTGCAGCTGCAGTCGACACAGCAGGTTGCTGAACAAGCTGTTGCTGTGTGGATAGAGATGGCTGGGCAATGGGCTGCTGGATAAGTGACAGCTGGGAGGCTGTACGTGAGCCGTACTGGAAGCTCCGGTTAGCCAAAGGGGTCTGAACTGGCGGACTACACATGGCAGCCGTGAAGGAGCAGGGAGACATGATGGCTCCCTGCTGTTGCAGTGGGGTCTGTGGGTTAGTGGAGGAGGCATTCAAGTTGCCATGAGAAACACTGGGAGCTGGGTACACCCCCTGCGCTGCTGCAGCAGCAGCAGCTGCAGCGACCGGCAGCATGCGGGCAGCAGAGGCATTAGCAATCGCTGAAGCACTGTAGGTCAGAGGAACGGAGGACTGCTGAAGCTGATTGGTGCCAAAGGCAGTGGAGAAGGGCGGCTGGGCTGGTGAGTTAATGATGGAGTTTCCTGACATTGGAGTTGAGTTCATCCCGGTGACTGACTGCTTGCGGTCCACCATCATCACCATCTCCCTGTCCTGACGGATAATCTGCTTCAATATCTCGTTCTCCTGCGTGTTGAAAACACCGGCGTTCAGATCCTTCTGGAACTTCTGCAGCAGCAAGGAGTTCTTCTTCCCTGTTGGGGTGCAGTCAGGAGAGGTGAACACATACAGCCATGGCAAACTTTGGTCAGACTACACCACAGGAAAAGGGCAGGATTCAGGACAACAAAGATGCAGCTTGTATGCTTGGAGTTGGCTCTAGCACTTTGTATCTTCCAAATACAGACACCAAATCTTCACAAGACGCACTTAATTTTCTTGATTCTTCCTAAATTTTATAAATTCACTGTTAATTTTACTCTTACAAACTGCATCTTTTCACATCCATTAAAGACTGTCATATTGAATAAAAAGTGTGAAGGACATTTGATGGTAATGACTATGGGAAATATACAGTTTGAGAGGAGTGAAGGACACATAAGGAGACAAAGATTACTGAAAGTGTGACGTGATAGCGTAGACGGTGAAGGTGCTGATGTCGACAGTGGAACACAGAGGAATACTAATGAGTTGAACCTACACATCACAATACTGGACAGTTATTTTTTTAGAAGGAAAGGCAAAAAGTCTGAGCTCTAAGAATTACTTTAAAGTCACAGTCTATTTAAATCACAGTGACAACTCAGCTATAACACATCACAAGGACACTTAGAATAAAATAGTTTTTCAGCTTTTAAACAAAGTAAAATAAAAAAACAAGCAAATAAAGATCTATACCTAAAACACTATTTCACTTTACTGTAACTGGATACAGATAGTTTATATGAATATACATTAAATATAATTAAACTGTACTAATCTTACCACAGATTGCACTAGTTATTTTTGTCATTAAAATCTGCATGAGATTCTCTTGAGATTAGCATTTTTTAGTGACCAAAATGTTCAAAATAAACTCAATGATTATTAACTTGTCTGCAGAATTCAGTCTTAATAATAGAGCTCCTCTAACATCGTGACAACACTGTTTATGGTTTTAAAAAATACCCCAGTTATGCATTGTAAAGGTCATTTTAAGCCCACAGGAAAATCTTTCCCAGCCTGTCACAAGTCATGAACTGAAATAATAAAGGCTTGACAGATGGCTTTTTATACACCAACCACTTTTGTGGCTTTGGGAGCAAAACTGTGGTAAAATGCTAAGTGGTACTAAAGGCAAGAAAAATGTCTTGAAACTGGTCTTGCAGAAAGAATTACCACATTTGGTGATTTTAAAGATCTATTTAGCATATTTACTCTGAAAGACTCTGTAAAGGATGTGTTTCCTGTGACTACTGTTGACCTTGTGTATCGACAAGCTGTGAAACGTTGTCGGTAAAGAAGACAGAGAGGACTTTTAGTGTGCTGAAGGCTTTCACTACAGTCAATCAATCACTGAGCCCCGTCCTTGAGGGCAGAAGATTTCTCCACTGAGTTTACCATACGGCAGCAACAGCAGCAGCAGGAGCATTTGCTGGACTGATTTCTCGCCTCATGGCTGCCGGCAAGCCATGCATTCAGCTAGAAGACAGGACTTTTGCTGCCGAAAATGGATTGATGTCATATTTTGCAGCAGAATCAAGCTCTCTGTTTGGTCACTTTAACTGCAGCGATCACTACAGGGTCGGGAAGCTAAAACAAGCACTGGGTACCAACTCTAAGGCTACTGGTAACTTACAGGGCAGCAGCCATTGCATTTTTAAAGGTGATTGGGTTAAACTCTGCAGATTGGGAGGAATACACAATAATAACGGAACCAATCAGAATCTGATTTTGTTGATGGCAACATCCGAATACATGAATAAGCGAGTTAGACACAGCAATATTGTTATGATTTCATTCATCTCTGTGGAAGAATTCATCAATTTAAAAAGGAAAATGTGCCATGATGTTGCACGGCAATCTGAACCCTACAAACTAGACACACAGGTTGAACTAAGATGTAACTATATTAATATAGATTATTATTATTGTTGATAAACATTTGAACTTGTTGAGCTTTTCCTGTTATAATTCTCTCTCTTGCTTTTGTTGTCCTCTTTATTGCTCAGTTAAGGTTGTGCAAAGCATGAACAGACACTTATCAAATAATATATCAGACTTTTGTAGCTATATATACATTAACATTTCAGTTATTTTGAGAAGCAAATTGTTTCACTTTAACTTCTTAAAAGCTGATATATTTTCATGCTGCTTCATGGCTACAGCAGCTGAAATTGCCGTCGTAAGTGGCTGAAATACACATCTACTGAGCACTGGTAGATGTGTATATATAGGTATCAGGCAAAATGGAGCCGAGAGGCTTAACTAACAAATGCTGAACTGGAAACTTTTTACCACAACTTAGACTAAATCACATTTTTCAGAGAAATGTACAATATAAACACACTTGCAGTAGCATGTGATGGTGAATTATATCTTAATACACACCTTGTACATGCAAAATTACTGTCCTGCTCTGACCACCAATTTAAACTTACTCATACTTTATTACAAGGCAAATCTCTACAGGTGGGATTCATAATGGTTTGAACGGTAAACAAACTTAATAAACTCTACACAACCTGATGTAAGTAGTGTGTATATATTTCCTAATAAATGCCACTGTATCAGTGTCAATATATATAAATATATATATTTTTTTAGCATTTTTTTGGTCCATAAATAAATGTGGAAATAAACACTGTCAAAATAAAATGAAAACAAATAAAAAGACAAAAGCAAAATGTAAACACTCATTTTTACGAACACAAGCTTGAAATAAAAAGATCAAATATGTGTCAAATCACCATTATTTGCCCAAATCAAATCTGCATAAAACTGCGTAAAAGCCAACAAACATCAACCAAACATTTAAGTAAAACGAACCAAACACATAACAGAATGTTAACAGACGTCATATAAATAATGAAGACTGCATTTCATTAAAAAAATCAATAAAGAAAAAAAGAAAACAATTTTCAAAAGACAAGTTAAGATGCAATCATAGCTTCACAGAGACACACTGATTCATTCTAACTTGTAACCTTGCAAATGTCACTAATAACCTGCAGGGTTTTTTTTCAATTTATTCTTGCTGAGCGTTATTTAGCACATCGTTATCAAAGAGGACTTTTTAGAAGAGGTAACTGTTGTAAATATATGTGAGAAAATGATTTACTATGTTATCCTCTTAGGTTGACAGATGTTCTTAGTTTTATCCAAATATAAGACAGACTTTTTCATGATTATTCAGTTTTCAAAACTATAAACACAAAAGACAGAATTCATATTTCAAGTCAGACAATCAGAAACAAACTTTTGCTATTGGTGAAAACATGAATAAATAATGAAATGGGACCTCGGCATGTAACAAAAACTGTGTGTGGCATTGCATTAGTAAAGGTTTTACTAATCAGCAGACATGATTTTGTTCGTGAATGCACTTTGAACAAAGTATTCAAAGATTACATAAAAAATGTTACACAATTAGAGCTGAGTATGTTCTCATAATCCAGTTGATTATTCTGTGAGAAATCTGTTACAAAGTAAAGATGAGTGGATGAGATCTCTTTGTTTCCTTGATTGTCTTAGTTGTTGACATTTTGAATGTGTCCATCAAAATATCTGCAGGACTAGTGTGGGTGACTTGAGTTATGTGTCACTGATGCAGGAATTAAACAGTTAATGTAACCTTCAGCAAGAGGTTAAACTCTTGGAGGATGAATTTGAGACCGGATCCATTTAGCAAGCCTCAATAGGTCAGTTTGCCCCTGTTCGAATATTGGAATTGGAATAAAGTGTTTACCTGATGCCTACTCGTCGGCCAGGACACTCTTGAAAACGAGATGTGCTCGTCTCAAGACGGACTCCTGGTCAAATAATTTTTAGATAGATAAAAGATAATGTCACATGTGCAACACGTTATTGGTTTCAAAGCATGGTTACTTTTTTTCTTTCCTTTTTAGAGCAAGACAAGCATGTAACCAAATGCAGTTCATATATAGAAACGATACAACCAGCACGGATCATGACAAAGTATCTTCCCTCGTATGAGACAAAACCCCCTTCATGGTTGGTCTGAAAGGATGGATTGAATCTATGTCAGTCTGAGAGGTGTCTGTGAGAGTGGGCAGCTTGAGTTCTGGTGAAAAGCTAACTCAGCTGGTAGTTCTCATAAAAAGGGCAAATGTAGATTAGGACTGTTGAGGTCAAAGAGCATACAGTATGCTGTGAAGGGCACAGTAGAAAACAAAACTTATCCACTTTACTGAAGGACATGTGAGGATTTTTTAGTTTTTAAATGCTATGCTTTTCCAAACAAAATGCAACCTTGTCTCCTGTGAATTACGTCCGTATACAACTAAGTCACAATTAGTCATTTGGGTTGCAATACACAAAAGCAGGGTGACGTAGAAGTGAGAGCGTTGAGGCCTGGCTGGATGGAAGTAAGCACAAAGCCAGAGATGGGGGTTTGTGTTATGGGGCATTGTGAAGCTTAAACATCACAATCTTTCCCTGAACTTTCAAAAAACATTATACTATATTGTAACCATGCTGCAGTTGCCGTTAGTAGATTTTGTCGGAATGAAGAAATTAAAAGTCATGAACATTTAGCAGATTTGTTTAACCTTTAAATGGTGGTTAGTTCCCAAATGCTTTGAGTTGTATCAGCTGTTCTGGTATAATCCAGTCATCAAGGCAGCGTTACGCCCCCCTACTCCAAATATAGTTGTATGTAAACGTAATTCTGAGGAGAAAATGTGACAAGCATCTGTTGTTGGGCTCTGATTGATTGGGACACTACAGTATTTGATTGTTGAGTCAACACTTGGGTTACAAAGCAATTTGCAAATATTGATGTGCCTGTCTCAGGCAAAATAATACACAAATACAAAGCCATGACAAAGAAAAACAACAATAACTGACAGAAAAGTAGATACAGACTGCAAGCTGAACCATTCATATGAGACAACATTGGCACACTGCATTTATGCAAAGTCAACTGTGGTTCTTTATTACGGTGATATTGGTTTCCGCTTAATGTTAGAGCATGAATTGTGTTCCAAAAGCATTTTTCACTGTATTTGTAGAAAGTCCCAACAGTAGAAAGTCTTTACAGTCCCAACAGCAAATCAAAAAATCAAGTACTTCAACAGTAGAAATGAAAAAATACTATTATGGGTGACAGTCACAGGCCTGTAAGAAGTGATTGGATGGTTTACCTTCCTGTTTTACTTACTTGCCTACATGTCCAAACACTTTCTGCACATCACTGGAGAAATGTTGTAATTCCTTATATAACATTATTGGATTATTGAGCATTACCAGTGAGAAAATAGCACAATAATGGCACACAAAGAAAGTGCAGCTGTATTTTACATTCCCACCTGAACCTACAACATGCTGCTCTGCTAAACATACCGAAGGATCTTGTCCATTTGTGTATCTTTCCGTGTTCTTTGTGGTCTTCAGCTTCCTCTACTTTTATTAGGATATGGTTACACATATCTATGCATGTGTTTGATGGTATTTATCTTACTAGTTTATATCAATCAGTCTATATCTTAAGAGATTCAGTAGAAATCGACCGGAATTCACTTTTAGGTTCGTTTTAGGTTCTTGAACCTAAAAGAGAAGTCCAGTTGCTTTCTACTGAAGCTCCTAGGATCAGACTATAATGTGTAACAGTTCAAGATGTTGTAGCTTTAGGTAGAAGTGTAAACTGTGGCTACCCCTCTTGTGCTATTTGCTCTCTAACTCTACCAATGTGTCCACTGAGCGTTGTCGAAAAGTCCAGCAATACCCAGTAAGTGAATGGACAGAGAGAGTGCAGGCAGGTAGGCTATCCAAGCATCTCCCATGAACTGAAATAAAGGACTACACAGGCTGTTACAGGCCTGCAACTGTCACGTTTGTTTTTAACTTTATTGTCAGAGCTATTGACTTATGTCAAGAGGTAAAGATACTTTCAACAAATACAACAAAAATGCTTGTGGAATACATTACATACTCAAGCTTTTGTATCATATTACAACTAGCAAACATTGTGGATTCTTCTGCCAGTAAAAATCTGCAGACGAGAAGGTGGCTTTATTGGTAAAGCCAGATGTAATGTAGTGAGAAGGTGTGGCTAATTTATAATAATAAGATGTGTGGGTTGTCAGTGTAGCAGCAATATAAACTAATAATATGACCTTTAAATCTTCAGGAAGGATTTCTTTCTTCCTGTGGAATAAGGAAGATTTGGTCATAAAATTCAAATTTTAGGAATTTTTCGATTACTGTGTAACAGTACAAAGGAGGAAAGCGTAATAAATGTGTACAGTAGCATATAGCTAATCATTTAATAGCCTTTGTTTAAAGAGCATCCATCCAGGATGTAAATTTTTGTTCAGTTAAATTAAAAACATAAATAAAGAGGCTGCACTTGATTGATTTACTTCACTGTCTTCTGATTGAATTTGTGTGCAAGCATTGAGCACACAAGAGAAGCTTTTAATACGTGATTTGTCTTTAAATACACTTTAAACAAAACAAACTGAAGCACCAAAGTAACTTCATCGTTTCAAGCTTCACTCAATAATCCTGTAATGTTATATAAGGAATTAAAAGATTTCTTTTCGACTTTAGAGACTACAGTCTCTGAACTACGACTTTGCAGTTCTACATTCTTTTATCTAGATTGACAAAGGATAAAGATGTCACTGTATTATTTAAAATATTCTGGGAGTAACAAATGAGATTACCCAACTCAGGGGTTGGGCCAGACTGTGATAGCGGATCTTAAAATATGTATCTGAACCATCAACAGATCTGAGTAATCCTCCTTATACACTTACAGTATATTCTCTCAGTCTTTTCCCTTCTTGAGTGGGACTTGAATAAAAAGCAGTACCACAGTGTGCTTAACTTTTACTCTACATGACATAGTGAATTATTACTGTCAGGTCATTTATAATAAAATGTCAGAAAAACTGTTAGAGCAGGCTGAACACATTTGCCAAAAGAAGTGGGAGAATGTGCAACATTAAGGTCCATGTAACCAATTCTTGCCCTGTTTGTGTTACATACATGTGCCCCTTTTTATCATGTAACAAGTGTGTCTGTTTCTATGATCATTATTCTTTCTTAACTATCATCTGTCATAGTTGACTTCCTTTACAAACATTTCACTAAAACACAGTAAAAGCATATTTTTTTGTTGATAAGGGAATAGCTTACACAGGGTCCCGCCTGTTTGCTGGACTGGACCTGAAGCATGTGGGTGCAGCACCGTCTCACACCAAAACATCTAATAACCATGTTAGTCCACAGTGTCATAATCAAAAACTGTACCATACAAACATGTCATGTGACTCATACATTTCTTTCAGTTTGCACCATAGACTTTATTTAAAAGATGGATGTAGCCTCTGTGTCTGAAGCCAACACAGATTTGCCTTAAACCTGCATTCTTTCTAACAGCCAGCAGGAGGCAACTCATCTGGTTGCAAAATGAAGTCTGATTTGAGCATGATTTTCATTTTGTAAAGTATGGTCCCATCAGAGTAAAACAGGTGATAAAGCAGGGTATGTTTTAGGATGTGTCACCATGCCTTGTGTCCTCAAAACCTCAGTCAGATCCACCCTCACCTCACTTCCCTTGTTGCGTCTGGTTTCCAAAAACCAACATCACAATGGGAAATACCAAACGTGAGGCTTTAAAACAGTAGTCCACAAACTAATGGGCGATGTCACAGTCGCTATGTCAAACTTGCACATACAGTCTATGCTTTGCACATAAAAACAGCAACAAAGTTGGCATTAGGAGGCTAGCAGGATGGTGGTCTTGGTTTCACTGACCATATGACTTTGATTCAGGTGACTGGAGTTTGAGTCCAGTGTGTCTTTTTTGTACTATTTACACACTTTGTTGAATTTACACTCACTGTTTGTGACTGTTTTCAGCTGTTTTCAGGTTCTGTTTGCCTTGATTTACTGTAAAAATTATTCTCTAGCGATGATGCAGTGTTGTGCAGAATGGTCTGACTGCACCTCATTATCATTTTTCCATAGGGGAAAAACTCCCTTTATTGTTTGTATATCTTTAAACCAATTATAGTTGTCTTGGGCAGTGCTAAGCTCAGGATGCAGCAACAGTGTCCCCTCAACATAGTCACAGGGGATTTGTTTTGGTGGAACATTTGCATATAGTGAAGCAAGCACTGTTGCTGAAATGGCTAATTTAACTAAAAACAACCCCAAAACCTCTGCAACCCAAACTGTCTGCAGACAGTGACACATAAATAGCAGAAGTGGAGGGCAAAGCACACAATGTCAGGCTTTTATTACCTGCAGTCTACAGCCAGTGAGTCTGTTAAAAAATACGTGTTTGCTAGAGTTGTGAGTCCCGACACAAGAATAGCCCCTAAAAACCACAAGTATCTCACAATTTTACAGCCGTTTTAGTTTTAATAGTACATTTGTGCTGTGGACCCACTTGGTTTTTACACATTTTGGTGTGAGACTGGGCTGTTGGGGACATTAAAACTTTCCTGTCTCCTGGCCCCGCTCTTTGTTTCTTTTCAAGGGGTTCATGTCTGGTTGATTTTGAGAACTCTGATATAGGTCGGGGTGCTGCTCATACCCAGGAGTGGAGATGAGTGGAAAGAGGGCCAGACACACATGCATGTGAGGTTAGCTTCCATCCACTCGCTGGCATCCAGTGGGGGGGTCAACACCAAACCAACGAGGGGGCGACCTGACTCCCTCCCGGACAGCGACATGCACTGCCTTCCAGTTAATCCAACCACAAAACTCTACTTTGGTTCTTTAGAAGGATTAATGCTGGTTACAACAAACTTTTTCTTAATATTATTTCAGACAAAGAAAGAGACAAAAGTAAAATATAAACAAACAAGATAGCATACAGGTCATGCAGCACAAGATGGCAGACACAATGCTTTTATGAAGAAAGAAGGCAAACGAATACTGATAAAGACAAGACAACAAGGCACGATGACAGGCAAGAGATTCGACCAGTCAGACAGGACAGTTAGATGAAGGCAGGTCTTACCGATACGGTCCAATCGGTCAATGGCGACTGTTTCGAACGCTCGTCGCATCATGGGGTACTCTTCTAGCACCTCATTAAAATGGTCAACAGAGAGGGAGAAGAGTCGACAGTAGGTGTCCGCACGTACACTCGCTGTTCGTCTGCCTTTGGTGAGCAGACAGATCTCTGTAAGCAAGAAACACCGAGAGACAAAGAAAAACAGAGAGCGTAAGAAATTTAGACACATGAAGAAGCAGTAACAGGAGTGGAGAGTACACAGGGGTAGAAAGGAGATCATCCCGGTAATTACAGCACACATTATCATAGAGACGAACCTTGAGCACGGAGGATGCCGGAGCAGAGGCTAATGTGAATGTAAATAAAACGAGAGGCCCATCAGCAGTGCTGTCACTTGCATTATACAGAGATAATTCATCATCCTGTACAGGCCTAATAGACCCATGAAATAGCCAGCTTTAGAAGAAACAAAACAAAACAAAAAAAAACTGTCCGGCATCACTGCACCGCGTCAATGCACTGCATCAGATGTAATGTATAGTTTCTGTATTACTGTAGATTCCTGTATTGCTGTTTCTGACGTGAAGATGTGAAGGGAACAATAGGACAATGCTTCACAATTAATTCTGCAGCTTGCTTCACAAGTAGTGATCACAAAACACATTTTCTTTGTAGTTAGTGTACATGTTTAGCTATCTATACCACTAACATTAAATGCACTATGCACACTAAAATTACTCAGATTATAAATTACAGATTGACCTGTAAAATACAAATTAGGACTAATGTGATATACCAGTATTAATACCTAGGATATTTAAAAATATGAAATATCGATACCACTTGAAATATGTGCATGTGACAACAACATTTATGTTGATTACCAGTGTTTTTCTGTAGCCTTAGTTTTAATTATTGTCATTAATGAGTAAGGAGGTCCAACAACAAAAAAAAGCACAGAAATATTAATACTGTTATGCAGCTCTAACACAGCTCCATGTGAGCAGATGGATTTTTAGCCACTTTAAAAGCACACCAAGTCTAATTCTAGTATCTTATTTAGAAATGAATATTGATGTCATGTAGGTGAGACATGATGGTAAGATCTGACACTCACAATACTTGATCTCATCCTTCACAGGAGGCAGAAAACATACAATTCTACCTAACCACCCCCTAATTCATTGATCATTTGATCCCTCCTCCATTTTTGCTTCTTTATCTTTTAGCACCGCTCAACCTCCGCCCACATTTGCACTTCTGTCCAGTCGACTGCACAACTTCCATCCTCATTAAATTGTTAAATGTTAAGTTGTTACGGTGTGATCTTTCTTGGCTCTGCCATGAGCTGTCATGAAAAAAGAGCACAGAGTGTGCGAGATGTGCGAGCAACACTTTCACGCTGTGGGTGTGAATAAGGTGTTAGTGCTGTTATATTGGAAAAGCTTCCTTTAAGTGGTACCTCCGGTAACACAGGAAGACACGTGGAGAAAAAAGGGACAGTGAAAGGAAACCCTGTGTTACATGTCATCTCACAAACGGTTAGAAACAAAAGCTGATAGAAAGACAGATGGTGAGTGATTGGTTACTACCAACAAACCTGCATGACGGGCTGTGTGGCGGCATCGATGGCGAAATGTTAGTGGACACCCAGCAGCAGGTTTAAAATGGGTTATGTAGCTGAAAATAATTGATACCCCCCAAATTACCAGCTACCGTGGTGCTAAGTTTAGATTGATGCTTGATATTGAACCCAGGATGGATTTAAAGTTACTCAGTCTCAATGAAAATAAGGTTGAGATCATATATTTGGTTGACCAGACGTTTTGGACAAATCTGATGTTGCTCTTGGCTCTTTGACTTCATACATCTCTGGTGAAAAACTGGTCAAAACTAGCTATTTAATAATCTAAGGTAAAGGCAGTTCTCTGTCCAACAAACTTTGAAAAAGTTCTTCAGTCCAATCCCACATGGGTAAGATGATTATAATTCTTTGCATGTGGCTGTAGAGCAGTCATCTCTTCAGCATCACAGCTGGAATAAAATGTGGCTGTTCATCTTCTAACAGGAAAAAGAAAGTGTGATCAACACCAGTACTGGCCTCCGTCCACTGACTTCATATCGGTTTCATGATGATTTTAAGACTTCATTGTTTGATTTTAAGAATTCAAATGGGTTGGTGCCACCTTATTCAGTAGAACTCTTACATCACCAAAACCCAGTTAGAACACTGAGGACGACCAACCAGATACTATAATCTAGGTGCAAAAATGGAGGTGAGACTTGCTCAATTGTTAAAAAAAGAAAAAAGTAATATTTAATTTGTATCATTTGATAGTACAGCACTTTGGTTGAACTTGTATTAAAATGATTTATGAATTATGTGACTTGACTTGATGGCATGTATGGGGTTTGCAGGGTGTGGAATGTTCTGCCATCATTTAATAGTCTTGATTCATTGTTTTATCTTTGAACAGAGCCTGGCTAGTTGTTACCCCCCACTTTCAATCTTATGTGACCCTAATAGTCTTCAGAGCCCAGCTTCATATTTAGTTAAGGACAGGAGAAAGTTGAAGGAAGTCATTCTCACTGAACTCTTGACAATAACATGAAAATGCATATTTCCGAAATATCTAACTGTTCTTTGAATAGTAGTATGTGCGGAAGTTTTAGGACAGATGAGATGTTGTCTTTCTCTATTGTTAAGGTGGCTAAACAATGCAAAGGTAAAGGTTAGCGCTAGTGAATACAAACCAAACTACCAAAAATCAAACCACCAATGAGTCCAACAATAAGCTCTACTAGCTATGCTTTGACTAGGATGTTAGGTACACACATCACCCCAAAAAATACCATCATCAGCAACAGTATAATGGTGTAGGGTTTATTTGCTTTGTCATAAAACCGTAAAGCTGCATGAATTCATTCTATCAGGCTACCCTGGACACCAGTTATAAGTTATTGAGAACTTGAACGCTCTGTGATGGAGAGTAGCAAAATCAGTATTTTTAGTTTATGCTTAGGTCCACTGTTCCAACACTGTACACATACATCATAAATCATAATGTTCAGTTATACCTCTGTCTCTTGATGTTTCCCTGGTTTCAAAGCTAAGGTGAGGAATAGTAAAACAAACAGGCGATATCGTACAAAACTAGATTTTCATACAAAACTTTTGAAAGCTATTCTTTGAAAACATACTATCCTGTCCTTTAAGTCTCTGGCTGATTGTAAAACTGTCCAGTAACCAGAGCAGAAACTTTCACGCTACTGCCTGGAAAACCTTGGTGTGTACCAGTGTATTTTAAGGTGTGTGTAAGTCAAGGCCCCGTTCACACTTCTCATGATGCGGTTTGACGCGTGTCTGTTGCCTTGTCACAAAGCATCACCGTTGACCCCCGAAGCATTGTGGATAACTTGCCATCACTTCATGAGTCACTTACTCTCATGGCAACTTACTCCCCTTCCCCCTCCGTCCCTGTGACTGGGACCGAGGAGAGGGAGTCCCACATGACTAAGACGTTCGAATTCGAGCCCATAGGGGATTTTCATGTGCTGTCTGTCATTGTGGTAGCATTATACTCCATTAGTCCCTCAGCCTCACAGTGACCACACTCCAGAGCCGTGATACCAACATGTAATCCCATTCACACGGAGCCCAGGAGTGATTACTGTGATACCTTTTTAGCATGCAGGTGTGCCGTTGACCGTAGTTGGAGGTGCTTTGTGACCTACTGTCCTCACAGACATCCTGCTCGTTACTATGCTAATGGTTTCTCGTGGCTGGGTTTGGTTTTGTTACTCCCTCTCTCCATTTCTGTCCCAATCCCCTTGGCTGATATTTCATTCTGGCCACGGCTCGGCCTGGTTGTAGGGGCAGAGTGAATCATTGGAGGAAAAGGGGAAGAGTGAGGTGCCTGGTGTAGCCAGCTGCTCCCAACTTGGGGCTCATCTACTAATGAGCAGCAGCAGGTGGTGGGAACCGACGGAACACAACAAAATGAGCAGTGCACCCTTTATTTTTTGGACAGATACCGTCCACACACACATCTTATAATTAAAAGATTAAATGAGTCATTAAAAGAGAACATCTACTCCATGTTCTCTGCATGTTTTTCCATTTCACTGAGCTGATTGTTGATGCTGATGCGATATTTAACCGTAAACTCTCCTTCGTCTTCTTGCGCGTATGAACTCTTTAGTTTTTTGCTGAAGGAATATAGAAAAGCTGTTTTTTTTCTTTGAATCTCTGCACATAATAGTTTGTGGTTTAACCTTTAAAAAGGTTTTAGACAGAGATTGAAAAAGATAATCCAAAAATTCCTGAAAAATGCTGTCAAGCTGCCTCATCAACTGGATTCATAGATATGATCTCTAGAGGTCCATTTTCTAGGAAACAGTTGCTTATATTAGTTCTTTGCCCATTTTTCCTATATGCCTCCATTGTAATCCAGGCTGGGACCTATATTCAAGCAGTTGGCAACTATTCAATAAGAGGTTGAGTCAATATTAAAGCTAAATGCCAAACATTTATTGTTTCCAGCTTCTTAATTGTGCTTTTCTGGATAATCTAATATTTGGGGAGCCTCCAAACCCTTTTTTGGAGGCTCATCGCTTCCACAAAATCTTGATTTAAGCATACAAATATATGTTCATTGTCGGAAACCTCAATCATCAAAAATGGTTGATAAAGCAAGATCTTGAACAGCCGATCAACTTTTCAAGATGAAAAATAATGTCAAAAAAAATTTAGATTGTAATAATAAAAAGTCCAACTATCAAAATATAGTACCACAGAAAGCAAAAAATTAATCTAAATTAATTTGAATTATATTATTAGAACATCAAGCTATCATAGTATAGTATCACTAAAAAAATTAATTCAGAATAAATTAGAATTTTAATATCAGAAATTCACACTATCAAAATATAGTTTCATGCAAAAACTGAACTTGAAATGAATCGAAATTATATTAATAGAATGTCATACTGTTATATATAATATATGTAATATATAATAATATATGGCATCACCCCACCCACCACACAAATGAATTCCAGATGAATTAGAACTAGAATGGTTAAATGTCACTCTAATAAAATATAGTATTATCCACAGCCTTTCAGTTTACTGAGAACTGCCAGCATTACTTAACATCGTCTAACTAAAAACTGTAGTTTAACTGCTCTTAGTTTCTCTTCTTTTTTGTGAAGTTGTTAGAAATGCACTGAAACTAAGTTTTGTTAACATCCTTTTATTAGAGCCAGGTTGACCAATGTCATTATCTGGACATTTCACCAAGGTTTCATAAGCTTGATCTATTTGTTCTATGTCACAAAATATCTCTGAGCTTTAGCCCCGAAGGATAGATTAATTAAATGAGAATTACTGCTGCCATGCGACTGCCACAAATCACGACATGACTCTGTGGAAATTAAGATGCTCCTCCTCTCCTGGAAACTCCACATTCAGTGTCACGATGAGAGAGTGTGCGACAGCAATCCTGTGGTTTGAACAAGAAGGAAAAAGACGACTCATTTCTTTCTTGTTTCTTTTTTTTGATTCACTGCCTTCCTTAGCTCGCCTGTGAGACATGAGCTGCATGCAGTAGACACACCAAAGTGAAGGTATTCTTAGACTCCTCAGCCTCCTTCCATAGTGGGGATGAACTCAGGGGATAAAATATGCAAGAATCTCTAAAATAGGAAACTTTGCTTTTGCCTTCATGCAGACACGACAACGTCTTCCTGCGGATTTTGTCAGAGTAAACAACATGCAATGAAATTACATTTGACATCTGAAAAATTAATGGTATCTGTAATGTTTTGGAGCGGGAATGGGAGCCGTGTCGAGAGAAAAAAAGGAAGAAAGAGGGATTGAGAATACAAGCACAGCAGAGAACAGAAGGAGGGAATTGCTCTTGTTTTTACACAGAAGAAACGTCCACAACCGCTGCTCTTGTTAACGTCAAGAAAATGCAGTGGGAACGTATGGAGGAGGATTCGTGTGTGTGTGTGTGTGTGTGTGTGTGTGTGTGTGTGAGAGAGAGAGAGAGAGGGTGAGAGTGGGGGAGAGTGGGGGAGAGTGGGGGAGGGACCTCTGTGTCCTCAGGGATGCCTGATCCACGCCTTGGCCCACTCCAGCAACCAGATGAGAGGTTATGTAACCACGGAAGCTGACTAACGTCCAACGCTGGTTAATGAGAATCTACATTTACAATAACTTAACTTCAAACAGCATCAAACGTGAGGCCTCGGGCTGCTGTCATGTCTCAGAATGTAACCGTATGAACATGGAGCAGGAATGCATATGTGACGGCGAGTTGCGTGTCAGTAGCAACATTTATAATTCATGATTGAATTTTCACGAGGAAACTTTGAAAAGCAGATAAATCTGAACAAAAAAAAATTGCTGTTATATTTGTGTTCTTACCTCCAAAGTAAGATCCGTCCGTCAGCTTCATCTCCTTGTTGAACTTGGTGATGACACTTGCAACGCCATGCTGAATAAAGTACATCTTCTTCCCCACTGTGCCTTCTCTGATGATGTAGTCATTGGGTTGAAAAACCTCAAACTTCAACTTGCTCAGCATCCCCGTCACAAAGTTGGGATCGGCGTTGGCAAACAGAGGCATGGTGGCCACAAGCTTCCGGCAATTGAAGTTGACAATTTCCTGGTGGAATGAAGAAAGGAAAGTGTTGATGAAACGGATGAGATAACGGCATAAATAATTCACTTATTTTCTGGCGAAAATGTGAAAAATCAGTTAGGTGGTCTTGACAGCACCGTACATTTTTCATCTGTGCTGCTGTCATCTGCAAACATAAATGAATTGGATGCATATTGCTGCTTTATCCCTAATACTTCTAAAGCACTTTCCATCTCTCCTGAGAAGAAACTTTTTGGCAGACGAGTCGGATCCTGATGAGTTTGCCCTCTGGTGCCGGCTACAGGCCATCTCTCTGGTCTCATCCTGTCCCCTCAGACCCAGCAGGAGATTAGGAGCTTGTTGTCTGTTTACCCACACATCTCTGTTGCCGTGCAGATGGAAAGCCGGAGCGCTTGGCATCTGCGGCGGTGTGTTGTTGACCCCGCATGAGGGATAACTCTCCTCCAGTGACAACAGGACATTAACAGGAAGAAAACCAATCTCTGCTACGCTTGCTAGCAACACGAGGGCAACACAAAGAGATGTTAGCTCAACCTCGGATGCCGGTGTCAGCTAATGCCACGGGGCTTTGACCTCAATCATGCACCAGAACTAATGAATTAGATAGTAAGCAGTTTTCATGCCCAGCCAGGATTCCTCTTGGGGAAACAATCTTTGGCTATGCCTATTTAAAGATTTGTCATATGGCAGAGAATAAGAGGCAGGGAGACAGAGGCGAAGGAAGGAGGGGTTGCAGAGGACAGACTGAACAGCAAGACAGTCTGGCTATTAGTTTTTACTGCTGACTGCATTAACTCCAAACTGCGTATGCTTTAAATTTATCATATTTATTATAAAGGCTCGTGTTATTTATTTTACTATGGTCTGAAAGTCAACTTAGAGAAACTTGCCTAAGACAGGCAATCCATCACAATGTGCATTTTGTCTTTATTTTAGTCAAAGTCACTTTGTCATTGTGTGGGATGCAGTTGCCACATGCTGTGGGTTTGAAAGGCATGTTATCTTAAAAACACCATCAAAATTACACCATTTATCAAAACCTGAAATTTCTAATGCAGAAATAATCATTAGATTTTCACCTTTCCTTGCACTTCTCATCTATAATGTGCCGTTTTGTTAGAAAAACTAGCACATAGTCCAAGGTTAAAACCATATTTTAATCAAAATCACTTTATTCTTTATGTCTCATTTTAAATACAACTAAAACTTTTATGTAAAAATAAAACATTTGCACTAAGCAGATTCTATAAAAAACAAGAATTCTATGCTTTTTTTTACATAATCATGAAGCCATAAATTACTGTATTGTGACCAAACGTTTGTGATCAGGTAGGAGATTAGTACAGACACAAATCAGTAATCCAAGTCATGAAATATCTAGAGTATATGAAGCCACCATTTGTTTCCACTGCTGATTATGTTTGTGGGCTAATTCCAATTCCGGTTTTCTAAATTAAACAAAGAAATTCAGCTTTCTTCCCCCCCCCTTTTTTTAAACAGTCTTTTGCGTTATAACTGTGTCATACCACACAAAAGTTCTCTCTACTTTTAGTCATGGTTGTGCTGTTTCCATGGAGGTGCAGGCCTTTATATGGCAGTGAGAAATGAGCTGATAGTGAATGAAAAAGTAACAGGAGAAAAAAGTGCCCCAAAACTGTTTGGGTTCAGAGCTCAATCTGGGATCTGAAATCTGAGACAGTAAATGGTTTAATATTGGAAACAACCAGATTTCCCTGTTGTTGTGTTCATGTTTGCCGAGCAGAGCGATTTCTGCAGCTAAGAATCAATGGCTAAATGTTAGTGACCTTGAATGGAACACGAAAGGTCATTTTTTTTACACTAGTTTCTGATCACAGCCGCTTAACAACAACAAACTGTTCAATGTGATGGATTACCTGTCTTAAACAGGGTTTTGTAAAAGATGAGCAGATGCAGCATTTGCCTAAAACATTTTTTTAAACTTTCACATCAGAGAAGATAATCATTTTAAAATTAATTCCACTGTTGCAATCAGGATGCTTACCTGAAGACTTTAAGCATCATTAGCCTCGACCCACTCAATCCCACACCCAACCCAAGGCTGATTCATCTGCTGAAGCAGTACTGTGCTGTAAATCGCAGGTAGTCTGAATTCTAGCCTTCCTCTTTGACATGCTGATGCAAGACTTGTGATAAATGACATGCCACAATCAGTAATAAGTGTGCTTTAACTGATTCTTGATTCTTGGCTTGTCTGAGTGCAGCGGAGTGGAGCTGATTCTGATCTCAAATTGACCCATAAGTCCACACTCCCCTGACCGGCCTGGATCCCAACGAGCCAACGCTCAGCAGCAATCAGACCGACTCAGGTATCAGCCCATCTGAAACGTGTCTGCTGATGTTGGTCTGCTTTACAGCTGCTTTAATTGATTTCCGACTGCTAAATGAGCGGAGGAAAAGCCCTACACGCTCTCGCTGTATCTCTCAAAACAAAACTTATGGCCACTTTACTGAAGCCAAGTAGGCCAAGTCTTGCAAAGCAACGCTGGATAAATTATAGTCACTGTCTGACAACAGAGCTGGTGCCATTAGTCGTGGGAACAGTATCTAATCGATCCTGCTAGAATTTATTACTGTTTGTAAAGTTGCTTTTAGTCTAATATGACTCAAATTGAGGTTGGCAGCAGCACACTCATTCAGGAAGGTGGCATTTAAAAGCTGGCATTAGTCCTCTTGTTTTTTTACAAGGCCAGTCGGAAGGAGAAGAGAAGAGGTGAGGGGGGATTTAAACGCTAAAACCTGCTAGTAATATAAGCAGATTTTATGAGGAAGGGACAAACAGTGTACATACTTCATTTCACATTATTTTTATAGCAAGTAAATCCTAATATTGCAGTTTTGATGCAACCATAACTAACCTTGAAAAGTTTTCTTACTGCATCTCTAAGCAATATTTCTTCTAAGCGACCATATTTTAGAACCACACATGCTCCTGTTATAGTAATTATGGGCCTTAAATCAACCCCAAACTGACCCACTTCTGTGGCTGTTGATCAGATAAAGACTTTATTTTTAGAAACAGGGAGTAAACAGGCAACACACCTGACATGGTGGGAAACCAACTAATCCCCATAGAGTTAGTATCACCAAAAGCAGCAGTCAATTAAAATTAGTCCGTTTAGAATTAGAAAGATTGTGACTAAGGCCTTACAGATACAAATACAGATATTTTTCTAGAGATGTCCACCTGTGCATACCACCATCATTTTGTATCTCTGCAGTGCTCGAACCATCATTGTATATCAGCGTTGCATCATTTCTACAGATGCTATCAACCAACTAATACTGGCCACATCAGAGGCGTTTCCATGTCAGTGAAGTGGTGCAGCAGTGCCTGGTTAAGTTGTAAACTATATAATACGATAATAGCTAGTGCTAACCGAAAGTACAGGACCCACTATATATTTCCTATTGTTGTTTTTATTGTTTGTTGAATGCGTAAAGCAACAATGTGCACATGGAAGTGTGACATCATTTCCCAAACTCTGCATTTTACATGTCCACATGAATACACACACATCTGGAGTTTTAAAAATGTGCACTTCAGAAGGCATTTGGAAAAAATCTTAGTTTGAGTGACCTAAAATGCTGCTAGATGAGAGGCATCCAACAGCGTGGAGAGGATGAAAGAAAAATGCTTGTTTTGCGGAAGGGACAAATCAAATATTCATATTCGTATGGACAGGGCCCAAAACAACTGAAAACTGAAGCCAGCAGACAATGAGAAAAAGCAGCAAAACTATAAAATCCCAAATCTGAAGCACAGCGTGTAAAACAGTAATGCAATCTAGCACTGTGTATAATGCAGCTGTTATAGATTATCTATTTTCATTCAGAAGTTGAGGACACTTTAAAGTTTTAGAAAAATGACAATAAAATAAGGTGTAATAAATCTGAAGTGGTTCTTGCTTGAAAGGAAGGTTCTGGTTTAACCTTCTTTCTTTACATTCTTTGGGAGAAGGTTGCAATCAACTAAAGCTGACACATCTTAAGCTAAAATGTAAACTTGCCTTAGTGTCCTCTTTTGCTCGGGTTTGTTTTTACCTGCCGTTCTCAAGGGAGCAGCTTTTGTTGTGCGACACTGTCTCAATGCAGATTTTAACTTTGCTGCACCACACAGTGAACTAAGCCTGTAGGATTTTCTGTGTAGGAAGTCGTACCTTTTTTAAATCCCTGTTACCTCGCTTGTGAGTGTCTGGGACCATGCAGCAGCTCTGCAAGGTGACTTAATGGGGCTGCATGAGGGATGGTCGTGACTCTTACGCTTGCTTTGCTTTTTATTTCTCTCCTGTCCGACATCCTTGTGCATAATTACCCATGTAATGTGCTGATACGAGGAGGTCAGCCAAGAACTTAAGAACCGCTTCCTTACTTTACAATAGGCTTTAAGATTCCTGCTCATTACTTCTTTTGGTTAAATCTAAAGTTCACTCAGGTGATCCTGTGTAACTATGTATAAAACAGCAATTGTTTAAGAGCTCTTGAACTCACGGTTGATAAACGCAGTGAGTGTAATGTTTCTGTACAGATCCTGGCTGAGGCTGGGTTCACCCAGGATGCTGAGGAGAATCCGTTTTGCTGTTTTGCTACTTGACCTTGTAAGATGAGATGACAGGTGTTGATATTTCATTTTCTGCTCCTGTGCATTTAAAGTTGCCAAATGAAGATTCTCAGCTCATCTTTAGAGAGAAAAAACTCATTCATGTTCCAAACTGTGTGACACCTACCTGTCAGAAGTTTTTTTTGTGTGTGTGTATTTTTTACCAGTTCCAAAAATAACATAGAAGCCTTCAAATGGAAACTCTGAAGATTCATGAACACCAAGGAGCTTCTGAGAGAGCTGATGCTTAAATTCCCTTTAGGGTCTTAAGAGAGAAGTTGTCTCACCTCTTTGAGCGGGTCATTGAGTTCACTCAGGATGTTGTCCTCATCAAAGATTTTGCCCTGGTAGCGATGTTCGTAATAGTCGTGGATTTTCTGCCGCATGTCTGCTGGAAGCTTGTGGAAAGACATGTATTGCTCCACTTGCTTATACTGGAAGAGGCAAAAAAAAAGAAGATGGATCAATTCAAATAGAGTTGTAACAAGATGTGGTGTGTTAATGTGTAAAAAATCTAAAATTTGAAAGCAATCTCAGCAAAGCTGAGTGTGGCCGTCACAGAGTGCATATTTGTGTCTCTGTATTGAGGACAAGTCGTGCTCTCACGTAGTCACAGTGCCATGTCCTGGTTCTGAGTGTGGGGAGGTGGAGGCAGAACGAGAGAGGCAGGTGGTGAAGGGAAGCAGGAACAAGTACAGGCCCGGGGCTATGTCAGACCAAGGTAGCAGTTCTGATTATCTCACCCATGCAGGAAGCCCAGTCTAATAGGCAACCAAGCTACGACCTAACCTGAACCAGCAAGCTGTACCTGATATCATGGAGAGATATGTGAGCTGCATAGACGATGGGCCAGATGGCATGGGTTGGATACAAGATAGTGTTGGGATTGATTTAATTTTGAGGATGTGAGTAGTGTCAGTATTGACTTTTTGTGTCTGCCAAGAATCCAAAAAGATTCTCTCACGCTTCTTTCCCATCTCAACCCACTGAACTCCAAGCACTTTCTGGCTGTTTTTTGCTCGAGGTACAGAAAACTCCAACGTCTTCTGTGCAGCATGACTCAGCTATACTTCCATAAATCACAAATAATTGAACATCTTGGATTATTTCTTGCACAAAAATTGATAGCAACCTATAACAAACGTCTAACACAACATTTATCCATGTGGTCCTATTTGTTACAAAAACTGGGAAAATATGTCCAGGTATTTTATTGCTTGAATTTTGAATGTGTTTCCATTCTTGTCTCCTATCTGCTCTGTGTAAACACAGCCTGCAGTTCATCCCAGTCCAGCTGAAAAGGTCCTGGATTTTTGTCACGTGACTGTTGGTTGCAGCTGAGTCAGTCATGGCTTTATGGTTTCAAAGGAGAGTGCAGAATATTTAGTTTTTTACAGACTCTGGCTAGTTTGTTTGTGAGCTTTTAAAAATTTCACTTGTAGAATGAAGTGGTTCTGATGAAATATTACAGTTTTATTCTTGGATCTGATTAATTTTCCAAAAACAGTGGCATATCACAGATGAGTAATTCTAACACCATTTGGAAAGTTTTTTTCTGCGAATTTTGGGATATGTAGAGGACACTGAAACTGCTTCAATATAAATTCCCTTGAAATGTATCATCAGATTAAACAATCAGAAATTTTTCACTTCACGTTGAGAGCATTAGTTACCACAACATGGAAAAGAATTGGTACAATTAGCAATTAGCAATCAATGACTTGTCTTACAAAAATAAAAAAAAACTGCATAATTTTGTATTTATGAACCCTAAATTATTGAATATTTTGCGTTTATGTTTTTTAGTTTGCTATTTTAATTTGGAATGTAAGAGAACATTACTGGTTTACCAGTTTGTATCACAATTTAAAACATTAAAGTGCACTACCTCCTCTGCAATAATCACAATTTAAGTTTTTAGTCCAATAATTATTACTCTTGCTCATTAATATGAAGAGAGAAGAAATTTTTATTTTTGTTAATGGCCATTCTTGTTTGGACACATTTGCTTTTTATTTTGCGTTTTATGCAACACTGCCAGTGACAAAGATGTGAGAAGTGTCCTGTTTCTGGTGATCAACTGAAACTTAGCTGGAGTTTAAATTCTGGCCACACTAACCTGAAGGTAAGAACTGACCCACAGGAGAAGGAAAGCGATAAGGACAGAAGATTCTGTGGCTCATCTATTTAGATCAGTCTCTGTTTCCTCACGGATTTTCCACAGACAGGGCAGTGAATGCAATTTTTCCATCCAGCCCTGACACCTGAACATAATCAGTGTTGCTCACATGAGCTTTAGTAACCATAGAAGAGCAGGAGGTGAAGCCAGCAGCAGCTGTGAGGCTGGTAGCTCAGTCCAGTCTCTATGACCGTTTTGATGCAAGGAGCCCCACAAAACAGAATTTGTCAGTGAGGGAAAAGACACTTGAGTCACATGCCTCCCTCATTGATTCTTCTCCCGGCTGCAGAAAGGTGATAAGGGACCAGGGTTTTGTTTTGCTGGAAATTGATTTATTTTGAGTTCACACGGTAGAAGTTGAATAGTCTGCAGTGGTTGGACCAAGCCGTTTTGACTAAGGTGGCCAAGGAGTGCACAAAGTCGGGCAGGGGTGGATGTATGTGCATCAGCTTTACACCACATCAAGTCTTCATAATGACCTAATTCCGTTCCCACATAAACCTTAATTTGTAGTTTTATTGGTTAATTATCCAGTTACTTTCTAATGGAGCAATTAAGATCAATGCAGAGTACGTTCCTCGTTATCCCACCTCATTCATTTGTCTCTTTGTCCCTCTCTTTCTCTCTCTAGAAATAGTCTGGACCTAGTCAGACCTACACTCACTATGGGATGTGCCACTTGGCACAAAATTAACCCACTTCCTTTCTTGCTGATGGCACTCCTGGGGCATTCCTGTTGATATAATTCAGTCTGTGTGCACTTTGTTATCATCAGAATTGAAAAACCAATTGGAATATATGTTTTCATGCACTTTAAGATATAATGAATTAAAATTTTTTTGAAAAAATGGGCAGAAATTGTTTAGACACTCAACTTTGTATTTCAGTGCATTCAAATGCAATCGCAAAACTATAATTTCTGTGTTTTACAAAGCCACTGGTTAAAAAATAAATACATTAAATACATTATTTATTTTTATATATATATATATATATATATATATATATATATATATATATATATATATATATATATATATATATATATATATGATGTTTTTTTAGTTGGTTGTTTTCAAAAATATAAGTGACATGTTATCGACATCCCATTTTGTAAATAATTTTGAATAAAAATGAGCAAATGTAAAAAAAAATAACAGCAACAACAACAATAATAATAGCTATATGAGAGTAGTATCAATCTTCTCACCTTATTTTGAAAAAAATCATGTTTAAATATGCCAGCTTTTCTAATTTACACACCCCAAAAAATGTCTTTATAGGATTATTTTTGACACTGAAAGCTGCACATTCAAAGTATTCCATAAAAAAATAATATATTCTTTTGATTTACACCTGCATTTGATAATAGCTGGTTTTGACACTTTTCACTATTTTTAAATCAGTACAGTATTTCAAGACAGACATGTAGTTACAGTATCTTTTGATTAGGCTCTAAACCTCGGATATGATATGTGATATATGTGGGAGAGCTTGGCCACGTTTTAAAGTCTTGAGCTGCTGAATGACACACAGCTGTACTCGCTCTTCCAGTGATTCAGCAGCAGGACATCACAGCAGCATGTCCTCATATCATGCATACTTTACACTCTCATTTCCTTCCCTCCACTCCCACTTTTTCTACGATTCCTCTCTTCTCTATAGCTTTCGCTTAGTGTGTTTTTCTTCCACCTTTTTAAATGATGGCTTCTCTCTCTTTAATCATATGTCAGTTATTCTAAACACAAGTCAGCATGAAAAAGTCATCTCAAGACAATTAAGATGAGAATTTCTCTAATTTTAGTGGGACTTTGACACTAGTTTTTTCTCCATTTTCCTCATCATGTCCTTGTCATAAACATCCTCTGCCCTTAGATAACTTGCATCCTCACACCAACGTCCATCTCTGCGTCTATGCTTCCAATCCCCCAGCTGTGGCAGTGATAGATGTAATGACTGGAGGCTCAGCACCCTGAACCCATCCCTGCTGCTCCTCAGCCTGCTCCACTGATATGCACAGCCATGCAGCAAATCAGCCCTGGCTCAACTCGGCTACACACTGGGGCTCTGTTACCATGATCATGGCATTCACAGCCTCAAAGCTGTCAGTTCGGTGCCTGGAGGGATGTTGAAAGGATAAAATGGGATGTAGATTAAGCGTATTTGCCGTGAAGCAGATGTACATCACATACTGAGCAAGAGACATGTCACTAATTCAAACAGTATGGGCTCACTTGTTTGCTGTAGGCAACGAGCTGTCACTAGCTTTTGTTGGATTGTAGCTTTGACATGCATCTAGCTATTTTATGATCAGTCATAAAATTATCTTTTGAATTACAATGAATTTGCACTTATGATGAATTGACGTACCACTGATAATGGTGTTATTCTTTTTCTTTTTTTAAACACTGACCTGCTCTATCCCACTACATCACTATTTTATTTATATCCGTGAGTGCGTTTAATGAGAGCCACAACATTAAAACCACCCAATGTTGTGTAGGACCTACTTGTACCACCAAAACTGCTCTGAGCCACGAACACAGGACCTCTGGGGGCGATCTGTGGGGATAATGGCTTCCATGGATCGGACTTGTTCCAGCACATCCTGTTAATAATCAGACTGAAATCCGGATAGTTTCTAAGCCGGGTCAACACCTTGGGCTCTTCCTGGAACCCTTCTGAAGCAGCTTTTGCCGTGCTGCAGGATGTACTTTCCAGAAGGAGGAAGCTACTGGCACTGAGGAGTACTGTTGCCATACAGAGGTGAGCTTACTCCAAATCAACATCCACATCAATGCTAGAACCCAAGGTTTCCCAGCAGAACACTGCACTGCGAGAAGATGTTCAATGACGTTCATTCCACCTGTCAGCAGTTTCAACGTTGTGGCTGATCGGTGTGTGTTTCGCCTGCATTTATGAGAAAACCTGCTGATGATTAGTGTGAGGATGAAATTTAGTCTGTCAGAGGATAAAGCGAGATATTATCGTTCCAGGCATCCCACTGAGGATAACCTCTTTAGCAAAGATGCGATTTTGATCGTGGTGTTGACAAGATTATTCTTCTTTTTACATCTGCATTTTACTATGTCAAAGATTTAGCACAGTGTCAATTTTGAATTGTGGATGTGTCATAGTGAGCTTTAGCAATAGCCCTTTTACAAAGGTATACGAGTTGTTTTTTTCCAGCTGGAAGAGTTTTTTACGACAGCACCAAAATGATAGGAATTTACATTTTTATCACCAGTTTTGCTCACTGAGATTTCATTTACTCACGCAAAATAGACATTTCTGTTTATCAAAAGGTTTGAAATAACAGGAAAGGGCCTATATTTGTCAAATACGGTATTTATGGACTCCTTGTCGTTACTGTACACATAGCAATGCGTAGTCACCCCCTTCAAACGCTATTCTGAGCCATTAAAACCATGGTTAGAGACTGCAAACATAATGACAAGTCTTAAGTGCCACATAAAAAAAAGTTCTGTGACATTGTGCCAAAAGCACACAGACGTCTCTAAATTGCATTGACCATGAGAGCAACTGGCAAGGTCAGACCATCGTGCTTGAAAACAGCTAAATGCTTTTATGAGCAAGGTGCAAATTAATGATGTGGTATTTTAGCATATCCTGTTATGGTCACAGCCAAGGTGACTCTGCTGATGCTCTGATAAGAATTATGGCATCAAGCTCCCACTGGACAAATAATCAGTACATTATGTGTCAGTCCAGTAATGCTTTTGTGCCGTGCACATCTGTGCAGATAAATACAAGAGAGCTGCAACTGTTTTAAGTTTTTTTTTTGTTTGTTTGTTTTTTTTTTGGTGTAGAGCTGAAACATTTATACAAATAACTGATTAGTTGGTTGGCAGAAAAATAATAATTCCAATCATCTTCTAAGCAAACATGCTCAAGATCCACTGTGTTCAGTGATGGAAATGTGAAGATTTGCTGTTTTTCTTTGAAAGATGTGATCTTTGACAGAACATTTTTGGGTTTCAGATTATGAATGTCAGTGTTTTCTGATATTTTACAAGCAAATTATAAAAATAAATAACTGAGAAAATAATCAGCAAATTAATTGATACTGAAAACAGTTAATTGCATTCAATATTTGCTGTTCATTTTCTCGATTCTTCAGAAAAGTGTTTACCAGTCATTAGATGACTTGTTTTTTTTGACCAATAGTTCAAAAAGAAAATACGTTCAGTCAGCAAGAATACTGAAAAAAAAATGCAAAATGCTTCAAAAGGGAGTTAAATGATTAACTGCATGTAAAAAAAGTTGCAGATTATTTTCTTGAGTCAAGTAATTGTTGCTGCACCAATTTATTTTGCTTTTAGGCAAGGAAGCAACAACTGCTCTGTTTTAAAAACTTAATTATAGAATGCTTGGCATGATTGCCTGAAATATTGTGACTTAGACAATTAACCCCTTATTTAAACTGTTGCAGCCTAAATGTCTAAAAGCTGAATAGTTGTTTCAGCTCTAACACACAGTGTGTACATGCAAATAAGACTTTCACGAGATCAACAGCTGTTAATCTCTCTGAGTCACATGACTCATTGCCTTTAATTTATATGAAATGAAAATATTTAAAATATTTTTTATAAAATGATTTATTCCATAAACTCTTTACATAAAAATTTCTAGATACTTTGCTGGTAAATCAGATTGCCTGAGATGACGTAATCAGCTCTTCATTTTAATCATAACCATGTTCTGAAGTGGATCAAGACATACCATAGGGGGCTTTAATCCGCTGCACGACAATGTTGTATATACATAGAATTCTGCAGCATAAGCACAGGCAAAGTTTGGGAGTTAAACTCGGCTTCTTGCGTGCAAACACAAAGCGCATCAGTCAGTGGCCGTCTGTTCTGGGAATTGCCCAGGCCCCTCAGTGGGATCACAGATGGTGGCTCGGTTGAAATGCTGGATAATCACCCCCACCCGAAAAAAAAAAAAAAAGATGTAATGATGTAATAGGGACTGAAATGAAAGGAAATAATAAAACGTGTTTGCTGGCAGTATACAGACAATGAGGTGGCTGGTCATGTCAGAAACCTCCTCACCCTTTTGACCTCATATGATCTGCTTGTGGAGGGGTGGAGGGAGAAAATCCTCTTTCCTCGTCATCGCTCCGGATATTGTGATCCGTGAGAGCTCAACCCATTGGTCCTTAGAGCCACTGAGAGAAGACTTAATTTATTTAAGTCTAGCTCCAATGAGCTGGATTTTATGCAGTCAGAAGGAGCAAACCCCTCAGATTAATACTTTAAGGCCATCCCAGTGGTAATTAGCATTACTTACCTTGAGACAACAAAACAGTAATGATTAGTACATCACACTGTGCAGTTTTTTTTTCAAAGCTTCTGAGCATCATAAATTATGTAGAATCAATCTTCTTTCCAATCTCGTGTACTTATTAAGTGTGCCAACGCGTGATTCTTACCTTTTCTTGGTACTGCCTGCGTGAGGAGTCCAGTGATTGGATTAGAGCTGTAGCGTGGCCCACAAACATAGCGTAGCACGTGGCGCCTACAATCATACTCAGCATGGTGATCCACAGGTCAGACATGCTGACGGGCGCCCGGGCTCCATACCCGATGCACAGCATGTGGCTCATGGCTTTGAAGAGGGCGTAAGAGTACTGCTTACCCCAGGAAACGTTCTGCAGGGATGAAAGAGAGAGAGAGAGGGAGACGGAGAGGGGTTGGGGGGAGTTACTGCAAGGCAAGGCAGGCAGGAAAGGCTCTCCAGCAGGCAGAATGGAAAGACAGGCTTTCCTTTGATGGATCACTGAACCTCAACCAAACATCCTGCCAACATGCACTTGGTGCCTCAGAGCTAATGCCCTTACTGAGTGACTGAGCTTTCTACCGCTTTACCTTTCCCCTATGCTCTTCCTCTGCCTCCATCTACCTGGTCTTAGTCATTTTTCTGTTCACCAAAGGGTAGAAAGCAATTTAAAAAAAAAAAAAAAAAAAAAAAACTCTCTTGGGAGCAGCTCTTTAAGCAGTGATTTCCCTGCCTGAGAGTCATTTCTTTAATCGTTCTCAGTATGAGTTCTCCTCAAAAAGTAAGGTTGTCTTGTGTGCCGGTAACTACCCTAGAATATCTTGAATGGGGTTCATGAGGCCTGTTTTATACATTAATGTGTCCAACTGAGTTTATGAGAAGCTATTTCATTGTTGTTTCATCATTATTCAAACTATGTTGTTTGAAAAGTAGCACATCCCTCTCTACCAACGGAGAAACAAGTAACCGAGCAGAGGTGAACTCAAAATTACCTGATATAACTCCTCACATTCGTCTTCAGTTTTTCCACAATATGCACTGAAGATGTGTATAGATTATGACAAGACGGGCTGCTGCACACGGATACACTAGAGGCCTTTCTGACCATCTGTAATGGTCAAGTCAGTTTAGTGAATTCTTGCTACAAATTCATCTACACTATAGCCCGACTGATACAAGTAGCAAAAATTCTAATATATTAGCCAAGTGATATTGAAAAAGTAATATTATAGGATCACTGTTTAATAACTATCCAGTAGCGTACTGCACAAACTAATTAGTAACTTAAGATATCACTTGACTCCGCACCACCGTCTACTCTGCTACATGTGCTGCAGTGGAGTAATGTAAACACTTGAGTAGGAGCACTCTATTCGACAAACCACATGGTGACACTGAGTCTAAATTACCCCAAGCATTTTTTCTGCATTGTCTTTTTTTTTTTAATCAACACATATCAGACAACATATATGCTGGTTGACATATCTCTGTGACAAAAGTGGCTGATCTAATTTATCAACTGTGATCAGTACTACATCGGGTCAGTTTAAAACCTCAGAAAAACACACTTTTTTTTGGGAGAACCTTAGAGTGAAATTTTAAGGGCTCAGCATCCTTCAGACAAATACTTGTCATATCTCTAGAACAATCGCGCCCACTTCATGCAGCAATTTTGTAAGGCTTCCTTTGGTGTAAACCTTTCAGGATTTGAAGCTCTGGATCAAACTGTTGTTTTATTCATTACACACCAGCTTCCATTGTTTTGTATGTGTATGAATAAGTGTAACACCAGGAATGCCTTCACCATTATTTGAAGGATTGTTGCTTCACGCCCCTCTCCACAGTGTCAGCCTGAAATCTCATTAGGAGTCACTTCCCACGTAGACTCTCTTGTAGAAGCCCTTAAAATTTGGTAATCCACCCACATTATCAGATAGGATCACAATACAAGGCTTGAAAAGCTTCTGAGCTGCAATGTAGAATTCACACTTTTCTGTTTGTTTTTTAATTTTTTAAGTTTTTTTATTTTACACTTTTATTGGTCTCTGCCTGAGGAGAAGTCACGTCTGGGAGTGAGAGCAGCAGGATTTAGACTCCTCATTAATACAGTACATGTCAAATGTGAGAGTGTGCCTTTCCCCAGGGATGTGCAAAATCTCTAGTGGGCAACCGAGCAAGCCCATTGAGCCTATCTGTGAAACCCAGTAAGTTCCTATCTGGGGACAAATGTGACATCTCCCTGCTGCAGGCCTTGTAGCCAAGTTGCTGACTCCTCCGGTAGCTTCACCTCCTGCGAAGAAGAAGTGCTGAGGAGGCGCTCCACAGAGAATACCTCTCTCACCCACAATAGAGGAGCTAATGAAAGAAATATGAAACCTCTTGAAAATACAGTTAATCTCTGTCTTTTCTATCGGCTGGCATGGTTCCACATGCCACGTGATTATACAGCACATCCCATCATGTCCATGGTGCCTCCTTTTGTCATTCTCTGTTCTGCTTGACGCCACTCTGTTCATCAATTTGGGATTAAGCGAATGAGTAAATTTACAGCCAATCATTTGCTGTAGATGACTCATCAATTCTCATCTCCATGCTGATTAGTTGTTTCTTTCAGAGGCTGGTTAGAAGGTTTGTGATAATTACATTCGCCAGTTTAATGACAAATATCAACCCCTTTATTTGGCCAGGAAGTTTTGATTATGTTTTTTTAAAGGGAGGGGGATTAAGCCAGCAAAATACGAGCTTCAGGTTCAAATAACCATCACAGTATTGGAAATATCTTTTATATCTGCAGAACTAGTATTTTACTGCAGCACACAACACATGCACTGAATAATCTGTTTACACGCACAGAACAAATGCGCCCATCCATGTAACCGGAACAAATGCCGTTTGGGAGGTCACAGGCCTTGGATGTCCATTCACATGTGTACACTTAGCATGTGCGGTTGAGATGCTGGGCGACTGTTTACTGAGAAACACCACGCTATGTTTGTGTTGACATATTTGTATGCATGGAAAAACCAGAAAAAAAATCCTAGTTTTGCCAGACGATATCACATCAGCTGGAGTGACTCACTGCACCTTTTTTGCTGTTTGTCCTTGTATGGTGCACATATTAACGGATACAACAGGGAATGTCTGCAGTGCTTTGGGTCATAAAGGGCTCGGGGATTGACATCACATTGTGTTGCACTGTCGTATTTTAGAAAATCTGTTTATATTTAGAGCATATGACGCAGTTGCTATTTTGGGGGGAGATTTCAGTACAGAATTATGAATAAAGATGAACAGCGAAGTCTGAAAGGAGCAGGTAGGAGACGGAAACAAATTCATAGACGCTGAGAAACATTAATGTGATCATGTTTAACATACCTGCCTTAAGTTAAAACGACAATTTGAAACACAGGTGGGTCTGATAGCAAGTGCCTATTTGCATTTGCTGGTGATTTTATTCTACATCATAAAATCACCATAAAAAAATCTTATTATGACCAACACTGTAATAAAATTTAAAGGTATCTTTTAACAACATAACATATAAATCTATCTTGTTTTTAGATGAACAGAACCAGATAAAATGTTACAGTAGCTCGTTGCTGAGGTTCTCTTTAGTCTGGTTTTATTAAAGCAGAAGAGAAAAATCAGCTTTAAGGCAAAATTGCCTAGCCATGTATAGAAAAATTGACCAGTGTAGCTCATATTTATTATATTGTTAGTTACATGAGTGCATTGGGTAATTTGAAGTTATAATCTTGGCATTCAAAAGTGGCTTTAAATTTGCTGTACATCTTCATTGTTCTTTATTATAACACTGGCAAACTAAGTCACATCTATGTCGTATTGTCTGACTCATAACAGCAAGTTTCATTAAAAAAACAAACATCTGTTCATTTATGTTTCACTTGCTTCCAAACTCCCAGGTTTTAGGATTATAGACTTCAGTGCTTCCTTAAGCCGACATTATGTGACTGATTTTCTAAAGATTTCCAGCTTTTTTTTTTTTTTTTTAAATCGTAATGACTCTCAGCAGTTGTACAACATGGATCAGCAGCAGACTTTTCCTTTGTCAATATGATGGTAAAGAAGTGCTGATCTGATGAAAAGTTATATGACTGAAGTAATGCAGGTTTTGCTTCTTGTTGTAGAAAATTATTGTCAGGTTTCTAAATATGAGAGAAGGGAATACAAATTCATAGAAATCACAATCCAGTTGGTCAGTGTGGAACAAGAAATTGTGCCTGTGAGTTAACATCTGGGAACCGCAGGTGTAAAATGTCTGATACTAGGTGGAGACAGAGTGAGAATATTCTTTAACATTGAACATTGTGGTCTGCAAATTGTACTTTACAAGAGCTCTCCACTGAACATAACAACAACACAGCACAAGCCAAAACAGCAGTGTTGCAGTAACACATTTTTTTTTAACATCTCTGTTCTACACTCACTGTTGTTTTTCAGTTTGCTTGCTTGATTTTGCATTCTTGCTGCTATTCCAGTACGTGACTCACAGTTCTGGTGCAGTGCATTATGATCACAACGAGGCCGTCATACTTAGCACCTGCTGGACATTTTTGTCTGTTGGCAGCAGCAGTCAAAGGACAGATGTAAACATGTAGTTTTCACCACTATATGAAATGTGACGAGAACCAGAAACATCCAAAATTGACAGTTTCTTTGCAATGTCTATACATCCTTTGGTAAAAGTGAGTCATTGCACTATCAGTGCAGAAAGTGTGGTTTCTGCTGTTTTCCTATCTGCTACAATCCCCTTCATTTCAATAAATGTAGCTAACACAGCAAATGTATTCAATTCCTTCAGAGTTATTCTAAATATAATTAAGCTCTCGATGCAGCAAAACAAGTGACATCAGATACTGCATATTCATCTTCATCATCCGCTCTGAACAGATCCACATATGGATTAAACAAATCCCATTCCATTCCAGCTTCAAAGTTTCTATAATTCGATTGAGCCAAGTTTTTGACAGTGTAACAACTAGCCATGTTTCAGTTCACAAAGTTTTATCTCCAACAGTTAGCTCACAAGAGATATAACCGGTGGAGAATCAGCCAGCCATGATAACACTGGACTTTCAAACAGCAAAGTTTGACTTCTGGTTTAAAGCAAAGTTTCTTTTCCTCCTGTTCTGGACCTGGAATTCCCACAGTGACAACCTCAAGCTGTCACTAGTGTTGCCTTTAATCAGGTTGTCCCAAAGCAGTGAGACATCAACCCACACTCTCAATTTTTGCTACCTCAGTTATCAGGACAAGATGCCAGATATGTGACCCGATTCAGAGCGCATCTTCAACCAAAGAACTCATAATGTGTCTTGTAATGTCAATATACCACCATGACCAGCTCTTCAACCTCTAACAGAAGGACAGTCCTTACAATAGCAACCGAGTGTATCATCTTTATAGCCACGTTAAAAGTGACTCTAAGAGAGACATTTTTGGTTATGGACCTTGTCAACTCCAAACCAAGTGGCAACATCTGGTGCTGAAAATAATTAAGCTAAAGTGCCAAAATCTGCAGTTCCTAAAATGGCCACTTGAGGCTGCTCCAAAAGCGAGTCAATTCCTATAAACTCTAATGTTAAAATGTCCATCTTTACAGCAGAAAATAACATGTTTACAGTGTGGTAGGCAAAACAGTTTTGGTCTCCTTAGCTCATTAACCTTTCATTACTACTGTGCGTTGGTGAATTTTTATACAACGTACCCATTAAAATTTTATTAAGACTTAAAGTTATGCATATTTAAGGGCCTAGCTGCTTTGAGTGTCATGTGGGTACCATCACAGGACAGCATATGACCCACCTCTGCTCCACTCACGCTCATCTGCTTTGATCATTTTAGGATTAGCTGGGAGTTTGGCGGAGTTATGTCCGGCCAGATCCACCTCACTGAGCTTTAAAACCTATGGTTGACGTCATAGAGGGATGGTCCATCTTTATATACAGTCCATGCCCCACAATTACAACTCTTATCACCCTAACAAACAAAGAACATTTTTATACAACAATACACCAATTGGACCCAACTTCGCATCTAGCAATTTACAAAACACTGAAGTAAGTTGCCTCTATTATAACTTACACAGTACTTTTTTGCAAATTTATTGGCTTATATGTGGTCTAATTAGTCCTGTTTTGATTCCAGTTTTGTATATGATATGATATGATACAATACAATTTCTAGTGGTCAGATCCTTTTCTGAGTAGGAATGCAAAGTACCATTTTTAAAGATCCCTACCTCAAACACCATTCTGAGTTCTTTCATTGACCGATGAAAGTAAGGGGAGTCTCCCTCCACTGACTGGATAAAAGAGGGCTCTACTCTACAGATTCAACCTTAGAATTAGTTCTGAAACCCTCCTTGACTGCACAGAGAAGAGCTTCACATGCAGCGTTATTGCGTTAACCTTATTTGATCATTTCACCGGTCAAATGGTAAAGTTAGATTACGTAATAATCCTGCCTAATCATTTATCAATCTATTTGAGCATGTTTTCCCTGCACTGGTTGTGTGACCAGGAGGGCAATCAATGATTCCCCGTCATCCCAGTGTTGGCAGTGACCCAGAGGCTTTGGTTGTTATTCATATTGATGAACTATGAGACTAACAGGATGCAGTGCACTGCTGTAAAGGGCAGGTTTGACCTCAGCAGGGTTCACAGGACAAATAACAAAAATTGGACTTATTCTTCATCTGTATTCTCACAGATGCACACTGACTCGAGAGCTAGTTTCACTGCAGCATAAAGTACACTGCAGAGGGTACATGCGTAGGTTTTACATTTTGCACAACTCTTAGTTTCCAAACTTCATAAAATTTTACTTTTACAAACATTTCTTTCTTTTTTTTTTGCTTTCATTTTTCATTTCAGGCAAATCCTCCATTTGTGTGCTCTTATCCATAAAGAAAGTAACTGAATGAGCAAAACATTGGCATTAACTGATGACTGTAATTACTCAATCATATAACTCTGTAAAACCCGACAAGCTGTCCCTGCATGGAAAAAAAAAGTGGTGCATAATATTCATTTTTCAATTACATAATCAAATTGCAAGCTGTTCTCCCTGGGAGTGCACAGAAGGCACAACAGTCGTTGGCCACAAGTGAGGAAGTGAAGGGGTCTGCAGGCCTGCACGGGCACCAAGCTGTAATCTGGCAAGGAAAGCACTCGCAATGGTGGATCTCAGTGGGAAGGTTGTGGGTCCCTTTGTCTCATATGTCTTCATGCTTATTGCCTGTAGCCGTCCCAACGAAGGATTCATCTTGAGAACAATTTTTTAGAGACTTCCTTCTTTGGGGATATTAGGTTGACTTGTTAGGGGATTTACAGTATTTTTTATTATCAGTTATTCTGCAGATTATATTCTCAATAATGGTACATAAACTGTCAATAAGAAGAGCGACTGTGATTTTGTAAAAAATTGACCTTTTCTGTCCAACCAACTGTTCAGGATCCCACAATATTCAGTTTCAAATGCTCACATTTCAGTGGCTGCAGCCTTGGACACTTTCCCCCCAGTACCCCATTCTCACAATACTTCCAGACTATAATTCAGTCTATCAGCTAATTGTTAAGTCAGATAACTGTATCTGCTGTAGCTGTTAGTTTGGCTATACAATCCTGGCCCTAATGATAATCACTATTAATTTGATCAATATTCATTATTATGTTTATTCCTGGATTTTAGGGACAAACTGCTTTCTTTTTTACACTTTTACATTTAAATTGAGCACCGTTGAGCTACATTCCTGCTAGAGTGAAAATCTTGACGTCAAATTAAGTCTTTATTCACAGCGTATCTCCTTGTTGTTGGTCTTGATTGAGCAACATACCCTCCTGTATTTTCTCTCACAATGTATTCCTGCTTCTTTCAACACTGACAGGCTTTCAATAGATGTCTACACCAAATGATTAGCTGTGAGTCTATGATTTTTGAATATCACATTAGACTTTTTTTTTCAACTTACCCAATGTGGCAAAGAAAAATGTATGACTCTTACTTAAGGTGTTTTTTTTTACTTTTTTGAAAGAATAAAAGCTAATGCACATAATGAAAGATGGAAATACCTTTTTTGAAGAAGTTCTAATGTAACATTTAAGTCCCAAGAATAATCATCGGGTTCCACTTCTTTAATTGTATTCCTTACTGGACCGAATACAACA
The DNA here is from genome assembly GCF_022539595.1 of Amphiprion ocellaris. Taxonomy (NCBI): domain Eukaryota; kingdom Metazoa; phylum Chordata; class Actinopteri; family Pomacentridae; genus Amphiprion; species Amphiprion ocellaris. Next base: position 12,273,482 of record NC_072782.1, read on the forward strand.
TGGTCATACTAGCTGGCATGAAAAAATCATTACATGCCTGATTAAAAAGTAATTCTGAAGACATCTCTCTGTTTTTCTGGTATAGATGGCCATAGTTTGGGTTGTTTCTTCTATTTTGAAGTTTTTAAGCCACCTTCTGATAGCACTACACAACGTGGTTTATTTTAAAAGAATTAACAGGCCTAATTTGTGTCAAGTTTTTTATAATTTAATGCAACATTTCAAAAGTTTTGCTCAAATTCACTTGACAGTCACATGGAAATGAGACTAACGACATTCAGGCAACTTTTTTAAGGAATCAACCTGTTTTTTGTTTGGAAATGAGGGAAGTTCCTCACTAAGCTCTCCTCACAGCTCTCTAGATTACAGTAGTCACCACAAACGTCACTTCACTACAATTCCATTTTAAGTGTTTCGGCAGAAAAACTCATTTTCAAATGTGTTGCGACGGCCCCAACAAAACGTAACAGCTGTGATGCAAACACTGAAGCTTGCTTAAACTTAGACCCCCACAGCTGCAACACAGCAGCTGTAACTAACCAAAGATACTCTGCATCAAATAATAAACCAAGCCGTTCACGTCGGGACAAGAGCAGTCTTGAATTTTACTGAGATTACACCAGTGCGTTTTCTCGTTGAGGGATGTCCAATGTGAGAGAAGAATAGAAAAAAAATCTGATTAATTTATAAATTTTGGACTGAGGCAGGCGGTTGGAAATGACTCATTCAGGGAGATGAGAAGAACTAGATGGAAATGTATTGGATGGTCCATGGATAAAAGAAGCCAGGAAGGGTGACTGATGCTGAAGGATGGTTCATGCATGGTCAGCCAGGCCTTTCTGTGTGTGTGTGTGTGTGTGTGCGTGTGTGTGTGTGTGTGTGTGTGTGTGTGTGTGTGTGTGTGTGTGTGTGTGTGTGTGTGTCCACCTACAGTATCCGTCCGTCTGTCCACCTCTAGCTCTCTCTAAGACATGAATCCTCAGCAGGCTGCTGCTCAGCTGTCTGTCTCTTTATATGAGCTTTGGCAGGAACAGTAAAGCACACACATGCACTCACACAACACACACGTCCTGACGCTGTACATGCAGACAGATGCAACAGCCTCATCGGCCTCTAGCCTGAGCCAACACAGCGACAGCAGCATTATCTTGTCTGGTGATTAAGTAAATGCAGCCTCTAAAGAGTAAGAAGCTACTCTCAGGCCATTAGTCAAGAAGATAACAGCCCCACACCCTGTACTGCACCACTCAGCAGTATCTGCAGTCCTCGTTGGCCTCACAGCTGGAGACACAAAGTACCGAACGAACAACAGAGGAAAAAAAAAAAGAATGCCGCAATTTGAATTTAAAGCCATCACTCTTGAGCAGATGGAGCTCAAAAGCACAACAAAGTTCAAATGAGGGTCTCTCTATGTATTTATACCTGCAGTAAACAGGAGGAAAGATATCTTATCAAGATTTTTTAGCATATGAATGCTAATGCATTGTGATGGTGTGAGAAGAGGGATCCCACATGTGGGCCGACCTCATCACTTTGGATTTGCCAGACTGCTGTCAGCACACAGGCCTCTAGTTCTGTGGAGATCCACAGGGAAGAGATTCCACAAATTGCTGATTCTACCACATTCCAGTCAGTAACACTATGTCAGCTGCTCATGAGCTCATGATACCATAGATGCAGTACCACTGGCATAAACAGAGGTTTGGCCTCCAATATGTCTCATGTAGGGCTGCAACTGATGGTTATTTTTGTCAGTCGTGTTTTGGGGTTAATTCTGTGTATGTTTCAGTTCAAAAAATATATTTAATTGTCACAGAAATAGAGGAGAAATTAATACATACGCAATTAAGAGCTTAACACATTTAGAAAGTGAATTAAAATGAATACTGTATTTTGAATTTATTACAAATGTGTATAAAGATTTGGAAGTAATTTGTCATCAGAAATGCATTTTCCAGTTGACCAACAATAAATAATAACAGTACTTGTTTTTAAGTTCATGAATGCAAACAAACAATAAATTTTAGATTTTATTTTTTTACAAATTGGGTGACGTCTTTGAAGTTTTGTGATTTTTTTACTTTTTTTTTAACATCTTCCAGTCCACAAATATCCAAATTCATGTTGTGTTTAAGCAAATTTTTGGTGAATTTTTCAAAGTAAATTCAAGTTAGATAACACTGACATTTATTCAAGCTGGTTTGCATTTTGAAAATGTTTTTTTTTTTTGTTTAAAGTTGGGTATTAGACACATTTGTTAATCTATATCCATTGTGTGACAGCTTTGTGCTGTGAGTGCAGTGATCCTGTCAAAATTATTGATTCATCTTTCATAAGTCATCACCAGTTTGAAATAACCAAAATCAAAACTGGCTATAGTCCAAAGTAACCATCTAATATGCTGTTGCATCTGACCGACAGTCCAAACCCTAAAAACATAAAATTTACAGTGACGGAAACAACAACTCCTCGTATCTGAGAGTCTGGAAATGGATATAAATGACTGATTGATAAACAAAGTGAAATCATTTTTAAAAGGAGCTCATAGGAAGTAATTGACTAATGCTTTCGACACTAGTCTCAATACTGTCAAAAATCCATTTCAGACGAGTGAACTGCACTGTTTGGTAATCCTTATTCAACAGTAAGAGAAGCTGTGAAACAGATGAGATTTGAAATGGATCCAAGCAGGACTGCAGTCAGGACATGTCCCTAGAAACCTGATATGTCGATGAGGAGCAGGGAGACATTTTTGTAATGTTTCTAAACACAGAATATTCTAGTGTTTGATCTTATCAAGGAGAGAGAATTTTAGATTCATCTCTGCTGTTTTAATGCACATGTTTGTGACTTCACTGTTTCAGAACTCTGTTGCAATTTGCGGCTATAGCTTTAGCTTTCCACAGTGCAAATGATCCTTGCATGCAGGGGGCAGCAAATTAGCCTTTTACACGACTTCCCTTTCGTATTGATTTGCATACACAGGGGAACGTATCTGATTTATTCTGAGCAAGAGCAGCAACACACAGTGCAAATGCAAGGAGCTGTTAGTCATTAAGTTTCATGGTTAGGAGTAAATATGAATCCAGAGTGTTGCTAATCAAAGGACTCCAAATAAAATCTGAGTTACTAAAGGAGTTGTTTGCCCAATTTTCTGTACGTAGTCTAACCAGCACCCAGGATTAATTGTGACAGTTATGCAGGAAATTAGATTACTGTAAATTCCTTTGGTGCAAACATAGATGGACAATATCTGTTTGGATGAATAATACATGTTAGCTGGTATTGAACTAACTTGGGCGACTCAGTGCCTCAAAGTAAAGACAAGGGTGGGATACAGAGTTGTGATGCTGAGGGAAGCTGACATTTGCACCCCCAGTCTGAGGCCTCTGAGCAGTTCATGTGCATGTGGAGGCAGCGATGTTTGTCGCAGAGAAGGAGACGGGGAGGAAGAAGAGTTCCACGGGCAGGCATTTACAGTCAGCAATACCCAGGAGGCCTGCACACTATTCTATACTATCTCATCGCTCTGAGAGGAGCAAGCACACTACACTTGACCCCAACTCAAGAGAAAGGACGGGAGGAAGGAAGATACAGAGAACACTGTGGAAGGAGAAGCCCAAATACAGGAAAGGACAGTCCTCAAAGAGCTCAAACCAAAGCCGAGTGGACACTGAAAGCCAAGTTTTTCAGTCGTCCATCTCACAGGCGTCTAACAGAACAGTAATATTTCTCTTCTGATCGGTCCAGCTGTCTACACAGGAGACACAGCGGCTCATATTTTTCATGCATTTTACAGCTACATGTCAGTGCACACAATAACATTTTATATCCAGTGTGGAATAACATAAAATTCTTCTGTGACAGAATAAGAGGAGACTTTGCTCTGAAATGGTGCATCACATGTGGTCATCCAGTGCTTTTAACAACATTTGGTGTTTGCAGGCCACAGTGAGCACAGCAAAGACTGAATACAACTATAAAGACTCATAAAACTCTTATCTTTTGAGGAACTGTATTACTGTATACATTTTCTTAGACTGAATAATAGTTAAATTGTGTTTACTATGTCTGACAATTTCCAGGAAAATTCACTAGTTTGACCCAACAGGCGATTTTATACATATGCAGTCACCATGTCAATACGGAAATTTCATGTTTATTAAGACATGGCATGATTATAATTAAAAATTAAATCCAAAGAACTCCGGAAAGCCAAAATGTAAAGGCCAGGATAGTGAAAGTTGCTACATATTTTTGACTTTTATGTTATGGATTTAAAAATGCTCAACTTAACATGCAGCATTATTTTTTTTAAAGAATTGTAATCATTAGGAAATAAGCTAGTCTTTTTTCCACAGTCTCTGCCCAAATGCAATACAGTTTAGTTCACTGTGGAGAGCAGATGCTGTAGAGTGAACGCTACTATAGCCAGAATCTTTAAGAATTACATTTAGTGCATTTACTGCAATCTAACATGATCTTTAATTGTGTTTTAATTATAGATAACAGCATGAAAGTGATCTTCCCACTGGATGCCAGCATAGGAAGCTGTAACAGAGTTTGATCTGCCTCTAGAGTATTTAGCCAAGCTGCACTAGTATATACCACTAACACTTAAAATGGTGGACAAAGAAAGGCTAGAGAAACATTTCTTGTTACGGTGGTCCTTCACTATATCGCCGTTCACGTCTCACGGTCTGACTATATCACAGATTTTTAAGCTGGGTTTGCTTCCACAGATGTTTTGCTATTTCGCAGTACAGATAATTTTCTGTATTTATTATAGTGTAAAGTTACATTGAAAAATAACACAGAAGAACAGATGACTGCTTTTTATGCACTATTAAAGTCCCAGGCACTTTTATTTTGGCAGATTATGAGATAAATGTGGCAGGAAGTCATCAAACTCACTACACTTCACACTCATGGTCCTGACAACATGACCCAAAGCCAAACTAACTAGGCTGACTAAACCACAAAAACATAATAAAACACAAATACTAATAACACTGTAACACTAACATAAACCACAATAATGACATTTAAACCCCCAACACCCTGAACTCCCATGGTGCATTGCAGCACCACAATTCAGTCAGTGACCAGCTCTGTCATCGCTACATTATTTTAACAATTATTGTGGTTAAATAAGCATTTTTTTAGCCTAAAAAACTGTAATGTTAAAAAAAATAACATTAAAAAAAATATTTAATGTAAATAAAATGTGTAGCGTGCAGCGCTGGGCTCTGATTGGCTCAGTGACCATAGCATCAGTCTCCTCTGTCTTCCCTGAGTATAGTTCATATATTATATTATATTATATTATATTATATTATATTATATTATATTATATTATATTATATTATATTATATTATATTATATTATATTATATTATATTATATTATATTATATTATATTATATTATATTATATTATATAGCGGCATTCAGTATCTGACCTTGTCCGTTACACACAGATGTCTGATCGCTGCATAGTGTTGCTCTGCAGTGATGTGTAGTGTGTGGGGAGGATTTATAAAGCCTTAAAATATATATCAACAAAAAAAGCACTCAGAGTGCAATACTCCACCAAGACTGTTCATTCTCTGACCTGGTGCTGAACACAGGCGTGTGTTATGCATGAATCGTCTGACCTAAATATGTAGCAGGCAGCAGGAATTGATGGGACTCAGAAACACCCCCACAATTTAATCAATCAATCAATTGTTCCTTGTATCAATTCTGATAAGTCGGCACTGGTGGATTTGTAGTAGGATCACAATCATGTAATCGTCAGCTGGCAACTGACGCAGCGATCACCTGTTGTCATGGTTACAGTGACACAATGGCAAATCTTTAACAAATCCATGGATCCAGACTATAAGCTGCATCACTGCCAAACTCTAACAAGGTGGTCCTTGTCATTTCTGACCTTCCCTGAAAATTCCATCCAAATCCGTTGGTCCATTTTTGAGTATTGTTGCACAGGACGGACAGATTCACAGAGAAATGGACGCTGATTGTCACATAACTCTGCCGCGTTCCTTGGCGGAGTAAAAATAAAATAAATATTGTAGCATTGGATTTGTGTTTGATTGTCTTCATTTGCATTTACTTTGTTTTGTTTATTGTTTTGGTGTTTATTTATGTTGTATGTTTCATTGATTATTTGGTCAGATATTTTATTGTTTTGTGTTTGCTTATTGCCCTGCTCGGTGTCCCAGATGTTGGTTCCGCATTCTTATTGTTTTTGGTACAGCTCATTTAATTGTGGTACAGCGGAAGAGCCGGTAACAGCGCGGTCCGTGTTTGTTGTGCTGAGCAGTGAGTAAAACCTGCAGAAAACTGTCCTGTCCTGCTGGGGATGTTTAGCATAGAAGACAGCAAAAGATATGAGCATATGAGCTGGTTACAAAATAACTGTAACCTGCCTGACCCACAGCCCTGGAGACGGGTGAGTCGACCAATATTTAAGGGTTACAATATGGTCGCTACTTTGCGGACTTTCGGATCACTGACGAGGGATCACTGTATATCCTTCTAGAATTTTTTTTATCACTCCTTGCCTTTTTTCTATTATTCTTCTTGAATATGATGGTTGGACTAACTAGCGTTAGGCTGCAATACAAGAACAAGACTTGTGTCTTTTTTTCCATGTTTTTTAAAATATTTTTGTCAAAATTCATCAGCTTGTGAAGATCCACACTATTTTTCCAGGACATGTAGTGATATTATTACCATGATACAATCAATAAGTGCATCTTTAGGAACAATTTTAAGGTACAAGTAGCTTAAGTAACAGCTTGGTACAGACAGAAACTGTATATAAAAGATGGATGTAGACTCTGAGAAGTGAAACCTTTAAATCTGCCAGCAGGGGGCAACTCTTCTGGTTGCAAAAACAAGTCAAATTGTATAGAAATCTATGAGAAAATTAGCCTACTTTTCACTTGATTTGTTACCTCATTAAACATTTTCCTAATGAGTTTCAGTTTCTAGTTCCAAGATTTTTTTAAAACATTGCAGTGTTTATTTTTGTAAATTATAGTCCCATTTGGAGTAAAACAGATGACAAAACAGGGTATGTTTTAGTGTCCTCATGTTCTCTGTCTGATCCACCACTTGCTTGTCATGTCAAAAGACCAAGATGACGACGACCAAATACTAAACTCGAGGCTTCAAAATGGCAGCAAAATTGATAGTTGCACAATTGAAAAAGAAACCTCCTTTTTTCCTACATCTGTCTGAGATCATGAACCCATTGTTTTAAAAATGATTTTCAGTGGGAGATCTGCCTCTCTAACCTCTATGAACTGCACAGGAATGAGAAGCTTGACATGTGCAGCAACAGCAAGTAAAGGAAGAGCACTGCAGTTTATACATCATATTCCAAAAATAACAAACAAAAGAGAAGAGTGTTTAATACTTACAACCATACCGTTTAGGGACACCCAGCAGTCAGGGGGGAAGTCTTGGAGGAGAGGCACCAGATACTGAAGACAGCCATCCCAGTGACACAGAAGCAGCATCATCCCTATCAAATTAAATATTCTTACCACTGCACTAGCCAGGTCATAGGTCATATGGAAAATCTGCCAAGAGAAAGACAGAAGAAGACCTCGGTTAGACCTCATCAGTAGCTCTTTTTTGTCGCGTGGAAAAGTTCACTCAAATTCTGACATTCGCACATCAAATTCAAGTACAGTGTAGAAATGCTGTGGTCTGGGTTTAGATCTGCTAGTCTGTGTGAAATATCACGTGCACTGGTATTTCAGAGATACAAAAAAAGATTTAGAAAAAACATAAAAAAGACACTTAAAACGCTTACAAAAGCTCAGAGCCACCTTTGAAGCTGAGGGCATGGTGTGCCTGTTTGGTCACCAAAGAATTTGGCTGCCGCAGTTTGTGTGTCTAGTGTGTGTGTGTGTCTGTTTGTGTGTGTACATCTCAGTACTCACAGATGTTGAGCTGTACATAATTCAGCATGGCTGCTTTCCAAAACAAACTGACCAGTGGAGGAGACGCATATACAGCACAGAGTAGGTAACAGAGAGTGAGTGAGGTGGATGACGAAGGTGCAGACCTCTGGAATAATTAGCCAGTAAGTGTGTTTCAATGCCACAAGTGTTAACACTGGTGTGGCTATTTAATCGGAGCAGCGAAGTTTCAGAATAGAAAGTCATCAGCGGGGTGAGTAAGCACATCTGCAGAGAGACGCCGTTTCATTTACGTTGGATCTGGCCGAAGAGAATTGACTCACGCCTGGTTGGCGGTGGCTCCAATTTAGTGTCTCATTAGCATGAGAAACCCATTACTTATTTCCAGGTTAGTTATTCCATAATCTCTCTCATACTGAGGCTCAATTTCTCCTCCTAAAAAAAGAAAAAATGCTAAAGATGACCGCTGATTGGTCCGTTTTGCATAATAAACCTGCTTCATTTCCCAGTTTGTTGAATTGAAAGATTATGATTTTCAGGTAATTAGTATCTATTTGAAGTCAGATGGCTTTCCAGTCCCTGTAAATTAGCCATTCTACTTATCATAAACATAATGACTTTTTAATTGGTGCACCAAATTATCATGAGGCTTTAAAAAAAGGTGAGAAATGGTGATATCTTTTTTTCAGAAAAAGTTTTTCTATATGAGTGATAAAAGTTTAGATCTGTGAATGTTGCAGGGACGAAAAAAAACACTAAAATCATGACAAAGTGTAAAAGATCGGTATAAGGAAGTGAATCACACAGCATTGTCTGCAGGGTACATTAAATACTGAGCTATTGAAATATGACTAATTGGATGTTTACATATGTACAAAACAAATACCAATCTCTTAATGTAGCAAAGAATTTCTTACTCTTACAGTTAAGTTCTTTTGTTATCTTAATTCAATGTGCTTGTTGTTTTTCTGTTTGGGTATATTTAATTTTTTCGAGTTCATCTACTTAAAAAATTGAAGAAATACTGATCATTATTGCATCAAATTCATGTTAATTCTTCTCACAGAGTTAGATCACTCTAAAAAGAACAGAAGCTTGATCATGTACTTCAGGCTGTGCTGATATGCATCGTGGCATAATTCTGATCCATTTTTCCCATTTGTATGCAGAATCTGTTAAAATCCCACCAAACCCCAGGTGTTTTAAAAGCTCTTTGAATCCACATCTCTCCACCCCAGTCTATTGTGACTGTCCTGTAACCTTTTTGCACAAAGGACAGTGTCCACACACAGAACAGAGGCGAGAACAAGAGCCTGAGCTGATGCTCAGATCCCTCTATGGTTCAACTCATCCACAGGGGGATACAGTGCACTGCCCTGAAAGGCTAAAATTAACCACTAGCTTACAGGATGGCTGTCTCCATGCACCCAGTATCTCTGCTGCTGCCTACATCTGTACTCTTAATTTAGCCGAACTCTCTCTCCCTGCGCCATGTATGTGTTTACATCCATCCCAGTTTGGTGACATAATAGGAAAGAACAGCAGACAAAGGGCAAAGTAGACAAAGAGGGAACGGGAGGGACAAAAACAAAGACAGGAGGAGATAAAGGTAACTAATTCTAAAGGTAAATATTCCTGGAGGATTGCAACAAGACAAGGAGACAGGAAGTAGCACTTTGGTCCCTCTCTGAAGTGCAAATGATTTGCACCAGGCAGAAATAGAAAAGGTTTGACTGCTTGTCTACACTTGCAAAAAACACAGCAAGAGAGCCAGAGAAATGAGGGTGCAGGCTTTTAGAGAGGGCAGGTGATAAGGTGACATGTCAGAGTCTCACTTTGCCGGCAAGCCTCCGTGACCTTTGGGTCACGCTGAGTCACAGAGCAGAATGGGAAGATGTAGAAACTCATTAACTCAATGTGGAGTTTGTTTGGGTTTATGTTTCAGGGGCGTCACATTGAAAAGTGTGCTGGTGGCAGCAGGTGGCCACAAGGTAGTAGTTTATTAATAGGGTTCTTAATAGAAGAGGAGACCTGGAGACCACAGATCATGTCAGAGGATTACACAGATACAGTATATAATGATGAATACACTACGCTGCGTAGTTTTGTCATTAGGTGGCAATGTAGACTACATTATACATGGTTGTAATAAACAAAGGAGAAGAGGCAGGAAACAAAACCATTTGTCTACCAACTGCTACAGACAGACTTTGGAAGCCTGCGACAGAAAAAATGGAGAGAAGTCTTAAGAAATAGTTCTAATTTTTCTTTTATGTCAGCTCATATTTGGCATATTGCACATTGTCTGCTCACAAAAAAAAAAACAAAGAAGTGGAAACAGCTGACCAGTCACTGGAAGTTAAATGTTAGCTGTGTCAGAATGTATTTTTTAAAAATGTGTTTCCATCCATTTTTTAAAAATATGCTTCCAGCATCTTTCTTGTGCAAAATAATGAGCTCATCTCACAGTATAATCTCAAATAAATAAGAAAGTAGGACGGGAGGTGAAGGGAGAACCAAAGAGAGTTCAGGTCTGGACTCACTTGGGTTTGCTGTCTGTCTCACTGAAGAAAATAAAGGCCATTCAGAGGGTCGGTGCTGCAGAGGGCCAGCCATACGTCATTCTCAGTGTATGTGTCAGAGCTAAAATCATGGATTTCAGTCTCCGTGTCCTGCTAATATCACATATTAGATCATCACTCAGAGATGTGGAAACAGCAGTGTGTCTGTGCAATATGGTGATGGAAAAGAATCAAATATGTATATATATATATATATATATATATAGACCAGATCTAAAAACAAAAACACCACAGCACTTGAGTCTTTCCACTAAATCTCTCAAGGAAAACAAAAGTCATTGCTGTTGAGGATTATACTTAAAACTTAATGGCTGCAACTAACAATCATTTTTATTTTTAAATGCTCCAAAAATTATTTTCTTGGTTAACTGATGCACATGATAATAATAAGTTTTGTCTAATCAAATCCAAAGATTTTAAATTTGCAGTAATATAAAACAGAGAAAACACAGTAATTCCCCGCAACTGGGAAGCTAGAAACAGACAGTTTTAATGGTAAGAAATTAGCCAATGCTCGTTTTCTCTTGATTGATTCAGCTATTTAAATGCCTGCAGCATGAAAATCCTTAACTTAGAGATAAATGTTGCTATAGACTGACAGCACAAGGCTCATCAGCTGCCATTTAAAGATGTGAGCTTGATGTTTTCAAGAGGATTCAGGGTTTTAGATTAGTTTCATTACTAGGCAGTCATACTTTCCTTTGGTCACCTCTCTGTGTGTTTTTAAGTAAATATGGGAAAAGCTGTGGTTTAAAAGTTGCATTAGTACAAGCTTACACTGTGTGCTGTCATCCGAAACGCTGCTTAATTTTGCAGTTCTGTGGCTTAAATAGTGCTGTTTGTCTATCAGTGTACTGGTTTGATTATGTGATTGTGACCATCTGCTTGTTTTGGTGCGAGCGGTGCAGCTTGGCATGTTTAATCTAGGACATTATCAGTGAAATATCTACTTATTTGGTGCTGTGGTTGTGCAAGACTGTGCCGATATGAGAGAAACCCAGAAAAAGCTATAAGCCACTTGCTCATTAGTGCTGTCGGATGAATCATGTTTGCACCGATATGAACATGTGCAATAAACCGATCGCAGAAGATTAAGACAAATAATTCAATTTACACACACCATGCATCCACACTCAGCACGCGACCGTTTGACCTATCGGATGGAGCTCTGGATACACAGATCGTGCATTCACACCACTGTGCCGGTCAGAAGCCCCAGGTAGCCGTCAACTAGCCTCACATTAATTGGTGTTAATTTGGTGGTGACCGTGAGGTCAGTCAGCACAACGGCGAAGAAAATGTCAAGAAATGTGTTTGTTGAGTATAGAAGAAAATATTAGAAAGGGAGAAGAAGAAGCTGAACTTATATTAAACTTAAAAGTTCCCTTCTTTATTATTGGCATGGGCTATGCAGTGTTTGGGGTCTATGTGAGCAGAAAGACACTGGAACTTCCACTGAGCAAAAATGAAAATGCAACATCTATTCTGACTTAGAGAAAAAGAAATCTGCTTTCTTCAGGTTAAAAGAGGTTAAAATCTAGCTAACTGTGTAGAAAACGTTTTGGAGCTGTTCAACTAGTGACAGATTCTTGACCATTGATTTACTCCACAGTCTAGTCAGATGTGGCTTTAAAAGGCAATGATTAGATAGCATGATCGCATACTTGGACACTCCTTTTACCAGTGACTATAAAAGCCCACCTTAAAGTGCAGCTTTATTCAAATTACATAATACCACAGATGACAGGAAAAAGAGAACAGACTGGATCTTTGTATGTCAGTTAGAGCTGCAGCCAAACACTTTATTATCCACGCTTTCACCATTTGTCATCTTAGAAGTCTTTCAGACAGCTCTGGAAGTCCAACAATGTCATCTTTTGCCCCAAAATGCCTACTATTTTCGCTTAGCACTTCAGAAAGAGTGGGACAACGTATCCACAGGCAGCATCGACAACCTCATTAGTTCTCTGTGTCACAGATGTGTGGCACTATGTGATGCAAATAGTGGACACACTCATTATTGACCTGTGATTTCTAGTCTATGACCTCACACATTTCCATAGTGCGCATTTTGTGACGTCCATTCTGTTGTGGAGACGCCACGTCCTGGAACACAAATGCTTATTCCCTTATGTTAAACAGAATGGATAGAATTTAATAAAATATGGCATGCGGCGCTATATTTTCGTGCACTACAATGTTATCGCACATATGCAGATTTCCCTCAAGTCACAATACAGCTCTCAATGCAAATACAACGGAGAGCAAGACAGTGGCATTACACGGCAGTTAAAGATTATCATCCCTAATGTCCGACACAAAAAGCAGTCAACCGAGCGCCACGTCTACTGGAAAAATCTGAATTCATGTTCAGCAGCTGTAAAGTTTTTGAAGCTGCACGTCTACTGGTAAGGTAGCACTGACAGAGAGCCAAAGGCACCATCAGTGCTCTCGGCTGGCATTGGCAAAATATGGGCTTAGAATTAAGTCCATCAAGCTTAAATTTGACTGGGGACTGGGGCATAGGTCAACATAATCCTCTAATACAGTAGAGTCAAACAGCCAAGATGTGATATGATAGTGACACAAAGTCACATGCTTGTTGTGTCCAGCCAGCAAGGCGCTCATTCACATTTGGCCTCTCTGCATCCATTCAACTGCATAGGAGAGGAAAGAACAAGAAAATGTCCCAACCTGGCAGGTATTGTGTGTTTACAGGTACAAACAGGATTCATAACACTGTGGGTATCAAAACTTAAGTCAGTGCCATTCATAATGTGCAATATGGAGCATCCATATGTGGCCAAAAATCATTGAGAGGATCCAACATGTGTTTCACTTCAACCTTTAGAGGGTTTACACGACTGCAGTCTGTCAGGTTGTACCGGAGGCTGACATTTTGAATCCTATGTGCACAGAAAGAGCATGCAGGAGAATTACTCATCGTCAAGCTGGGCGCCTCGAACACGCAATTACAAAGTGTTCTTTATGCATCTTCAAATTGGACATGACTGACCTCTGTTTGAGGTTAGTGAGGATTAGCATGGGACTAATTTGAGGGGATTAAATCCACCACTGGCTATTACATTGAAGGATAACAAAAATGCTTCCAGGAAAATCTGGAATTCTCCTGCTTAACATCATCTTGTAAATCTCCTTCTGGATCTCGCTTGGTTTTGCTTAATCACAAAATTGCAGTTGAACTTGGATTTGAAAAATCATATTATCATGTAATGAGAATTCACTGGGATTTAGCAAGTCTCGTGTTTCCTTTTTCTCTCTTCTGTGTTTTTTTCTTTTATACCAAAAAAGTTATTACCCATTTTAACTTTCTGAGTTTATAAAAAGCGAGCAAAAAGCAGATAAATGTGGAATATTTTATATATTTAATACAAAAAAGCCTTCTGATACCTTTCAAAAAAAAGCAGCAGGCTGGAAGTAATTATAATTCATGTGACTGTAATGCGCACTGCGTAATCATGTTGATATATGTATAGTTCAGCAATAAATAAACATAAATAGAGTTGGCATTATTTCAAAGCTTCAGGCAACATCCTGTATGCTCAGTGAAGCTAATCAGTCTGCAAATCTGTGTGTAATACAGTCTAGAATAGATGAGACTTCACAAGAAGAGGAGAGGAAAAAGCCTTTCCAGCAATGTAAAAATACATGTGACTTGGTTTCTGCCAAATGATGCCAAAGCTGTGTGAAAACTGCAGAAACACAATGTGTAGAAAAAGCTCTGAATCTTCAGCATTGAGGCAGTACATTTAGGTAATGACCCCCAACAGCAATTTGTGGCCAGAGACTTAATTAAAAAGGCAGGTAGTGATCAATGGGATCTTTAAACGGGCAGAAAACAAGCAGTGATGTATTAATTTAACAAAGAGCCCTTAACAGGAGAGGTCATGATTCCTTCAGTTCATGCTGTACGTGTGCGAGGCCAGCTGTAAACAAAGGGCAGGAGAGCATTCAGAATTCAGAATGTTTGTATTTTAAGCAGATATACAAAGTATTAGTCATAGTGCAGAATGGCAACTTTCACAATGGGATGTTATGTATCATATATTATTGGATTATACTTATGGGTGCATTAATGTGTTAGCAATAGTATATTTTATTATTTAATTAATTAAATCTGTTACAATGACCAGTGATGTTTATGAACAATCAAAAGTAATTCATAAATAGCATTCATTGATACTAGAGCCGAACCAATATTTGATTTTTGAACTCAAAACTGATTTTTAGGGAGCAAAAATTTTAAAATTCTGATATTGACACATCAACCAATATTCTTTATATGTAAGAGTAATACTGAGAAAGGAAAATTATGGGGTTATTGTTCGTTTACTTTCTAGCAATGTGTCTGACAAACTAGTTGGCAGCTTACTGTGAGGACCACTTTACTCCACACCACTGCATGCTCAATTATGATATGATGGTACTCTGCTACATGTGCTGCAGGCAGTGCTGAGAATAGTGGTGTGAGAGCATGCTCTATTCGACAAACTATGTGATGACAGCATTTGTAGATTACGCAAAGCATTTTTTTCTGCATTATGTTGTGTGCAGTAATAATAATAATATCTTTCAACATATTTATCAGTTGGGTTGTAATTCATACAATGGAGTGAAATCTAGTGGAGTAGAACAACAAAGAAGCACAGAATGAAATTGTCCCAATAATATACAAATATCTCAAAATTGCACTTAAGCACAGTGCTTAAATGTACTTGGCAGCTTCCCTTCAATCCTGCATCTAACTGATCTCTAAACTCTCAGCGAAAAGACAAAAGGTTACAGAAAACAACCACAGCCTCAGTTATTCTTCCTCATATTGATTTAGTTGTCATAAAAACAAAACATTTGAACTCATCCCACACAAAGCCCTGCTGCACTCACAGAGCGTTTCGCATAAACAGAATCAAATGTGTTTTTCACCGTTCAACTCTAATGAGCCACAAAGAACAGCACTGCAGTAAGAACCCCACATGCAGACTTTTGCAGCTTAAACATGCCGGCAGTCACAGATTGAATTGTGAAACACTGTTGGATTTCTTTTAAAATCTGTCGTTTGACATCCAGCTGACAAAAAAATGCACCATGGGTTTGTTTATTTCTTTTCTGGGATCTCAAATCCTCTCTTGTTTTTCTCTAAATTTTCGGCGCTTACTTTGATAAGAATTCTGCAGCTCATTTAATCTGCAAATTTTCGAATGCAGCCTCGTGACCTGAGCAGATGCACGTTCTGGAGCGGCAAATGGAGCTGCTAAAGGGCGGCAAATATCACTAACAACTGTGACGAAGAAAAGGATGAAAACTGGGTGCGTGGCTCCTCACTGCAGCCGCTCTTTTCTAATGTGCGACCATCCAATCAATGCATTGGTTTAACTGGGAAAGTCATCCCTCGGTAATGTGTCAATCATGAGTGAAAATACTCTTTCTGCCCCAGTAGCTCTTTCCTGCAGGAACGCCGCCGTTCATCGGCTCTGTTTTCCATCATTCCTGTGTCCGTCAGCATTATTCTCTTGTTCTTCCCCTAAGCACATCGCACTGTACCGCGAGCCTTGCTGCTTTGCCCGCTGTCTCACCCGCTCTGCGTCTATTTTGGTCGTGTGAGCGTGATAACCTCAACACTTCTGTTCCGCCTTAATCTGCGCTCTGCCATTCAGAGCTGCATTGGCAGCGGCAGCCTCCTCTGGGCAGCAGCTCATACAGCCACAGGGAGCACATATATGACGCTTTCTTTACGGGCTTCTGTGGTGGATTTTGTGGGAATACTGGGTTGCTATTTGCTTTAGGACTGAAATAATAATTTAAAATGTTATATAAGAATCCTACAGCTCTTTATATTAGTACTTGCATATACTATGACCCACACAGGATTCTCAGCCTTCTCTCTTTTCTGTAATTATATAGACATTATTCTCTGTGGGGATTATGCAGTTAATGTATACTGATAATTTATGCATTTTCTTCTAGAAATTTCTTTCGAGGCTTATAAAAGCTTATACTCTGTGTGGGGAAAAGCTCAGTGCATCGGGGGAACAAGTAAATGTATTTATGGATGAATGTTGTATTGATTTGTACCTGTAACATGAGCAGTGGTAACAAAATAACATCAGCTCGGCTCTGATAAATGATGTACACGTAAATCTCCCCACACAAGCAGTACTTATAGCTCAGACAGTGGCAGCTGTGCATTTACAACTCACAGGAAATTGCTGAGGTGCGAGTTTTGCATGTTTGGACCAATCGTCCAAAAGCATGCCAGTGCCCTCAAGAGTAACAGTTTCCCTACATAACCCATATTTTCCCTCAACTGTCTGGTCACACAAGTCTGTTGACAGTTTGACAACATCGTTTCAGGGATTAAATCAGCGTCCTCAGTCAGTCAGTCTGATGGAGGAAAGAAGGAAATAGATAAAGAACTGAGAGATGACAGGGAGTTAACAGAGACGCACACGACCAAAAAGGGCTGGCCCAGAAACAGATGAACTCTGAAAAATACATGAAAAAACATCATGTCAAATATTTAGAAATGTTCAGGTTTATTCATACATTTTAGATGGAGTTGACTATAGAAATATATAGAAATGCTTTCCTGTATAGTACCATCCCTTCCTCTTGGGATTATACAATATAAGCTTCTGAAATTATATATTTATGTGTGTTGTCTGCTAATTTTATTCATTATTTCCTGTAATTAGGCTTTTTTGGCCACTTGAGAGCAGGAGAAACAAATCATGAACACAATTTTGACACATCACCTTTTGAGATAATTAACTCAGTGAACTATAAGTGACCTCTGTCATGTTGTCACATTGTCATGTGATACAATATATTATTTATAGATCAAGTATATGTGCTTTAATAGAAACCTTCATGTGTGACCACAAAGTCTTTACAGTACAGCTTTTAACACCAAGTCCAAATATGAAATGACAGACTTTGGCAAAAGTCTCTGGGAGCGACTGGTCCTACTTACTACGGAAACTCTCAGGAAGGAAGGAAGAAGACAGAGAGAGAAGGCGACAGAGACAAACGGAGAGAGACGTGAACAAAGCACAGAAGACAGCAAGATTTGGTTTTTGCAAATGTCATGAAGGAGTGAAAGCGAGGACGGGCGGGGGAGTGTTGCGGCTTGAGTTGTGGTTGTGCTAAGAAGGCAGTCAGGGAAGATTAGCGCCCATGTGAGAGCAGGAGGGATTTGACTGGATTGCACAGGGTGACCTGCTGTGCTCATGTGAACATCAGCAAGATGGATCCTATCCTATCACGGTGGACCGCGAGGACACACCCGTCTCGATTTGCCGGCGGGGTGAAGATGGCCTCGCAGTGTGATTTTTGGACTGGTGAATTAGCCATACTCAGAGCTGCAATTGATCCTCAGGCACAAATGGTGGCCATGTGTGAAATCTTGTAGAGAGAGGAAAACATGGAGAGCTGTAAAAGCAGTGAATGCAACAGCAAAGAGACAAACACACGAGGGTGATCAGAGTTATGTGAGTCACAGTGCAGCAGCAGCATCATATCCAGTCCCACATGTCTTATCATTACGCTACATAATCCTGAACTCTGACAAATATCTGTCACCTGTGTGACTGTATATCACAGAAATTATCTATAGTGTGTGATTAATAGGTGTATATATATTTATTCACATTTCAGAATTGCATTATCAGTTGAATGTAATGAATTAGCAAACTTTGAGCGAACTTTAGAGATTAAAATTCATTTTACTTTAGTTCAGTATTTTTACAGAAATGTGAAAGATTTATGAGGGAATAAAAAGCAGCTTTTAATCATAGAAGATTTGTTGGAAATTTCTTCATTAGAGTAATTAGCAATGCAGATACATCTTCAGTTAAAGTTTTATTTCTGTACATAAAGTATTGTAAAAAAAATATGTTTTATTAGATTTGCAATCATAATAATAATAATAATAATAATAATAATAATAATTACAGGACCAAGTCCAGGCAATGGGCTGCCAGTGCTTTTATTTTTGTCACTTTTTGGCTTTATTTGTAGTTTTTCATAGTGTAAATTTACCTTTAAATTACTGAAATTTTTATTTTGCCATTTTCTATTATAGATTTAAGATAAAATAACAGGAAAAGAAGAAGAAGATACAAATGGAAAAAAAAAGTTTATCTATAGATACACCACTAACAAGCAGCCGAAGTCCTGTTTGTTTGGTTTTTTGCTTGTTTTTGTTTTGTGTTGCTGCACACTTATAACACTAAAAAATGAAAAATTTCCTTTTTTGCTATCTTTACTATAGACTCGCCATTAAAATAGAGAAAATGTAGATTTTTTTTCTTGCCATGGACACATTTTTAATTAAGTGCAAATTTCCATTTTTTAATTACGGGACACACTCTGGCTAATTAGCTGCCAATAGACCTTCTGTTATTTTATGGATTTTTCTTAGAGCGTGTCTGTACTGTAGCCTTACATGGACATCTCTAATTATGCTTCACTGTCAGTGTAATAATAGTTCATTGCTACAATGACACATCTTTACGATACGACATCAATGGTCGCGTTTAGATTCACATAACAACAACTAGAATTCAATAGATGAGCGCAGCTGTCAGCAGGACAGATGGGACGAGTGCTTCACTGAACTCATCCACCACAACATTAACTCTTGGGAAGTGGAAGGAGAAGAAGCCGAAATGCTTCACTAGTTACTAATTAATTAATTTGCAGAAGGCATCATTACAGGATGTCTGCCATGAATGGTGCTACTCTCCTCTAAATAACCAGGGGATTATTATGGGCCTCATGCAGAATCAGTCAATCACACACAGGCCTGCAGTGATTAGTCAATTATTCCTTTAAGTGATTGACAGACTGAACATTAATGTGCAGCAGTTTTAATAATCGATTGACCGTGCATACAAAAATGCCCGACCTCTGTTGCTTCCAGCTTAACAGATGCTAAAATTATCAGCTTTTCCTTGGGGTTTTGGACTCCAGAAACCTTGAGTTAGCATTCCTCGCTAATTTCTGATGTTTTCCTGACCAAATGCATAATCAACAGTGGACATACTTGCGAGTAGCAGCACTACAGCTATGGAGAGTCTATAGCGGGCCAATCATAAGAGCTTTTCCCAGCTAAGTAGCAGGCATGTCCCTCTTCATTGTGACCCCATGCATACCCTGCACAGCAACCACCACAACAGCGCCGCCAACAAAAATAACTGAGATTAGCCTAATCTCCACACTTATCACTTTAGCCCTCTCCCAAGACTATATCTGTCATCTGTCTGCTTACTGTACTGTGCACACCGGGCAGAGAGAAGTTGTCTGTACAAGGGGGATATCCCACGGGGGTGGGCGGGAGATCAAAGCTGCTTTTAATGACTGTTCTCTACTCTGAACTCTGGAGGGGGTTAAATAATCGAGAAAAAATGCTGTTGCAGAAATATTAAAATATGAGTTCAAAATGCTATAAATAGGCAGCAGTTGTTGGGAGAGAAAGCAGATGTTGATTTTGTTTGACTGCTGTGGGGCTGCTGAAACAGTTATACCCCAGGCTCAATAACAGAAGATGGCAGTGGTTGGAGGGCACTGCATGTATCATTTACAACTGAATTGTAAAAAGGGAAACTTCACTCATTTCCATAGCATAAAACATGGTTCTGTTTATCTTTCACGACAGATATTTGTGATTAAAACCCTTTTGTTTTGTTTTTTTTTTTTACAAATTCAGCCTCCTGACTAGACAGTGTATTCTCTCTCTCTTTTTTTAAACTTCCTTCCTCTCGATGTCACTCCCTTTCTGTCTCTCTGTCCGGCTTACTGTTTTACTGTCCGTTTATATCTTACGTCAAAGAAAAGGCGGAACTGGGAGACAGACGGACTGACAGCGACGGTAAGAGATGAAAAGACTGAAGCAGAAACACTGATAAATGGAGGTACTCCCGGTGGAGGGTTATACGGCATTTTAAATGTCATACATCAGCTTTCAGAGACCGTATGATACAAAGTGACCTGTAAATCCAGCAGCTGTTGGTGAAAGCAGGACTTATAACCGTCTGAGCTCGATGTGTATGATAATGTGTCTTTGTAATGCAACAGCAGCCCCAACACCATCTTTCACCTCCTATCCCGTATCCAATCTCTTGTCTATGTTGTATCAATGATAAGGGGTTTTATCATATGTTTGCATTTATGTCCGCTGCAGCCCTTTACACAGGATTAACGGCTTCACATCTAAGTGGAAAAATTGTGCCTTTGTCGTCAAAAACGTCTTTCTTTACCTATAGATCTGGCTCATTCTAAAGCTTCACTGATTAAACAAAACAATGGATCTAAATATACTTTGTGCCCAAAGTTTCACATAAATAAGAAATCAAGTCTTTATTAACCTATATTAAAATGCAAATTTTTTGATTCAGTGTTATGTGCAGCCTATTTTTAGCCATTTCACTTCAACACTTTCTACAACCCCCCTCTGCCTCCTGCTGTTCTATTTATGAAGACGTCTAGAAAACACACTTTGAGTGTATGTGTGATATTCAGCATTTGATATAGCAAGAGTAGCGCCTGCACATGGCTTTAAATCCACGCTTTTTTTAATTTAACCAATATCTTGAGGGATTGATGTTGGTATGGAGGTGTTACTGCAACTGTGTCTTATTCATTTTTAAACTCCTATTGTGATCCATTCTTTCCATCAATAGCACACCGAACTGAAGCATAGTTCTGCCATTCTGTATTTCAGGTTGTAGATTTCTCTCTGCCTCATGGGTCTGACTATTAACTCAGTGCTCTAAACATATGGTCAAGCAATTAACACTCTCCACTGCACTTAACAAGACCAACGAGCAGCAGAAGGAGTCCTGAGTGACTTGGCAAGGGGAAAATGGGTTAAATCTGCAGGGAACAAGGAGGAAGAACTTGTTCTTTCAGGCAGTGGAGTCTGGGATTTTCCACCCCATGGGCCAAGAGTGAACTTCCCTCAGTGAGCTGAGCAAGAACACAATTCAAGGCACATTATGTTCATCGTCAGAGAGCCGTGTTTTAAAACAGAGAGGACAAGAACACAGACAGGCATGAGAGAGGAGGGAAAAAAAAGCATTGTCCTTCATTTTTGTTTGCTTGACAAAATTGGACTGGATGAGTCCATTAGGCGGCTGTGTGTGACTGGCTTGTTTGTGTGTAGATGTGTGTGAGAGAGGTTGGAAGGAGGAAAGTGGACGAAGATCATGTGAGGAGAAGATTAAACTGCTGCGGCTAAAGAACAGCTGCAATCCCCCGAAAATGTTTAGTTGATAAATGTTTTTATCAACTAAATTTAGTCCTCCATCAAAATCGGTGGCAGAAGGATAATTTGACGTTTAATTTTTAGAGCTAATATAATCCTAATAAATCCATTTTACAGCTGTGGTAACAAAAATGGCAATGTATTATTTGAAAAGTCCCATTTTATAGATTTGTAGTGTGTTTTTAAGTCCAGACGTGGTGACCACAACAGAGTGGGTCCCTCTCACTTAAACAGCAGGAGGTCCCCCCTCCTCACAAAATGTCAGATGTGTGACAGGCAGATTGTCACACATAAAGACACGTGACAACTCTTTAGCCGCCCACAGGCTGCAGCTCCCACACACAAGACAACAAAGATCTGCTGAACTGTAGTCGGGGTGGGGTCTGTTTGTGCCAGTGACCACACAAATATTATGTTTCTTTGTTGGATCCTTCAAGAGTAAAGCCTCCATCCTCATTTTACTAGACTAATTTGGTTGTAAAATCAAGGCGCTCACAAGCCGTCTTGTCAGAAAGTGAAACCTGAATAATAATTTGCAAACATTTCCATTTTTATTTTTTAAAAGCGGGGGCTGCTGTTTTAAAACTTACTGAAGCAAATGCAACAAAGCATGTGGAGCTGATGAAAAATGCAAAAGTGAAGAAGAGGGAAGAGTGAATTCAGTGTTCCGTAGCCAAGTGCTTAGTAACACTGGGCAGAAAAAATGCTTCAACAATGCTTTAGTGACACATGTGGTGTGTTTATCCAGGTACGGATGTTAGTCAGCGGCATCAAGATACTCCTGTGATTTACTGATATCAAATCAAGATGAGGAAGATCATTTATTTGTGTGTCAAGTTGCTTTTGTTCATTCGTGCTGCAGATATGCCAATCCTGGTCTGATATTTAGATCCAGATTTACAAGCATGATAATACTGCAGCTTTAATTTAATTAGCGTTTTAATTTACTAAGCATCGGAGAGAATAGAGATTGATGTGTTTTTTTCAGAGGCAGTACTGACTGTTAGTAATAACATCCAACATTTTAAAATTAATTTAGAACGATATAACAATAATTGTAAGAATACTGAATATCATATCTGATAATCAACTGGACAGCTATTTGGTTGTTCGCTGGAAAATTATTATTATTGATGCAAAGATGAGCGTTAAAACAGTCCACAGCTCACATGCACCTGCACCTGCAAAATCCATGTCTTCTTAATACAGATTTCTTAGTAGATACATGTAACAGGTAATCAGAATCATTCAGCCTTTAAATACATAGGTGACCTTCACAGAGCTCCAGCAGCAGCTCAGATCTGAGCTTCATGGAGGATCGAGACACACATGCGATTGACGTCTCCCCAGACTCCCATGTAACTGCATGGAAATGCACACGGGGAATGGTCTGTCACAAAGTCGTGGTGCAATCACCATGGTTCTCTGAACATCAACTTTATCACAGCTGTGACATTTGAAGCTTATCTGCAGAAGATGGAGAAACTTCTGCTCAAATCTACGCATTCTTCTGGATTTATTCGCCCTCATGTAATGTGCAGCGCTTTATCAAGCAGACTTATATCTGCTCCTTTAGTGCATGCACGATGCACAGGCTGCTTCCAGGCCTGCATTTGATAAATGACATGCGCATCTCCAGGCACAGAATTTATCTGAAACTATGGTGCAGAAGTCCCTCAGTGTGCCCAGCATCCCCTGAAGTGAAACGAGACAATTGCGCACTTTGAAAAACAACGTCCCCGGTTCTTCTTGTTGGGGCATTAAATATAAACAACCAGCTGTGAGGCCTTGGCTGCATGTGCTGTGTGCAGCAGCAACACAAAATGTGGGCTAACTCACACCTGCTCTCAAGCTGAAACATGTTCGGGGTAGTACAACTTTCCCAGCAGATTCAACTTTCAGTGGCTGTTTGACTTATTCTAGGTCTCTGGGTGGGTTTAGAAGTCATAAATTCAACTCCAAAGATCATCTTATTTGATGTCTTCAGACACTGGAACATCTTTTCCATTATTTGTCTTCCCTGCAGTGCACCCATGCATGATATTGGTAGGTGGATATTTTCTGTTTCCCGTGAAAATACTGTAGGGTTAACAAATTAACAAAAGTTCACTGGTGCCATCGAGCTGCCATATGCCTCCTCCAGGCTCCAGGGTATGAAATATCCAGAGTCACACACACAAACATGTAGAAATGACACAATCCCAAAACAATCCTCAGCCTCTCACATCACATCACATCACATCACATCACACCACATCAAATCACATCACATAGCAGAAAGCAGTCGTGTACAGTCACCAGCCAGCAGCTCTACAGCAGCTCTTTCACAGAGCAGAGTCCTGCAGCTCGTCACAATCCTGCTCCTCCATACCGATTGCGTGTCCTGCAACTAAATGCCATTTGAGAGAACATGCTAATAGGACCAGGCAGCTTTTAATTATCCCCCTATACATCCTATACATGCCATGTGCAGCTCTCTGTGATAAATGGATTGCATGTTTTCTTTATAGATTTGTGTTGTCTTTAAGGTGGCACTCACTGAGAAACTGCATGTACTAGAATACAGAGAAAAAATATTTTTGCTTTGCATTTAAATTCTCTATCCTTCATTGAGCATCATTATACAGCCTGTAATTGCAGAATAAAATAGGTTGCTGCTGTATGAGACACAGATAAAATGTAACACCAGCTGCCTTCCTCCCTTTGTTTCTTCTGTCTTTCTTCCTACTCTCTCTTTAATCCTTAAGCATGAATCAGCACTTCCTGATTCCGCACACCCTCCGTGTGTGTGTGCGTGTGCATGTGTGTGTGTGTGTGTGTGTGTGTGTGTGTGTGTGTGTGTGTGTGTGTGTGTGTGTGTGTGTGTGTGTGTGTGTGTGTGTGTGTGTGTGTGTGTGTGTGTGTGTGTGATTATGTACCTGTGTCCCTGCGTGAGACTGGGGCAGCGGCCTCAAGACACAGAGCACTTGGCATAGGCTATTCTGAGACAGGTGAATCCGGTCCACGGGACTCTGTAAACCGAGGCCTACTAATTTGCTTTGGCACCAAACAATCTGTTGCTGAGGTGGCAAATTACAGCACACAATGGCTTAATCATGACGCCCTTTTATCACCTGACAATGACTGTACCTTTCTTAAATGTTTCCCGAAGTAGCTTTTTATTGTACAATGGATGAATTTTATGACTAAGAAGGTAATATGTCCAGAGCTCTGGCTTAGTTTAGCGTACTAATTAACTTGCAACCCATCAGACTTTGAGAAAACTACAGACAAACACCATCATCAACACCAGTGTGTTGACACACTGTGAAGGGGTATAAAAGGGTCTGTTGTCAGACTGTCACACAATATTGTGGGTTATTTCGGAGGAGACCAAATGTAGCCAGTGTAATGTAGTTAAAGGCTCTTCTTCTGCTCCCACACGGCGAACTGGATACCCAGGTCAGTTGGCTCACATTTTCCCCCTTTCAGATCAATTTACCGTCTGTGAATCAAGCACCTTTGCCGAGGCCGACTGATCCCCACAGGCAGGCTCTAATTAAACAGATCACTTGCATCATGTTCTGCAGTCAGCTGTGGCACGAACTACCTTTCTCTTGTAACAACTAGACAGCTGAAAAGACAGAACAGCTTTCTAGCACCAGCAGCAGCGTTTGCATTTAAAGTGAACCACTAACAACACCAGGTAATTGTTATTAGTGTGGAAGGAAGGACGATTTGATCTGGTGAAGTGACTCTATCTGTCACGCTGCTTTTCACAGAAACAGGTTGTACTTTTGCACAAACGGCTCTATGGCTGATGCTGAGGAAGTGGAGTTGCACATAGGGGCCTCCATCGCTGCCACTTCCTACAGGCAGCTGCTAAGTGCCTCACACGCTTCCTTTCTGAACTAAATATAGTTCCTATTCCATGCCAGTTATGATAAAATACATCAGCATCACTGATTCGGGGACCCCCTCCACCACCATCCACTCCAGAATGTATACTGTGCATGTGATTGGCAGAGGCCACGGAAGAAGGATGCTCTGGGGCATGTTTATGCCACAAACTAAACTCTGGTGATGACATGATGGCGCACTTTCATCACCAGGGGCGTTCTTTCAGATGCATGAGAAACAAAACTGAAAAAGAGAGGCATTAAAAAAAAAAAAGAAACAAATCAGCGAGGAGCTATTTCTTATCGGTGTGGCTGCTCAGCAGTTTTAAGGAGGCATAAGAAGAAACAATTAGAATGAGAAACGGTGGTGGCAACAGTAGCAATGCAGATGCAATAGCAGCAGATGAAAACAGCAACACTATTACATGTCCTACTAGGGTATATTTATGCTTAGTAATTACTATGTATTACTGATATGTCAAAATACTGTTGACTCTGGACCATGAGTTACCATGACAACAATATCTGTGAGAAAATGCCTAAGGAATATGTATTCACTGTATTATGAAGTGCTAATTTAATCATTTATTTTTAATCATTTATTAACTAAGGTTATAGTGTGTGCTGTTGGAACACACTCAAATAGATGATCATTCAATGCAAATAGTAGAAAATAGGATTCAGCTACACTTTTATACTACAATAACCATAGTCATTAGTAAATGTTTAATGATTTTATTATTTGATTATATTATTTTGTCCTATGGCAGGACAGAGTTGACTAATTAGACCCAAAGTTGGCTCTGCAGTCGTGCTAACTGAGCTTGCAAAATGTTATACTAATGTATTCACTGTAAAGTTTCAGTGTAGAGTCACAGCAAGGGGCAATAATTAGACCCTAACAGATGGCTCATGAGTGATCATTTGAAAAGACTCAAAAAGTATAAGAAATGTTAAAGCAACCTATTGAAATGTAATGTTTTTCCACTGAAGAGTATATAGACTTAAGTGCAGTCTTTGTTAAATATACTGTGCCTTTAGCAGACTGCAGAACAGAAATAGGGGCAGTTCTGTGTCCATAATATGACCATAAATGTCTCAAAAGTTTTAGCCATGTGTGCAGATGTTTCTCTACTTAGAGTAAAGTATATAGGTTATGCTTAATAATATAGCTATCACTGAGTACAAACACAGCACTAGATAGAGGTGATGGATTATATGCCCTTATTTACAGTGGGGCATCTCTAATTAAGTAATACTGTATACCAGTAAACAATGCAGTGCTATAAAGATCAGGTTTACTGATTTGAAATTTTAACCCATAGTGTAGTGTAACAGACGAACGCTGCCTGGGGCCTCAGAAAGGGTAGCGCCTCTCCTGGGGGTTGGTTTGCTGCCACAAGCCCAACCTGAGCCCTGCTGCTTGAGCTGGGATCTGGCATGACGCCTGGTGGCTGTGAAGAGCCAGATGTGGCACTGGGAGCTCTGGGGATTTTCTACAGCAGTTTAAAAATGTTATCCCCTTAGTGTGCTTTTGCATTTTTTATTAAATACAATGAACCAAAATCAGCAGCGATGGGGCGACATAGAAATCTATTCCGGTAGCATAAATCATTGAGATGTCTCCAGCATTAGCGCATGTCCAAAGGTAAAGGCCAAAAAAAAAGAAAGAAAGAAAAACAGTATCGTGACTCTAAGGTCATTTGGATAATTAGCTCTGTAACTGTGAGGGCATGAAATAATAAGAGAAACATAAGTGAAGCAGGATTAGAAATGAATAGGAGCAGGGGGCAAAAACGCCCTTGAAAGTCCTAAAAATGTCTGTGAAATTAAAGATGAAAGGGCAAAAACTGCCCCCGATAACTGTTCTCATTATTTTAGTGAATTGTTAAATACTCAGCTGTTACATATGATTCCCTGGTGGCCCAGTGGAGGTGAGAGGTACGAACCTGTGACAAGTGATTTAGGAGTATGAAGCTCTAGAATTTGTTAACATCAGAATTAACTGATTAAAATAAAAATTAAGCTACGTCAGGGCAGTGTCAGTGACGTATTATTAAGTTTTTACCCTCTTACTGTAGCTCTGCTGTACTCTGGTGTTCAAAGAAAGCGCATCACCAAGGATTTTCGCATTTCTAACCTTTTTTCACAATAGTATGCTACACCAATGATGAGCATCACAGATAGAAATATGAAGTAAGGATTTATAAAAAATAATTGCAAAGCTAGCTAAGACTGAGCATTTGCAGCCTTTATACAATAGGTTTGTTAAACAGAGCATTTATGGTGGAAATGTTAATGTTTATCAGCTTAAATTGAAAACAAAATGACAAATGACAAAAGGACTGACTGCAGCTTTAGCTCGAGTAACGGCTGATGCAGCATTACATCATCATTTACACATGTCAATCTGATGTAATATATAAGAAATATCAGCACATACAGGGGCTTTGTGAGCCTCAATTACAAATTTAAAGAATAATGTAGTTTCTGTGAATGCAAGTTTAGTTTCCACCAACTCCAGAGGGAAACATTTTGCATCTTTTACTGCTAAATGCTGCACAGTGACGGTGTCTAAAATTACTTGAGATGTGCTACAATGACTGTCTCTAAGTCCTCAAAAAATTCATGTCTATTAAACGGACCTTCTGCTAACAATCCAACACTGAAATGCGCTTTACAGATGCTAATTTTGCTGCTGGTTGACTCATTCGTGAATGCATTAACAAAAGCTGGATACCAGGCTTATAGATGGCAGCCACTGATTGGTGCATAACCCAGAAAAGTTTTCCTGCCAATGCGATGCTGTTTGGTCCATTTTAGAGCTGCTATGATAAATTACATTTTGGGCTTTTTGATTTTCCACCATTTTCTGACATTTCATACACCAAAAAAATAATCAGCAGACTGAGAAAATAACTGACAGATTAATCAACAATGAAACTGACCATCCATATAGAGTAGCAAAGAAAACTTTGCAATTATAGACGCTATCACAAAGTAAAAATGGGGCTTGTTTGCAGTTCTGTTGACGATTTTTACACCGGTCGTCATCGTCTATGAGGAAAAAACATTTTGCACGACATGTACTATGAGTGACCACTGACTAAAATAAACAGCAAAGATGGGTGACAGCGCTGTATCCAGCTCTTCTAATACATGCGACAGCTGTGAATGATGACGCAAAATGATGATCATCAGTTAAGTGTTAAAAATCTCAGTTACTGCTCACGACTGAGTAAAATATTGAGAGTCAGTTCCACAGAGTGCAGTGAATCAGTAAACAAAGCCTCTGTTCATCAGGTAGCTGCTAACTTTATCTATCCTCTGTTTGTTGCTGGGTGTACAACAGCATACAGTGACTTTAATAGACAGTCCATTTAAAGATGCTAAAATGAGCTGAGAGTTAGCTGGTTCTCAGTTCACTCATCACTATGCTCACATCGCACTCATTTGATGTATTATTAATATGAAAACAGTTTCGTAGCTCAAGAAAACACAAGGAACACTGTTGTCGCTAAATGAATGCTTCTAAAAAACGTCTTCTGTGAATCCCTTTTTCTCTTGTAAATGATCTACACAATCAATGTTAAACACACCTACTGTGAAAACACGTGTTTACTTTACAGGAATGTAAGAAAAGTCCCCGAGTTATTTAGAGCTGTAAACGCTGCAGCAGCTTCCATTTGGTCGGCGCTTGTTGAGATTGTCGTGTTTGAGCACAAAGCATGTTTACTGCTCAACATGACCTTCACACTGGATGCTACAATTTCCCTAAGCACTGCGCAGTGCAATAATTATGTGTGAGCAAACACACGAATGAATGATTGAACAGACATGCAGAGACCCATCCACACAAACAGCAGCATACAGTAGGATGGACATCAAGCAGGTTGATGTTCCAAAGTGTACAGATGTCAAGTATACACTCATATATCACACATTTCATTCTAGCTGCCCTAAAGTCTAGTAAAAGTGGTGTTTACTGCATGGTATTTTTGCCATCATTATTTTTCCCACTAATTGGCCCAGGCAGATGGAGTCATCTACTATTCCTCTCTAATGAGTGACAACGAGTGAGTCGCTTAAATAAGACGCGTCAGTTCCTTTGTGGGCAGTAATACTGCAGCCAATCAGCTGTTTCACTTCGACCGTAACACCCAGCATGCACTTCTTCGAGGCAATACTGCTTTCAAGAAAGTGAGTATTTACTGAGAAATAACAGAATAGAATCATTTTTTTTAACACATCCATCGCCTGTATCTTTCGTTAAGTACAAAATTCTGCTCTTTGAGGTAAAAATGAAGTTTGTGAGAGTGTTAAACTTGTGAAACATGAAGATACTAAAGTACAACACCAACATAATCATATGCAGCAAGATCTCTGACAAGTGTGACATTAACATCTACGGAAATTTAAAAAAAGAGTGTTGACAAAACAACAAATCTGACTTAGCCCAGCTCAGACTGTCCACCCTGCACTGATGAAATAACAGCCTCCTTTACTTCCCAGATGGAGGGACGAGATGGTGACAAAGTGAAGAGGGGGGCAGGGAGCACACGACAGATGAAGGAATGACGGTCGGACATACAGGCTAGAAGATGACTTATCGGAGAAACTGACTGTCTGAATAACGGACTGATTCCGCCCCAAGGCTGATGTAATGATGGTTCACTGCTTGAAACCCATTGTGATGGCAGGAGACTATTGTCCTTCCATTAAAGCTCTAATCCAGCATTCTACACCTAACATGTTACGACAGCTTGGAATTTTCCCACCGAGCGCCTTTTTCTTTCCTCTCACATCTCCCGTGGACACGTCTGATTTGCTGTTGTTTTGTTATCCGGTGTGTCTGTTTAATGTGGCTACACCAAAAATACCTGCATTCATTTTCAAATACTACACAGACTGTATGTTTAATGCAGCACACAAGGGCTGGACGCAACAACATCTAAGGAAAAGTGCTAAAGGAGGATGACATACCGTGAGAGTGAGAGGGTGAGAGGGTGAGAAAAAGCATACAAGGGGGGGAGAGAGAGAGAGGGGGGAGAACCAAAGAGGAGGGAAGGAGCCAGAGTTTGATGAGCGGAGAGATGATTGGAGGCAAAGAGGAATGACGTGAATGAGCTGAAGTGAGAGTAGAGCAGGGGCGGTGAGCTCTGCTGTTGCATCCAGGCTGTATGACACATCCCTATATACTGCGCTGCCTGCATACTCACTGCAGATTTTCATTAACCTTGCGGCATCGTCTGTTTGCGCTGGTCCATACTGTCTCATCCTCCCACTGCATACAACTCTGCAAACTACACAGTGGCATACTGTGCTTTCTGAATTTCATAATCAGCTTCCCACGTAGTCCGCACGGCAAGATAACAGCACCGAGAACCTACCGTCTATTTCACTTTCCGAACGTGGTTTGTGTATGTGAATCCTAAACCATATTTGGCAGGGCCTGAATAATGTTTCACTGAAGCGTAAATAATGCCTTTGTTTTTCCGATGCCACACCGCGCAGGAAGAGTGACACAAAACAGTTAAAAATATACACTGATAGAAAAATATAAGCTACCATACACACTATAAAAGCCTCGGTCGCACTTAAGTACAAAGATGATCTTTTCCTGCTCCACAAATGTTCACTGATCCATAGTATGGGGGCTGGGAATTGGATGCACAATTCTACTAAGTTCTGGCTGCACACTGTTCATAAGTGCAGCCATTAGTGCGTTTATAAAAGCTCATGCTTACATTTAGGTTCCTAAATGGCTGTCTGAGGCACCTATGTTCAGCACAATATCTATCTGTCCACTCCTGTTACTGCTGATGTATCTTAAAGCCATATAGTACGAGCTCTCCAAAGAACCTGAGCTCAGGCTGTGCCCCGACACATTACACAGTTTGCTACAGCCAGTGCAGCAAACAGCGTGAAGAGCAGCAGTGATAGCAACAAGGGAGGGACACGGCCTGTGGAGTGCAAGGGTGGAGTGCAAGGACGTTCGGGATAAGAGAGAGGCCAGTTCATCAAAAACGACGCCATTATGTTCACCCATTTACATTTTAACTGAGCTACAGTTCACGTCAAGCTTACAGTAATGTCAGAGCTCCGGCCGTGATATCTGAATCCATCGGCTGCAGTGGTTCAGTTGTGATATGGAGTTGGAGACTCTTTCAGTCAGTGAGCGTAATGAAATCATTACCAGAAGAAGCAGAACAATAGAGCTTGGTTAAATAGTCTGAGTCACAAAGTGCAATGACTCGATATAATAATAATGTACCTCTCTCGGTTATGTCCAGTGGGGCATAACCTTGTGATATTTACACAAAATCTGCTCGATTCATCTTGAACAACCACTAATATTCAAGGAAGTAGCTCATTTCACCTTTGTTTTCCTATACTATACATACACTGCTGTATTACGGCGGTAAAATACATTATGTTGTGCCCTCAGTCCATATACAGTGCAGTAGGCCTGCTATATAGATAGAGGAAATGAAGCATTTTTTCTGGAAATGAAGGCAATTATTTTTGATTTCAGGTTCTGAATTAATTTCATCCATCAGTGAGCTGAGACTGACATTACCACTTGTTATCCACAGATAAGCCTTTTGACCAGTAGTGATTGACAGCACCTATTAGAATTATATGTGCACAATTATATGTGTGCAATAACCTTTCAAGGTTGTTACTGTGCTGCTGGGAAAAAGCATCCAGCCTGAGTCAGAGCCAGCACACAGTGCTGGAGTATAAACAACATATCTACCATAACTCAAAGCATTATTCTGTGTGTTTCGTGCCACAGATGTGCGCAGACAAACATATACACACCTCCTCCCACTGATGTATGTATCTGATGAGTCGGGAGAGTCTTAACAGACGCAGAAGGCTGAGGATCTTGGTGAAGCGGACGATTCGCAGGGCACGGGCTGTTTTATAAACCTCTGAGTCAAAGCCTTTCTCCACTATTAAAAAGATATAATCCACTGGAATGGAGGAGAGGAAGTCCACGACGAACCAGCTCTTCAGGTAATTCATCTTGATGACCTTGGGGTCGAGGATGATCTCGGAGCTCTCCTCGTTGACGATCCCCGTCCTGAAGTTCATGACCAGGTCCACCAGGAAGATGGTGTCTGAAGCCACGTTGAACACCAGCCAGGTGGTGGTAGTCTGCTCTGAGAAGAACGTTATTCCCACAGGAATGATGATTAGATTCCCCATCATCATGATGAGCATTATCAAGTCCCAGTAGAACCTACAGAGCGACACACACAAATCAGGAGGGCAAGGGAGAAAACATGGCAGTTAATTATAAAGAAAACAGTCAATGATAAGGGTAGGATGTATTAGATCCTACCACTAATACTTAATCCATACTGAGTTTATTGACACAAATGCAATGAACAGATAAAGATGATAGGAATGTTACTCATTGTGCAGGTATTCCGTCAAGAAAAGTATTTGAGAAAGTGCAGTTTGACCTGATTATCACTATACAGAGGATCAGCAAGGTTACTGCAAATCATCCTGAGGGCCTAAAGGAATGTCTGAAACTATTTACATGATGCCAAATAGTTGTCACACCATTTACTCAGCAGGAATCATCCTCTGGGAACCTTGACTATTTCTACAACCCCTCACTGTGATCTGTGCAACATTTGCTGACATATTTCACTCTGGACCATAGACTGTATATAAGATAGATGGAGTGATGGTGAGGACTAATGTTTTGAAGCCTTGAATTTGGCATTTAGCCTTTGCCCTCTTGTTTTTTTGAAAAAGACATCATAAGTGAGAGGTACACCTTACTGGGGACTTAAGAAAATTTACTCGACGATATGGTAGCGACCTGTCAATCACAAGGTAGCCACACCCTACAACACGTATCTATTTTATACTCTAAATGGGACCATAATTTACCAAATGAACATTATACTGTATTCATGAAGTCTTTTAATGAGCAATTAAGACCGAAAACTCATTAGGAAAATATCTGAGGTAACAGATCAAAGAGGAATTAGGGCCCTTTCCTCATAGACTTCTATACAATCTCTTGTATTTGCTTCACTCTTCACTCTTGGATTGTACATGCATCTTTTATATACAGTGAAAGGTTTGGACCAAATTTTTGGGCTGACCAGCTAATTACCTCAAGCAAGATTATAGTTGTTCTGATATTTCTTGCTACAGAAATTCTCTCATCATATATCAGAACACGTTTCCAATGTCTCTAAACATCTAATAATCTAATTTTTCATCATGGATGTGCAGTGGCTCTTAAATGCCGGCTTACAAAGGGAAGAAATAAGTGTAACGTCCTGTTCTGACAGGTACATATATACTTAAGTTATTCCCAAGTCCCTCTCTAGTCAGATTAAAGCCCTAAAACCAAAAAGCAGCATATAAAGAACACCTTACGGCTACGTTAATAAGCTGAAAATAAGCTTGATTTTTCACCGGTTTTGGGCTTGAACTGTGGTTGAAAGATGGTCCTCTAGACTGAGACCCTCTCATCCTTCCCGCCTGTGTTAATGTCCCTGCCCTCTGTCTTGTGCTGAACAGAGCCAGAAGCAATTCATCAACGCCCTGCTCTTTTCACGAAGTGTCTTGGGCCCCAGTAAAGGCCAAGCAACCATGAATGAAAATAGATGCTTTCAGGAATCCTATCTCATTCTAAAAACTCTCTGCTGATGCCATCCCTGCTGCCGGCCGGCCGGCCTGCCTGCCTGTCTCTGCCTAGCTGCTGCTGTTGAAGGTGGAAATGGACTGGCTGGCTGGCTGGCTGGCTGGCTGCCTGTCTGGCTGACAGACTGGCCACCCAGTAATGGATCTGTTTGAATAAATTAAGCCGGGGCCTTGGCTTTATAAATATCCACAGATCCCATGTCTGGTAATTGTGTTCACTTCAACTAAACAGCGGTCTTCTAGGTGGTTTTTAATATCCACTGTAGGTATTTTTAATCCGGCAGGCATTGAACCGCTGCCTGTGTAGTGGATGCTTAAACACAGCGCATGATGCACTTGGGATTTTTTAATGCCTTTCATTCCTCTCAAATCTGCATGAGAGCAACATACTTACACAACAATGACAAGGACCCTGAGGAGCAAATTCATGCATAACAGTATGAATATACAATTGTCTTTTCAGTTGCACTAAGAACTAAGACAAAGATAAAATCAGGACTATAAAAAAAAATCAAGCTTCACAAGAACAAAACAACTTTAAAAATAAACAACCCCTCAAAAGTCACTTTCCTAATGTGCAATACAGTAATTTACTGAATATTATGCAAACAAGTACTAATTTGATCCAAGCTATTTTAACTTAAGGAAGATGCTTCCATAACATTAGATTGTAATTTCTTGAATTTTTATGTCTCAAGTAATGAAAATGTTGATTTCCGCTCATGTTAATATAAACATGAGGACTGTAAGCCCTCATCGCTAACATATTTCTATTTCTGTCGTGACTTGAGTAGGTGGTTTTATACTGTACACGACCTCTACGACACCCACTTATCTAATGAATAAAACATTGCACTTCATTTCTTGAACTAGAAAGTATAAAGCAGTAGGCCTTAGATTCATTCTGCATTAGAAATAAGATAATAGCAAACTTGAAGGAGACAAAAAAAGTTTAAATGTTTAACGCTGATATTCCTCAGTTTAATGTAAATCTAAGGCAGGTGCCCCCTTGCATGATATCATCTACAGCTCTAACTCAGCATCCAAGTCTTGCTGCATCATTGTAACAGGTTTTGTGCCAATTCCCAGAATGCATCCAGCCCCAGTCAAACCAGTAGCAGAGTGCTCCAACACTACCGGTGCATTCAAGCCCCCAGTTTAACTTCAGATTGGACAGCTCCAGCAGTGGACCTATGGAGCTCTGCCTCCATGCTCACTCCAGCAGTACACTCCCCTCCACTTTCTTCCAGCCCATTTGGGCACCCAGGTCCTGTCCCAGCTATGCATTCACATGCAGATGAGATGTGCACTCTGCTAATCATTTTTTATCCTGAGTTCAGCTTCAATTTGTAAACTCCCTCTGAACACACCAAACAAGCTGCTGTGCTCATTGATTAAAATGGAAGACTGTTCCCAAACACAGTAGGTTCTGCAGAGACATCATCAGTTCTTCTGCCAAACATAGGCACCCTATGACCTAAGAAAAAATTAGCATGCGTTACCCCATTTTACCACAAAAAAGCCCTTTCAAGCAAGATGCTCAACCTAAAACAGGAGCTAGAAGCTACAGAGCCCAAAAAATAAAAGATAAAAAAAAGCCTTGAACCTTCGACGACCCAGCTGAGACATCAGATCAATCCTTCTTCAGATCAAGGCAGCACAGTTCGTCTTGTAGGTTTCCTCCCTACAACAAGTGATCCATCATAATCAATGCCAGACCAATCCTGCCAAGCAACAGAGGGAACCCCACACGATCTTACTCAGCACAGCTCGACCTCATGCAATCCTGCAATGTAACAAGTACTATAAACCACAACAGGTTACATGTTGTGATGATGCAGTGTGAACAATACAGACTTCAGATCAAATGAAGAGATTATAAAGTCATCTGTGACTGGTGAATGTAGGAAAACGTAACATTTTGGTACAGATAGTCAACCAAACATCCTTGATCCATCTCTTGCACAAGTTTAAATTGGATAAAATGTTATGAAATTGCTTTGCTTCATCCCTAAAGCTTTAGATACATTCTCATTCTCTTCTACCTCTAAGCAGTCAATTAAAGAAGCTATGCTATGTTTTAATATGGACCAAATGAATCCTCAGATTGAGGAACATATGCATATATTTGTCAATGAACATGAGAGATTTCCAGAACCAAATATAGTCCCTAATTTTCTACACAATATATTCCAGGCACCAATGCAAAGAGTAACTAGCAAGAAAAGCATCAGAACAACAACAGGGTATTTGAACTGTAATGTGATGATGCTGAAAAACAAGCATCTGTCTTGGTAGACAGCCTCTGACTCTGACAGAAAACATCACTGAGAGTCTTTTAGACGATGACAAAGGCCCCTCCTTAGTATTACCAGAGGTGTATGAGGCCGTGCATGAGGCCTCTCTAAAAATCTATGAATAATGAATATTACTAACCTGCCATTAATCTTTAAGCAGCCACTGTGTACAAAGAATATGTTGGATATTGAGTTTCAAACACTCCCACAAAGCGATATAAAGCCCGTGTGAATAGTGGTGTCATTCATGGACTGTAGTTACGTAAGACTTTTCATTAAAAGACCGCGTGGTGTGTTTTGGTTTTTCTCTTGTTGGCCCTGCCACAGTATACAAAAGTTATTGGGAAAGTAAACGTTTAATACAGTTACGTAACAAGTAAGTCTGCCTAATGATAAGGCCCTCTGTGGTTTGAAAAAAATGCACATGAAACAATAGAGATCCTACTTTTAAGCTATAGCACAAGAGGATCTGCTGAGCAAAGAGTCCCCTTGAATCCTCCATCATTTATGCAGAAGCTTGACAGGTAGCTGAAAGAACCTCGCAGTGGCACAACCTCGACGGCATACAGGGGTTGTGTCTTTACTCTGGCTGAAGGACAAGAACTTCCTCTGAAAAAGCGCCCTTTGGTAAATGTCATGAGGAAGTAACCTCGGGGGGGCTGAGATGGTGAAACAGTCTCAAACACTGCAGAAATAAAAGGGCCAATCTGCTTGAGTGGGCACACATATGGTCCCAAATATGGAGCTTTTCCCTGCTCGTTCTAACATAAGTCCCCATCTTTGTACAACTACTTTATCATAAGGCAGCCAGTGCACTTAAGACAACTAATTAATTTTCCTTAAATAACTGACAACCATGAAAAATTTCTGCATTTTACTTCATTGTTTGGTCCCTACCCTTCACCCATCTTTCTAGTGGTCAATCTTCTTACGTAATTGTTTTCAGAGTCTGCTAAGCTCAGTGACTGTTGTGTTGTGCTAATCTTTGCCCACCATTATTGTACATCTGTGTGTGCATATGGGCATGTGCATATGCTTGTGTGTTTGTGTGGGTGAGGACAAGATATCCTAGTTTATTATTTATTTACTTTATTCTTAGGCGTTGAGAAATCTTGCAGAAACAAGAAAAACGGCATCCCATGGACATCTGTACAGCTATAATGTCTAGTGTGAAGTATCTCAGTGTTGCATCGAATTAAATGCAGATTAATCAATCGGTATAAACAAGGCAATGCTACATAGTTATGAAGGAACTCCTGTGACTCTCAGTGAGGCAGTTGTTTAGTTAAAAATTCAGCTTGCGGGCTCTAGCAGCCCTGAGATCAGCAGCTGTTAGAGCCTGGAGAGGTGGAGTGCTGCATCCAGAGGCCTGCTGTAAGTTCAGGACCAGGGACAGCTCCGTGATGGAGGCGGAGGGAGCGACGTGCCCCGGCACGTTACATGTCTCTCCAACGGAAAACCGGCATGACTGTCAGCGTCAAGCTGTGCCAGGGGACGCTGGTTCACTGACTGGGGCCAGATGAGATGCTTAATTGGTTAAGTGGTGAACTGTAAACATGCAGCATGTGAGGAAACCGGTCGTGCACCACTGAAACGTCTTGGTAAAGAAATTTACGCACATGGCAATGTTTGAACCCGACCTGACTCATTTGCTGCATCATAAATGTGTAACCACATGCATCTCTCAGCAGGCAGGTTTTTTAGAATTTTAACTTTCCAGCCTCACTCTGCGGGGCACTGAGCCAACATGCTTTGTGCAGACAAAATAAATATCAATAATCATGTCAGTGTGGCGTTTGGTGGACGCCAAAGGGATGGAGTGATGCTCCTGCAGCTCCTCTCCAACAATCACATTCCATCACATTTGCAACACATCTCTCATGCATTAAGTCACTAATTAATTCAAAAATACTCGGCCATTTTCTCTTTTTAATCGGGTTTCCCTTCACGATTTTCACCGCATTCTGTGCATATTTTTTTTTAATCTCCTCCTGCACATAGGCAGGCCCCGTCGTCTCACCGCCGCCTACAATGAAATGTTTACAACCGTGATGGTGCAATGGCATTGTCACGTTGTGTCCAGGTACCGTCTCTCCCTCCCCTCCACCACCTCCACCAGCGTGAATATGTCGCAATGAGGAACCTGACGCTGTTAGTGTGGAGACACGGGCTGAGCTTTACGCGCGCGTGTGTGTGCGCTCAAATCATGACATTCAGCAGCCTTTTTCCAAGGACGTTTCATTGATACACCTTTAGCCTTAACGCGTCCCTCCTCCTCCTCCTCCTGCTTCTTTTTTCTCCTCTATTAGAATCAAAATGCCGCAATGAAACGCATTTGGACAGTAGAAGCCCCTCCGCCTCCTCCTTGGAAGCCTGATTGCCTAAATACAGGAGGTAAATTAGCGCTTTAGGGGAGCTGCAGGCTGTGTGTGTGTCTGTGTGTGTCTGTGTGTGTGCCCATGACGGAGCGTTATGTGTGAAAGTGGAGGCTATAGCTTGCAGACCCTGGGGTGACGGGAGGGGTGGGTTAAAAAAAATTAAAAAAAAAAAAGGTGGGGAGAGGAGAGGGGAGGGAGGGTGAGCAGGTGTCTATCCAGCCCTTACCTAAAATCGCTATATGGGTGAATGATCCAGTATCCGGCCGTTTGAACCCTCTCTTGCTCTTTCTCCACGGCTTTCTGACTGCCGAACATACGCAAGGAGAACTTATTGACTCCGGGCTGCATCATGGCCCCAAATTGCCTCTGCATAAAACCATATTGCCTGGACGCCCCCTCCAGATCGTCAAAACCGACCATGGCCTCCTCCCGCTCCCCCTTGAAGCCCACGGAGTTGCCATGGTCCTTCATGTTCTGGCTCCCCGTGTTATTTTTCTGTATCGAGTCTTGCCTCTGAAAAACATTATTCCCATCCGCCTTCTCCTCCTTGTTGCTGGAGAACGAGTTAGACTTGTCTTCCATGGTGCTCCTCTTCCCGATTTGGTGATTTTTGTTGTTTTTTTTTTCTGTGACCAAAACAAAAGCGTTCCGTCTCCTGCTCGGGAAGGGGCTGCGCGTAAAAACTCGAGAGGACCCGCCGTGAGCTCTCCCCCGTTTTTCTTTTGATGTCCTT
Organism: Amphiprion ocellaris; assembly: GCF_022539595.1. Lineage (NCBI taxonomy): Eukaryota > Metazoa > Chordata > Actinopteri > Pomacentridae > Amphiprion > Amphiprion ocellaris. The sequence goes on from NC_072782.1 coordinate 12,313,252, forward strand.
CAAACTGTTCAGCTCCTCTGCCTTCAATGCGAGTGCTGCAAACTGAGACAGAGCGCCCGAGAAAGCCGCTGGATCAGGTTTCTTGGGTTACCGCCATCTACCGACGGCCCCGGCTTGCAGCGTCCACAGCCTGCGCCTCTTCCCACTCCGCACGGCACTGCGGTTTAACTGGCACATGCTCCTGCACCTTATTTACATAATGTGGCTCATGATATCTCCCCCTCCTCTCCCTTCCGTCTCCTCCTCTGTCATCAGTTTCACACATGACGGGAGGAAGCCAATATTCTACAGGCAAATCGAATGTATGTGAAGTGAATGAAGACGTGTGTGTTTTGATCAATTGATACAGCATGTGTGCGCTCCCTGTGGCTCGGCTGGCAGCAGGTCTGTTTCCTACCGAGGAGTTCTCATGGAAGCCAACGCGGTGAAACAGATTGTAAAGTCGGTGCAAGCATCATTGTGTGCCACTGGTCATACGAGGAAACTCTTGGACATATTGTGGAAATCGCACCTTTTTAAGGTGTTGCACACGTGATCCAACATTTAGTGCTACTGCACTCTGCTTTAAGCCAGAAACACTTGTTTGCAAAGCAACCTGGGCTTTTTTTTTTTTTTTTGATGAGCCTCACAACCAGATAATAAGCTCCAAATAAAATCATCTGCGTGATGCATTTGAAACCGGGGTTAATTAGTCTGCAGAGTGCATTCTGATATCCTGTATAAATTAAGGAACCACCAGCTGCTCCTCTTGTGCAGCTTCTCGAACTTGTTTTTACTAATCTGCAAAGTTTGGTAAAGCAACAAATTAGCCTCTTCAGGAGCCATGTTTGACCAGATATTAATAATTGAATAATTTGCTGTTTTGGTGAACCAGCCACCTTGACATGGGTCAGCAGGTTAAATAAATGCAGGCTGATGAGGACAGAATGGGGAAATAGATGGTGAATGGAGAAACAGAATGAGGAATATTTGTTTTGGAGAATGATGAAGGGAGGAAACAAAAGGATAATGTCATTTGAAAGCAAGACAGGAGGTACAGTGGATGGATTATGTGATGAAAAATGATATGAAACAAAAAGTAATCTCCTATATATGTATATTATATATCAGATAATACTATATAGAGGCAGATCAAAGCAGGTCTACAAAATTGCAACGGGAATTTTTCACTTTTTTGACATTTTATAGACCAAACCATTAATTCCTTGAACAAAAATGAATTGTCACAATAATAGATAACAGAAATGGCCCCTGTTTGTGGTCCTGGAATACAGTTTTGGGTCTCTGGATGAAGAGAAGCCCAAAGAGTGAGAGAGCACACAGAGCAGCTCGGCCAGCGATGGCATCACTGCAGTACAACATGTCACACAAACCCAGCTGCTGTGGACATGCAGTACACACATCCCTGCTAAGATCCAGAGTATTTGGTAGGATGGAGTCATGCCTTCTACAGGGAAAATCCAATGCTGCCACCTCCATGTCAAACATTTACTGCATGAGAGAAATGAGATGTGCTTCATTTTCCTGCAGTGGATAAATATGACAATGAGAGGAGCATAATTTGTGTGCATTTTCATGCATTTACTTTGTTAGCATATTGATCATGTGTGCAGATGTATGGCAAACAAATACTGCAGGTGTGATAACTGTAGCTATATAAATCTCTAGGTGTGCAATAAACACATTAAATCCATTTTCACATTCTTTTCATCTCCCAGTGTCATTAGTTGGGCTGCAGTGAATATTGAGTGAACTCGTTCATGCAGAAGCTCCCATAAAAGAACGTATTTGTAAATTTGTGGGTTTAATAACCTTGGGTGAATTACCATCCTACAACAACAACACACAGACAGCTGATTCCACTATTTATAGGTACAAGATATTTGCTTTGGCATCCCCCAGCAGAATTTTATTCCAGGCACTGTGGAGAACTTTTGGCTTTAGTGTGTAAAAAAAAAAACAAGTCATTCCAAATAAACAGCCCTACATGCTGCTGGTCCACACGCTCCAGGACGTAATTTGAACTTTCTCTTTTTCTATCTGACACCACAATTGCAAGAGTGGCACTGCTGTCTGAAAAATACACGGTTGACTGTTATTGTGCTGGCATTGTTAAGAGTTGGTTAAGTTTAGAAACAAACAATTTGGTGAGGGATTTGGAAAATCAGCGAATCACTGTTTTCTGACTGCTACAGTTATATTTTATATAGAAACTTAAGGGTGAGGCTATAAAACAGACCACAGGTTCACATCTCAATACACAAACACCATATTTTTACAGTCACTTTGCACTTCTGCACATTTTAGCATCTTTTGTGCATTATTTGTTGTCAAAACGATGTTTTACTTTATTCTAATCTCAGCATATTCCATTTGTAATGTTCTTTATCCTATTTTAACTGCCACATAGCTGCTACTAGTATAGTACAATTGTTGCTACTGTTCTGTGTCCAACTCCTCTAAGTGCTTTGAATTGCACCCAGGGGACAAACGAAGTTGTTTGAATTGAACTGAATTGAATTTCTCTTAAATGTGGAGCTTTATTTTTGACACTTTTGGTACACTCTGACTTTTCTATTGTGATGTTGCGGCTTTTCCTTCAGTTAAAGGCCTGAGGACATTTTTAACACTGCTGTAGGTAGAGCAGTGCACTTATTATTGTATTTTTTTTATTGCGAGTTAAAACTTACAAAACATATTGACGTTCTTGGCTAATTTTTCTAATGAAAAAATGTATATTGGCCCATTTAGGACTATTTATTTTTTTTAATCAAACTTGTATGACAAAAAAAGAGAACCAATCTGCGTCTAAAACTAGAACTGCATCTCTTCCCACCATGTGGCATTACATGCCCACGTTGAACCCACGTACTCAGTAAGTTTGTGGCTACACAAATCCGCAGCTGGCTGTGTACATCACCAGAGAGGACATTAGCTTAGATATTTTGCATGTTTGGTAGTGGATTATTATGTAACGATCCAAATGTTATCGTAATTGAAACAGACATCCCTTATTTTTTTGTGCATTTTCTCTCTCAGCTGGGTTTCTGTTGGGTTGGATTAGTTGGTATGCCAACTGTTTCCCCTACACAACGCTTGTGTAACTTCAGTTACACAGTTGGTGGGGCAGGGAGGGGCATTGAGAGAGAAAAATATTGCATAAGATTTATGGCTTAAAGCAATACTCATATTGAACAAGTGCAAATCCCAGATGGCCCATTCATGTGTCAGAGAATAAGTACAACATAAATAACTTTACCAGACAGAGAAATGTACGTCACTGAGAGACACGTTTGTACCGAGTAAACCTCTGTTTAGGATTGTCCAATCTCATCATTAATTCACAGCGTCATCCTGCATCTAAGTCTGTAGGATTATTCTGTCAATGAAGCGATGGAGAGTTATTGAGCTGGCAGGTATAAGATATATGAGATTACTGTATTATTTGATTTTCTTTACACATTTTATCATTATATTTAGAGGAAAATGGAGAAAACAGATTACATAAAATGTATATTTAGACTATATAGCACTAGCTATATATATTAAATACAGTTTAAACTGCAGATATAAGCTGCTCTCTGTAGGATTTAATCTTCCCACAGTATAATACAGAATATCTAGAAAATGGTGTACCTAATATCCTGCTTCCTGCACAGTAAAATGTGTTCCCGATTCTTCTGATGGTCTCATTGGCCCTTCTGAAATTGCATTGTGTGTCTAAGATTACATCCAGTCATCTCTGCTTACAGTCAATACCTCATCTGGACACGAAACATTACATACCCCTGCACTGGCAGCCATTGCTCCTTCCACAAATAGCATCAGCAGGCTACAGGAGGGCAGCATAGTGTTACAATGCCCCCTCGGACCCCTTTTCATTTTCTGCAAGTCATTCAACGTATGGCCAGTTTACTCTTCAAAGAGTTATTGTTTCTGCTCACAGCATACTGAGGCTGAAAACTCAACATCTCTCAGTTGCTTGTTGCTTTAATGAATACATCAAAATACATGATCTGTCGTCTTCCCATGTCTTCTGTGTATGAATAATTCTTACCTATTGAGTGCATTTTTGATGTAAAGGCTGAATCTCCCATTGTAAGTGTCACTGAAACATCTGAGAGGCCGAGCTCAATAACAGACACAAATTAAAAAATACAAATCTTCCACCTCTTGGGCCAGACATGGCTACTAATTCACTTGTCCTCTTTGGACTCTTTGGACTACTTTAATTAAACCATGATTGGGGCTGGGAAGATGGTAGGGTTGTAATAGGATTGCCAGCTTTGGTCTGTTTCCAGCTGAGACTATCAGAGTATCATGGACCTCAGGGATGACGCTGAGGCACTGGACAAGGACCAGCTGAGGCCAAGGTTGTCTTAATCAGCAAACTGACTTGTATAAACAAACGAGAGCATTAGGAAGCTCAATCAACAGGATGATTATGATAAAATGACGGGGTATAGATTTGTAAACATCAAAAACGAGCAACCCAATTAACGGAATGTACAAAAGCATGCTGTCACAATTCAGTAAACCGCCAGACAAGAGCTCTTGGTACAACATAAAGACATGAAACGCAATATTTTATCAAAGTGGAAAGCTAGAATGAAACATGCAGAGCAGAGCATGTCATTAGTTTGATGTGCTGTATGTTGTAGTGGTATGGAGTAGGTGAAGTAGGACTCAAAGCATCAATCAAACAAATAAAGCAGTTGCATGTCAGAGGGGTTGATGTGACAGTTGGCATTACCATATCGTAATTAGATCCACATAGCTGAGCTCTTGTTTAACCTTCACAGATTATGCAGCCACTGGCCAACAGCTGCACTTAACCTTTAAGCTCATTTCCTGAATTAATGGTCACATACTGCTTATCAACACCACATAAGAAAGAGATTTCACGTGTCTCGTTGCTCATGAGGTTTCTGTACCCAGTCCTGTATAAGTGGTTGTAGAGGCGTAGAGAAGAGGCTGAAGGTTGGCAGGTTGCTGAACCCTCACATTTAATAGTTATTTTTAGGGCTGAAGCTAGCTGTTATTTTCATCAGTGATCGGATTTTCTTGATTTACTGATTAATTGTTTATGTCAGAAAATGGTGCAAAATGTATTAAAACCAGCAAATATGCAGCAGCTGAAGCAGAAGCAGGAAAAAACTGTAGACTCTTGTGAGTAATTTGGGCTTATCAGTAACACGGCCCTATTATTAAGACACAGTTGCAATTATGTAATCCAATAAATGTGTTGCATAGATGCAGCCTGCTGTTATGGCATGTAAGACAAATTTAGCCTTATTCTTTCAGCTTCAACCCTGGCAGTGTTAAACAGTTCGTGGATCAAGTAAAGAGCAAATCTGAAAGCATAATTCAAATCAGTCAGTTGGCTCAATGGAAATCTTATAAGGTCGACAAGTACAAAGCTTTTGTGCTTTATCGGTCTCTGGTTTAGGATTATATTGCCGTACAAAGACCTTTACATAAAAAACAAGGCTTTGAAATTGTTTGCATCCATAGGGTGAAAAATAAAGCAAAGGATGACTTGAGTTCCCTCCACTGAGAATCCATATTTGTTACATAAATGATTGTTGGGGAAAGCCAAAGGGCTTCGATTGAAAGATCCTCCCTCTATCTGTGCACCGAGTTCCATCTTCCAGGATTGGTAAACCCATTTTCCAAGAGAACTGATAAACAGCTCCAGAGTAGTTTTGAGGGTGATGCACATCAGTAAGAACTGAACCACCATTATAGTCCTGGAGTTAAACCTGAAGTTACCTTGGTAACCACACGCTCTAATGTTCTCTGCAATTAGGTGGAAATATATGTGCATATTTTGGCATCTGCAATAGAGCAAATTAAAATGGAAAATATTGGATATCTGCAGAAATCCAGCATTGCACATCCCTAATTGTTACACAGTGTAATGCTGAAAGGTTGAAAACAGTTCCAGGAAGAAAATAAAAACACTTCTGCTTGTGTCTGTAAAGTTTAATTGATGTGGAACTGCAAGATCTGCAAGTGATTGGTGCCGATGGGTCAATATCTTGTAATACTTTCTCTTCACATTGATTACTTGTTTCTATACAGTGTACTATGAACACTTGAACAGACAGTAGTCCTTGCTGTTAGTGTCATGCAGTGTGGAATTAAGACACAGCAGATAACAGTCCTAATACTTTACTGGGCTACCTGCCCAACCTGGATGTCACCCAACTTTTTCTAACAACAGCACCTGATCCCGATTAGCTCGTAGAAGTGATTATTTACATAAAAGTTTCTTTAGAATTGTGTTTAATGCATTTCCACTGCTCATAGTACTAAACAGAAAGTTACAGAACATGTACGTCAATTAGAAACACTGCTGCAAGAACAAGCCAAACTCGAGTACTGATAATATTTTTAATGATTTATTCTTGTGAATATTGTAACACTCAACTGAACTTCTAGTAAACAGTCTTTGCACCTTTATTGTGTTTTTTCTATGTCCTGTTCACTTCAGTTATACTACATTTCTAGTGTATTGGTACCTAAAGAATAAAGCCTTTAAGCACATATTTTCATTGTTCGCTGTTTTAATTCCTGCTAGCTTGTTCATTGTTAACCCTTGTCAAGAAGTGGACAGAGTTTAGTGTAACATATGGTTCAAGTCAGTTGAAGTGGCACAGTTAGAGGCACCTTTGCCCTGGGAACACATATGCCTAGACAGTGGATCAGGTGTTCTTGCACCATTGACAGCCTTTCACTGCCTAATTCCAGATTTGTGGCATGCACAGTGTCCACTTGCTAAGCGTAGTAATCCCAAAGGATTGGCAAGTATTTTTAGTAATGGATTTACTGACGTCCGTTGATCCCTTGATGGGTGGTGTCTTTCAGAACAGTCATGGAGGAGGGAGCCACTCCGTTGCTGAGCAAAGTGTTCATCAGTATGCATAGTATGAGTGTGTGTGGGTGTGTGGGTGTGTGTGTGTGTGTGTGTGTGTGTGGGTGTGTGGATGGGTGGCTGAGCTTTTACCTCCTCCTTCAAAATAAAGGAGTAAACCTGATTCATCTTCAGAAAGTTGCAGCGTTTTCTCAGCCTGATGTCTTATCTCACTTGTCTTATCAAACAAGAGTCCCCTCACAATCTCTGCAGGTTATTCCTGTGCAAGAGAAGTTGAGGGAATCACGATTTCACCTGCACATTACAAGAGTTGTACCATCTGGAAAATGAGCTTAAACACACTTTCAGTTATTGCCTACGCTGACCCACACGTACCTGTTTCAAGACAGATGTGTCTTCAAAGTGCTTCTGCTAATGCATCAGTAATTGCTTGAGCTCGTACCGTCACACTTTTCCATTCCTGTTCCAGGAATTAAAACGGAACCACCTGGGAACAGAGTGATTTTCACCTCTCTGAATCTTTGGAAACAATTTTGTCTTCAATTATAGAACCTAAAAGGAATACGAAATGCTTTTATGTTGTCAGTGTGATATGAGTAGTTTAGGACTGAAACAGGCTCATCTCCTGCTTTGAACAATGTTAATATAAAAAGGAAGCTTTTGGGAGCTCTTACATCTTTGCACTCTTTCCGTCTGCAGCAGTACTTTCACTATCTGCTGTTTTAGTGTGGGTGAATATGGCAGCTGTAAATGTGGGTTTTAGTGAGCGTGTCTCCGTCTTTTCTCTCTGCAGCACCTGTCGCATGCAGTGATTGTACCTCACAGTGGATGAGGCTGATGTCCTTATTTTGCGGACACTGAGCTGGAAAACTCCCATTTCTACCTAATTAGGTTTCTGTCGTATTTATTTATTTTTTTAAGGATTTATTTTTGGGCGTTCTTGCCTGTATTTGGAGAGGGACAGTGGAGAGAAGGACAAGAAATGTCAAGGAGAGAGCAGCAAATGTGTCCTGATTGCAAGCGTATTTGTTAATCTTTTTATTCACTCTATGCATTTTTGTTGCTGCTGTTAACTATTAGTGGAATAATTTCAACTAGTTTAGCATGTTTTTGCTGAAGGTCGCATAAGGTTCCAAGAAAAGGGGTCAGAGGAAAAGGCTTGAGGTCACTTAAGGAAATATATTTTCATCTCTAGTTGGCTTTTTGTCTTGTCACAGTGTTAAACATACAAAACTATGTATATTGTTCATTGTAAAGGAATTTCTGAATTCCGTTCACGATAAAATCTTTTACATTTCCTCTGAGAATCTGGACAATCTCTTTTATTGTCTATGATATATGCACTATTAAATCTTATGTGTTTTTTAAGATAAACAATTGCACCATTTTTCCATGACAAACCTCATATTTATCTTTATTTTACGGTCTGCGATTTCTTCAAAGTTCGATTTAGTGGGGTTTTTTTATGTACAGTACAGTGTGTGTAGACACTTAAAGATGTAATCTGGACTTTGTCTCACAGCTTGGTACCAGATGGATTGTACTTACATAGTGTAACTTTCTTGGATAAATAAATAATCTAATCCTCATCACGTCAGAAATGTGTGTATACATGTCTATCATGCTATGAACACGTAGAATCCCCGGAAGAAAACAATGACTGCCTCGCGGCTGGCCGGTATGAGAGGAATTTAAATGTTAATTATGGCTCCAAAAAGTAAAATCGCCTAAACGTTGAAAGCCAGAGATTTTAGAGGCTGTTGGGAAAATCCCATAGTAATCCATGGTGATCTGAAGTACTCTAGCTACCAGACAGCACTGACTACAGCCAGCTGCAGACAGACGTGTGCGTGTGTGTGTGTGTGTGTGTGTGTGTGTGTGTGTGTGTGTGTGTGTGTGTGTGTGTGTGTGTGTGTGTGTGTGTGTGTGTGTGTGTGTGTTTGTGTGTGTGCTCGCATGTGTGTGTCTGTCTGTCATTTGGGGCCGGGAACAAGAGGAGGGAATTACTTTAGATGAATTCCGAACGTTTTAGGGTAAGAGGATACGATGTGTTCCTGGTCCAAGGCTGGGGAAACGAACTGAAGAGTTGCTCTGCAGAACACAGAGCCATGCGTAACCTGTGACATCACCACTTCCCTCATCCATCCTCTGCCTTATCCCTCTTTTTCCTGTCCAAACACTGAACCCTCCTGTCAACTCTTCCTCTCAACCCATATTTTTTTGTAGTGACACTTAAGCCCTCCTTCCTTCCTGCCCTGTTCATCCTCCCCTTTTGCCTCTTGCCTCTTCATCTGTCCTCCCTAAATCCCCAAAACGTCACCCCCCATCTCTGCATTCTCCTGCTCTGTCATGTCGGTGAGGCTTCCCGGTGTTTTGGTCTGCTGCCTCAGCAGCACAGCAAGGTTAAATCTCCCAAAAGAAAGAGGTTCCCTGCAGCTCGAGCCATTACCACATATGGGGAGCCTCACCTTGGGAGAGTGACAGTGTTCAGGCTCGATTATATATTTCACATACAAAAAGGGTAAACAAAGGGGGAGGCATTAAAATAAGCGTGCACCCCGGTAAATGTCCTTGTGTGATCAGAATTTCAATATGCAATCAGTACAGCGTACATTTGTGTAGCTGAAGGTGAAAGCATGTCACAGTAGAGGTCGCCTAAAGGTGCTGACACTAAGGAGCAGATTAGAGTGTTGTCATTAAGCTGAAGGTGTAATTGCGTGATGAATTGGGGGGCGAGGTCACGTCATAGTGACAAAGTCTCTTAATCTCTGAATTTTCGTGTCCTGAGTTCAGCCTGGCAGGCAAAGTTTAATCCCCAACTGCCCCCAGAAAGCTCCTCTAATCAAGTGATGATACAAATCCTCAGGAGGAATCAAGGATTTTTTGTTTTTTTTTGTCTGAGATGCACAATTTGAAACAGGAAATGTCACAATGAAGGTTTTGAACAAGAATGCTTACATTGTTGAGTTTGCTCAGTTGGCATCAGCCTTATCCATTACCTTAATACATGATTAAATAGAGTCCCTCTGTCATTTAACTCCTAAAACCGCTTTATCAAAGTGATGTAATTAGAAGATTTTCAATATAAATAATCCCTTCCCGCCTTCTAATGACTTAAATGTACCTCTATACTGTTGTTTCTCTAGAATGTGCAGATCTATTAAGCTCTTGTCTCGTTCTCCACCCACCCCTGTGGCCGTCGCTGCAGATCGAGCTCACCAGCTCACCTCTGCTCCAGCACTGTAAAACCACTGTACGCTACAAAATCAAGTTGTATTGTTGAAATATACCAGTCAAACGTTTGGACACACCTTCTCATTCAGTGGTTTTTATTTAATTATTTTATACATCGCAGATTAATACTGAAGACATCAAAACTATGAAAGAATACATATTAAATTATGTTGTAAACAAAAAAAAATCTTAATCTTTAGTATTAATCTACAATGTAGAAAATAATACAAATAAAGGTGTGTCCAAACTTTTGACTGGTAGTGTAGTTCAGTTGCATACAGAAAGCTCCACCCTACTAGTGGACAGAATGGATGCCTTAGGTTTGTTATCTATGAAACCACATGCATCTGAATCCTTGTTTTTGAGGCTGTCATTACTAGTCTGTAGTTTAGAAGTGGAAATGATGCAGCACATTTTGCTCATGTGTCTTCCAGCCTATAGAAAACACATGCATATATTAACAAGGTGAAAAGAACAGTTGATAGATGGAAACATGGTGACTTGCTTGAACCAAGCCCTTACAAGGTAAACTTGCGTTTTTACTAGGTCTGACCAATAAAATAAGTTTTGGCAATAGAATCCTAATTCATAGCAATAAGGAAATTGTTGGATAGAATATTCATAAGTTCAAGGACCCAGCCGGTCACTGGGGCCAAGTTGGGGTTGTTAATAGTTGAAGGTCAGAAAGTCTAATCCAATACATGTTCTGCTGAATCCAGCACATATCTCATTACAGTCTGCCAGCTACATGTTTTGTGTGTACATTGAAAAAAAATTGCTTTTCCTGGAGCTGTAAATGGAAAAAATAACAAAGTGGTTCGACCGATCCGCACAATGTTGTTCCAGTCAGCAACTGGAGCACAGGCATAGGCTGAGGCTTTTATAAAGCAGAGAGGCTTCTATCCTCCCTGTTTCCGAGGAGAAATTTTGAGGAAGAGGAAGTTTTAGCAACACTGTGCTGTTTCTTTGCTCACCAGTATGATGAGTAGATTGTTGCGACTCCACACAGCATCAAACCACTGTGGACACTGTGTTCTGCTCCACCTAGGAAAGGATGGTGTCACATCTGGTAAAAGCTATTTATCCAACTAAATCCCACTAGTTTTTGCTCCTTTGTGTTTTAGATGCTCTGATTTCTACTTGTTGTTCATTGACGTTTTATAGTATGATGCTTGTTTTGCTAGTCTTGTTTTAGCTACAAGAAAGAGACCCTGTAAGGCTGGAACATTTCTGTTCAGGTCTATTAGCAAAGTGTAAGTGTGTGCAGTGCACTGTAAAAGGCAAACATTTTTCAACTGTCTTTAACTATAGTTTTTTAAGAATTTATTGTTGTTTCACAGATTTTCTGTGGTTAAGAACTAATACTAATCAAAACACAGGACAAAAATAATAATTCCACTATAATAATATAATAATTTACAAATAGTAACTTTTTTTTACATTTTTTACAGTTTGACCATAAAATATTTTTTCTGTATTTATGTCAGCTTTATCTATCTATCTATCTATCTATCTATCTATCTATCTATCTATCTATCTATCTATCTATCTATCTATCTATCTATCTATCTATCTATCTATCTATCTATCTATCTATCTATCTATCTATCTATCTATCTATCTATCTATCAAAAACATAATCTTAGACAAATTTTACAATTTGCCATTTCTTTTTTTCTTTATTTTAAATCATTTTTCTATTCTCCGATTTTTCATCTGTTTATTCCGGCACCCTTGTTGACAGATTTTTTTGACCGTGTTTGTGTATCCACTTGTCAAGAATGGTTTACTGCACCTTTAATGCACTGAATTGGGCCTTTAAGATGCTAACATTATACACAGGTTTTAACATGATTCTCACTCATTTTGTTCAAAGAATGAATGTTTTGTGATGTTTTTTGTGTTTTTTTCAGAAAGCTTGTTAGAGTTAAAATAAGGCAGAATTTTTTCCGCTACTGATCAGACACTGACAACATCAGTTCCTGTGGCTGACTCCAGGGTTTTGGTGACTGTTGGAGAGGTTTGAAGCTGCACTTCACTTTGTCACTCCCATTAGTCACACTCTTGCTTTGACATGTCAAAATGTCCAATTTGAGATAGATCCGTTATACACATGTAAAATCAGCATCTAGAGACAGAACCAGAGAGGAGAAATGTCCACTGAAGTAAGAGTCACTCCAGAATTATTAAGTTGTGTTTTAAGAAGGAGCTATTGATCGGAGAGTCTCCTGTGGGCGATTACATTCTGGTCAGCCTAATTACTTTGTTATGGGCCTCTGTTTTTATCTGGACCAGAAGCACATTAAAAAGTCATCAATAATCCACAGATCATTATTACATCATTAACAGTGTGTTATAAATACATACTTTTTAAAGAGACATCAATACTGTATGTCACAATCATTTTTAAAACAATACAGTATGGTGCAGTAAATATCTGTCTCTTAAAGCTTTTGTAGGAAACTTAATTACAGACTTATCTGGTTTGGAGAAAATGTATTTGCCTATCTTGTATTTATTAAGAACTATCAGTAATGGAGCAAACAAGACTTTGTACCTGGGATACTGTTTTATTGAATGATGACTTTGTATCATGCAGCAGGATAAAAAAAAAAGTGCTGCTGATGCATTAAGTAGGCTTAGATTGCTACAGCTCTCTAAACCGATGTAATATTTATTGTGTCCTCTCTGGATCAGAACGTGAGACAAGAACCTCCTGGTCACAATCATCCTGACAGGATCTCTTAATGTTTAATTGACCATTTGGAATCAGGTTTTTAAAGTGTTTGGTATCCATTTTAAACAGCTAAACCTCATCAAACATTTTTCATTTATTGCAACTGATTTGTTATTAACTTGTTTGAGATGATTCGTTTTTCCTCCAACAAGGCGAGAACTGAGACTTACATGTTATCACTGCAAGATTACACAAAAACTAGACGGCCGAATTTCAAGAAACCGGGTAGAGAGGTGAAGCGTGATCACAGCAGGAACCCAGTAAGTTTTGATCTGGACAGCTTTCGTTAAAATTGCAAAACAGGGCACTGGCCTTGTCGGAGGACGTGCTCTCCGGGTGCCCTCCTCGTCTCTGGTGTGACTCAGTTGAGGTTAAAGAGGTGAGAGTCTGAGCACAACTTTGCAGGTTTTGATCTGCTTGAGCACAAAGTGAGCTCTTCGCATTTCTTCTTCATGAGGAAGGTGCGTAGGAGAGGGGCGAGCGTGGCCAAAAGGTTCAAACAGACTCCCGCACACTGTCGAAACTGCAAAGATACATTTATTGATGTAACGTTTCAGTGATAGACCTTCGTCGGGCAACAAAGCAAAGGCAGAGAAAAAAAAGAGAGAGATCTGCCTGATGAAGGTCTAGCACAGAAATATTGCACCACTATATGTATCTGTGCAAGTTAGATGATGTGTAGGAGTCTGTTTGAACCTTTTGGATGTGTTTGATCAGCAAGAAAATGATCTTAAACAAAGTTCCCTTGAGCAAGATTCTTTTCCTTATTGATTTGTACCCCACCTTCCAACATTTAGGTTAGAATAAAAATTGAATCTACACAAAGAGAAAAGAGCTATTTGTATATAGAATGCATTTTTTCTGGCGACTTCAAGCGACTGTGGTCTCTGTCTTTGGGTAAAAAATGGCCCAGGACAAAGCTTTAAATCCAGGTTTAAGTCCTTTGAGCTCATCCTTATGAATAATTAAGAAGCCCACAATGGCAAGGTGCCCCAGTTCGATCTCAGGCTAATGAATCTATCACTAATGACTCGCTTAGCTCATCAGGCTTGACATCAGTAGACCCAACATTTAACCAACAACACTTCAGCACCACTCCGTTAGCTTCAAATGTTAGCTCGAGGTGTCACAGCTCCTCTTCTCCTGTCTTTTCTCCAGCAACCCTTATTTCCCCAGACGGTTTGACAGGAGAAGAACAGTTATTAGTCTGTTGTAGCCTATTACCCTGCCTGTGTCATTCCTCTAAAATATTGATGCTTGAGTACGCTAGAGGTTACAGCGGCTTGTTCTTTTTTTTAAATTGCATTTTAAACACTGTTTTCTTTGGCTGGATTTATCTGGTCATTACATGTCTCATTATTGGACGAGTGTAATTTTGCGAGCGACAATGCCGGCTGTGCTTTTAGCGGCACATCTGTTATGTTGTGTGTCAGACTTTAACTACCAAAGTGCTTCTTTAGATCTGAATTATGGCTTCACATCAAACTCCACCTAATCCATGTGTGTGTTGCCTCTCCAAAATTAGATTTAAGATTGAATTCCAGTTGTGACTGAAACTTAACCCTTCCATTAGGTTTGTTTCTCAGGAACAGCAATGAACAGAAACCAAAAAATCCCAAGAAACATTGTTTATATCTCATTGTTAACTCCATTACTAACCATTTCTATCAATATTTAGTGCAATGGTGTTCTTTAATTATAACAGATCATGGTTCAATGGGAATAATTCACTTGTATTTATAAAAAAAATCCATGTTAAACTTTTTTATTGTATATTGGAAAGACCTACATGTAAAATACAATAATTTTACATGACATTCATTTTTTTTTGGTACATTTTATTTTATATTTTTGATGTTTTCTTTTTATGGAGTGATGCTGATAAATTAACACCTTTTGGATGGGTTTGTGAAATGAACAATTTTCATTTCATATTTCATTACTTATTAAGCCAAGCAGATGAGGTTTCATACCAAAAAAAAATGCTTTTCTGCATATTTTTTGTTTGTTTTACTTTAAAATAAGTTGATTTGACCCCCAACATAACAGGAGGGTTAAGACCCTATGTCATATCCATCCATTATCCGTCCAACACTTTATCCTCTGTATGGTCGCAGGAGACTGGAGTCTATCTCACCTACTCAGGGTGGAGGCACAGTTGACAGAGAAACAGGAAACCAAGCACACTTACATTCACACCTACGGACAATTTACAATCATCAATTAACCTCAGCATGTTTCTGGACTGTGGGAGGAAGCTGGAGTACCAGGTGAGAACCCACGCTGCATAGGGAGAACATGCAGCTTCACTCTAAACTTCACCCCAGGCTCAGGAACTTCTAGCTGTGAGGTGACAGTGCTATCCAAATATAAACAGAAACTGACAGAATGTAACAAAAGTGTCAATGGCATGAGTTTCTTACCTTGTGAACATGTCTATATGGTGACATGGGACACATGTTGAGCGAAATAAGCCATGGATGAGCACTTCCACTGGGAAACTGCAGTGCACTGATGACAGTCTCAAAAACACAGGCATGCAGCATTTCATACATAACAAACATAAAGAACTATTTCACAGCAAGTTATCAGCTAGAAGAGAGAGCTGTGGTGAACAAAGGGGAGGAGAAGGTTATGAGTATATTGCATGCTAACAGCCACTGCCAGCAGAGACCAGCTACCCTTCAAATGATAAGAACCCTCCATGTCACCAGTGAGCTCTTCAGCTCTCACATGGCATGAATCTAAAATATACTGTTCTTACTAAAGGATCTTTATACTTTAAAAAGTTGTTTGTGTGATTGTTATTTGCTCACTCTAAACAGATGAATCCAGTGTGACTTCTAAAAGTTTCTGTCCCATGTCCTTGGCCTCTAGCATGGTGTCTGTGTGGATCTCATCACTTCCCTCTCTGCATTATCCAATTAATCAAGTAGGCCAAAGAGACAGAACATGTCATGTAACTTTCTGTATCATTGTTTTTATTCAGATTTGTTTTCTGGTTTATCAGACTTACTCCTATATAACAACTTGACATTAGTGCAGAGTAGTTTCACACTGTTTTGGATGAGCTGTGGGTGAGCTGGTGTGATTGAGTTGCAGTAAATGGAGAAAGAGGCGGTGACTTAATAGATCTTTATTGGTCAGATCTAGTAAAAACTACAGTTTACCTTGTAAAATCGTGGTTCAAGCTTCTTTTTATACCAAAGTCACCATGTTTCCATCTATCAGCTGTTTTTTTCACCTTGTTAATATATGCATGTGTTTTCTGTATACTGAGAGACAGAAAAATACGCTGCATCGTTAGCACTTCTAAATTACAGACTAGTAATGACAGCCTCAAAAACAAGGATACAGATGTATGGGGTTTCATAGATAACAAACCTAAGGCACTCATTCTGTCAGCATGTAGGATTTGGCTTTCTGTATCATTCTTCTTTTTCAGAAGCAGTTTCTACTTCTGACATGTGTGACTGAATTATTTCAATATTACAACTTGACTTTGTAGGTGGGTGGAGAACAAGCTGGGAGCTTAATAGATCTGAATATTCTGGAGGAAACAGCAGTGTAGAGGTACAGAATGGCATTATTTATATGGGAAACAAAATTCTAAATATGTAATTTTAGTAGACTGAGATGGATTTTATGTGTTTAATCAATGACCAGGAAGAAACTTTCAGCCATGAGCTAAATGCTAATGCTAGCATGGCACCATCCTCATAATGACAACACTATAACACCTACGTTTAGGTAAAACGTTCACAGTGTTCATTGTCTTCATTTTGTCATTAGCTTTGGTATTAAACGAAAGCCATGAACAAATTGAAAATCAGAGTTGAAAACACCCCTGAAGGAGATGCCAAGAAATCACGCTGATGCTGAGGGAGACAGGAATGTATGTGAAGAATGAGAATGAAGCTGGGATTGTGGTTGTGTGTTGCAGAAGGCTCCGCTGTTTAATAAACAAAATAACTCTCCCTTGGACTTCACTTCCAATAAATGAATTGCTTCTTTGTGTTTTAATCACAACCCAGACATTGAGAACCCGCAGTAACAAGCCACTAGATTGGTGCAGACGTTTCTAATTTAGTTTATTGTTGCTTGTTTTCCACCGTGTCAGTCAAAAAGCACAAAATCTAAAAGCATTCCTACAGGAATGAGGTGGAATTCCTTCAGTAAATAAAAATCTATTGTGCAAATAGTCGCTGTGCTTGAATGCAGTCCCAGCTCAGCACCCCAGTTGGAAATAATAAGGTTGACCTGATGTTTATTCATGTCATTTTGTTGCTTTGCTACAATTTACTGCAGTAAAACCTATTCAGTTGTAGTTTTTTAGATATTTCTCCGTCTGCTGTTTCTTTAGCCTGATTCAATAATAGTCTTGTGAAAACAAGCCAGAAAAACCACCCATTAAACAATAAATCGAATCTAATAAAATCATTTAAAAAAATAATGAAATGTGTATCTTTCTTTAGGTGAGAGACAGAAATGACACTTTAAGCATGCTGAAAATTCATGCATCCATTCATTAGGATTGTGTGTGATACATATAATATATGACTATATTATTAGTAATTATCTCTGCTGCTGCTGCTGCTGCTGCTGCTGCCAGTGATATAGAAAAACATTACCTTCCACCACACATCCTAGTAATGTGAGGGATTCATCACTGCAGCAAAAACATCTGACTGCACAGACAACACATTCATGACATTTTGTGAAACGAACACCCCGACCTGTAAAACATCAATCCCAGCTGCTTTGAGAGGTGCTCTTTCCACCCAGCGACTGAGAGGTCGGCGTATAAATGTTGGTTTCTGGCAGGCATTGTTGATAAAACTCTGAGCACCAACTCTGGGCCCTCAAGCTCATTCAAGCTGATTATACACTACCTGGACAGCACGAGCTGGCAGGAAGCCAATCTAAACAAATGGCCGCCGAAGATAGTAGAATATCCGGCGAGGCAAAAGCAAGAGTTGCATACAAAAACAGCTCTAAAATTATGACTAAATATTGAGTTTACATTGGACAGATGGCGAGAAAGAGAATTCCAATGCAGCCTCTATTTGCTGCTGTGAACCTTTAGAGTCGTTTTGTGGTTTCTCTGCTGCTTTTTAAGCCATTCCACATATAATGGATGACTCTGAGAATCCTGCTTTTACTAATACGCCCAGCGATGAGAGAAGTTTGGCTCTTTTGTCATCCAATAAACCCCCGACTGCTCAGTGTGCCATTGTGAACTCAGTAACCTGCTTATTGTCTGGAGATTTTCTATATCCATAGCCTGAATATTAGAGGTGCAATGGATAGTATTGCAGCTTTTGAGTCACAAATGCTGCCATGTCTGCCGCTGTCAACTGCTTTAAACATCTTTGTATCTTGTCACTGCAACTCTGCATTGAGATTTTGGAAATTATTTCTTGCTGAGGCAGAGGTTTGTTTTCAGTGACATCTTTTTGATTATTTGTACATCTGTAGGAAAGATTAGGTAAAAACTACTAGTAAGGAGGAGACGCAAAGGAGAATGCCATCCACCAATTAAGAGTCCTCAGACACCAGAAGTCATTACGATGCTCAAGCAAAGTCCAAAATGTAAATATGAACAAATTGTAGAGGACTGATTTAAAAAAAATTGTAATAATTTTCTTACAGTTTATTATTGTGTGGAAGTGCATTCTAGCATGGATTGCAATTACAGTTTTGACTTGTTAAATTAATTTGCAATTTATTGTCCTCTACTCAACAATTTCATGTCAATAAAATTCATTTTAAGATAAGATAATATTTTAATATTATTGAATCATCATTGCCTAATCATCTGTGGACTTTGTTAAGAATAAAATGGTAATAATTTGTTTACACCAAAACTCGCTGTTGCAATTTTGCAACGTGGAGAAATGGCAATTACATTTTGCTCCGTATTACTGTCTTTAAAAATTGTGCAATAGGGCATTGATCATGGTGGAGACTGCTCCCTTCTTTTAGTTACCTTAACAAGTAACAGCAGCAATAAAAACTATATGATGGTTAAACTTTGCTTTTATCCTGCGGATCACATGTGTGCCAAACTATGGGTGGGAATTTGTACGAATTACACAACAACCATGGTCTATTACACCACTTAGAGATATTCTGTCATGACAATATATGGAAAGCCATAAAGAACTATCGATCCCAGTCTTTATAAAAACTTCTTCAGCTTTGTTAGCACTGACTGTATGTCAAATATGGATGGAGTGATGGTGACATCACCCATTGATTGGTGGACTACAGTTTTAAAAACTGAAGTTGGAATCTGGCCGTCACCATCTTGGTTATTTGAAACTGGATGTAACTAAAGGACACACACATGCCTATTTAGTAGCAACATGCTAATCACAAGGTTTCCCAGCCTAAAGACATAGCCTGCTTTATTGTGTATTTTCCACTAAATGGATCCTCAATTTACAAAATGGCCATCATGATGTATAAAAAAGTATTGAAATTACCCACGCAGACCATAAACACCATAAACTCATTACAAAAACATTCATTAAGGTAACAGATCAAGAGAGAATTAGGAGCATTTTCTCATAGACGTGTTTACAATCAGACTGTTTTTTGCTACCAGAAGAGTCGCCCCCTGTAGGGTAGTAGCAAGAATGCAGGTTTAAGACACTTCATGTCGACTTGTTGACTTCATGTGACTCTTTACCTGACCTTAAATATATAGATAATTTTATTAAATCAGTGTTTTTGTCAAATGTGCTACAGCCTGAGATATAAGGAGGTAATAAACATGACAATTTTAGCAACAGCCTTTATCAAAGTCTCTATTTGATTACTGTAATTTTTTTGTGTATGTGTGTGTGTGTGTGTGTGTGTGTGTGTGTGTGTGTGTGTGTGTGTGTGTGTGTGTGTGTGTGTGTGTGTGTGTGTGTGTGTGTGTGTGTGTGTGTGTGAGAGAGAGAGACGCTCCAATCTTCTGCTCATTTCATTTCTGTTTTAAAGAAGAAGCTTTCACGCTGTAGCTTGTCGCCTCATTCTCATGTGGGTCCGTGTTTCTTTTTAATAAAACATGTCTTGTCTGTGCTGGCAAACTTTTCTCTGATATGGCAACAAAGCTGTCATTCTTTGTTTACAGCACTGGATGGGTTATGGAAATTGCTGTAATCTGTTCACTGGTATAAAGCAACTGCCATTTTGATAATTAATCGGTCTGGCTTTAGCAGGGGAGCCGAGGCCCGAACTCATTAATGAGGACCTGTTATGTGGAGACACAGTTCTGGTCGGATGTCAGATCTGGATCTGTTGCTCTCTTTGGGGATGGTCATACACAAGTGTGCAGAGTTTGGGCCAACACATTTTGAATTATGGTAATAACTGAAATGCAATTTAAATTTATGCTTAACTTTGCATTAATGTGAAACCATTAGGAATTCTAGAAGCCATTCTGTATAATTTCTTTTTAAATGAATTGGCATATTTTGTTCTTGAGTAAAGTTTGTACAAAAGTGAGAAATAGCATCAACACCCATATAAATACGTTCAAACGCTATTTTTTTTTTTGTAAAGATAGCAGACAGTATCTCGGATGGTGGATGCCCCTTTTTTCTTTTATCCGTTTCTCTCATTTACAGGCTTGTAATAAATCTGCTTTGTCGGGTCAGGCTTTCGATGACTCAGAGTCAGTCCACCTACTTACATCACAGTCATGCATCACGTGAAAAACCTTTGGCTGTGCAGCTGTAACCCCACTGACAGAAAGCTATCAATTAATTCAGAAAGGCTCCAGCTGAGTGGATACAAACTGTCGCTGTAGATCAGAGTCAGCGGTTTGCGGGAAGCTGGCAGCATCCAGCCATTGACTGATGTTGTAACCATGAGGAGGCTTTCAAGAAAATGAGGTTTCAGAGGCAGAACATACAGCCGCTGATGGATAGCTCTCGACTTTTCACCTTCATGGATGTGGACCTTCCTCGTCCCCGCCCATGTTGCTCAGCTCAGTGATCGGGAAGGTCAGTCCGAAGTCTCACCAATCAAGGATGATACACGTGACATGTGCAGCGTGTTCTTTTTCTACAGCCATACATTTGGATCCCAAGGCGAAAATCCTGTGTGCCAAAGCAATGATGAAAACTCACCGGAAATGCAGCACAATGTTCTGCAGCAGCAAAAGTAAACAACAGCTGTGCGGGACATGTGACTGAGCGCCCACCACACAGGGAATGAGCAAGCCCATATTATGATTGATAAGCCCCAACATTGGCTTAATTGAAGACACTATGCCAGCCAGGGATATCAGCTTGACACAAACATACGCACATGGACGCGTTCGTACACATTTCATGCATCACCGAACGCCACACGCAACAGGACTCGCATGCACACGCACACTTTTCACTTCTCACAAGCGCTGTTGTTTCACTGGCTGTCTGGCTTCGCTTCCTGCTTGCTTTTTTCTGTCCGCGTCCCTTTGTGGCAAACTGAAATCCCTTATACAACAGAGCCTGTTTGGACATATTATCTGATTTCATCATCATACAAATAACACAGCGTAACACGTGGTGAACAGCTTGTACCAGTCCACCCCCCACTCCCTTCTCTCTGCCAGCATCGTTACCCCCAGAGGTCAGCTGTGTACCGTTTCTCTTATTTCATCTCATTATGCAATTCTTCTTTTTTTTTTTCCACTCATAAATGTTTCCAGGATTCTGGGTTTTTCCAAGAGAGATCTGAAACTCCTTTTAATGCCTCCCATCACTGATAATTGGTGCTAATTTAGAGCTACATTCTACAAATTGTTTTTAATCTACATGATGCTGTGGTGTATTCTTTATAAAATGAATTTCTTCTCTAAATGCAATATAAATTCATATAAACTAGATACAGCAGCTGAATCTCTCCACTCCATATAACTGGTGAAACCATTTTACAATAAAAAAAAACCCAGTAATGACACTATATAGTAAGGTCATATTCTGTATTTTGTCATTAAAGAACCCACACATACACCATCACACATTCTAAGAGGTCAGCTTAGATGTTAGAACAATAGAGTTTCTTATCTGATCAATGATTTACATTCATTGTTAATGCTTCCTTTCCTCCAAGAGATGTGAACACTGTGTCACATGAGCATTAAGTGATGAGTTATGTACCAGTGTCAAGATATTTGCATAAACTCATGATAAATGAAGTCCAGTCATCTTGAATTTATTGTAAAAAAAAAAAAAACTAATAATATTAAATTAAAACAATAAAATACCAGTGATGGAAGAAGTAGTCAGATCCTCTACTTAGGTAAAAGTACCAATACAGGAATTTAAAAATGCTGCATTTTAAGTCAAAGTTCTGCATGAAAATCCTATTTAAGTAGCTTTAGCAGTAAAATGTATAAATAGGACATTTTTAGATTATTAGTCCATGAAGAATTTAGTGTGTCAGCAGCATGTTAGTTTTGTAGCTGCTGCAGGTGGAGCCAGTTTGAACTACTTTATTTATAGTTTTATACACAGGGAGGCACCATAGATGATTAATGGCCGAGAGAAGAAGAGTTCTCGTGCAGAAATCAAGTTTTTTTTGGACAAATTTTTGAGGCTTGGTGAGATATTGGATCATTTTAACATTGATGTAAAGAAAATCATGTGAGACATTTAGAGGGGGAATAAAATCATTATTTGGTGGAGATGTTAACAGTTAATAGGCACTTTAATGTGACCCCACCTACACACTGCTTTTTGTAAGAAGCCAATAAGGTTGAAAACCACTGGTTTAGTCTTTAACAATGTGTTGTGTATTTAAAAAGATTGTTTTTTAAAATTATTTTTGTAAAATATTTATCTTAAAAGTAACTATGCTGTAAAATAACTGAGTTGGAAGGAAACGTAGTGGAGTGGAAGTATAGAGTGGCACAGCAATGAAAGTGCCTTGAAGTTGTGAGTAAGTGTGTTCTCCACCACTGTAAATACCGACAGCTAGAAATAGGTTTTTGAAGACATAGGCACAAATATCTGCACAGTATTGAAACTCTAGCCAACAAGTCTTTCTGAATTTTTATATAATTGGAGAAATGTGTTCCTTATATGCACCTAAAAACATAGAAACAGCTGAGCTTTTCTCTATTGTGATTAATAGCCTCATACTGCACCTCATTGCTCCAGACACATGCAGGTACAGAACTGTAAATCCATGTTTCAGTGATGAATGAGGCAGGATTTCCTAGTGTTTCCTAGTTATAGCACCTCCCAGTCTCTGCAGACACTGCTGGACCTTGGTGTGTGTGTGTGTGTGTGTGTGTGTGTGTGTGTGTGTGTGTGAGAGAGACTGTGTAAAGGGTGTATCAAGTAGCTGCTTTTATCAACAACTATGCTTCATAGTTTAACATTTCATCATTAATGCAAGAGTAAACTACACATTTGCATAATGACTCATTCTTTAAATCCATATTTTCCGCATTTATAATGTTCTATATGCACACACGCATGTCTTTTTGTGTGTAAACTGGAACAGGTTTTGCGTTCAAACGCTGTGAGAATGAGCTCCAGTTGTTCACAATTCTGCTGCAAAGGTGGCCTCTCAGGTTTCTCAGTGCCACCTCTCCCTGTCTGTGAACGAGGATGTGTTTACAAGTCCGCCCAGGGCATCTGACACTTGGTGCGTGGAATACTAGAACAGTGCCCACAACACTCACACCGGCACTGCAGGATAAGATTTGATCACAGACACCTCAAGTGCAAAGAAAGGACAATCCATGTGAGCTGAGACTAAATCTCTGGGATTATTATCCCCAACAAACAAATGCTTTAGACATGTCATCATTTACATTTAGACAAGTCTAATCTAATGTCTGTCTGTGCACCAAAAGTGTACACAAATATGCACATTTTTCTCAGTACTAATGACACAGCTTTAAATAACCAGTGGTCCAAATGTTTTGCAGTGTAAGAAACTGAAATAAAATCCTCCTTCATGCAATGTGAGGATTCATTGCTGCATTTTTGTTTTTAATCTTGCTGAACAAAAACAAGAAAGTCACAGGCATGGTGAGAGTTGGTTGCATTTACAGATTTTAGATTACATACCAGACACGGTTTCGCTGCATGATTAATATTGCACTTAACCAAGTCACTAAAGATAAATCACTGGCCCTGCTTAAAGAATAATCTTCACGGCTTTGTTGTCAGCACAAATGTATACGAGGCTTTTATGTAGGTCAAGTTAATAAATTGTATCTTTGTGGATATCTAGCGTCCCGTATAAGATCATAGTAGCGTGGAGCGTATCATGAGTAATAAAGTGGAATTATTTAGCTGCGACTTTAAAGTGCAATAAGCAGCTGATCCCCAATCCCCACCTGGATATTCTCAGAAAATTATGTAATCCAATATACCAGCAAAGCATTGTGTCTGGCTCACATTCAATATTCCAGCCCTCTGTGCCCTGAGTAAACACAGTTACTGGAAATTTTCGGTCTATGAAAAGCTTCAGCTCGGCACATTTGAGTGAATTTGCAGGACATCTTGAGCCCTCTTGGCTGTTACTGCTGCTTCCTGCTCTTCAGGCTAATATGCCCCAAAGCAGCATCCAGTAATATTCACTGGACACCCATTTATCTGCCTGAGATGTTATTGTGTACACGAGACAAGTCTCTTTTTTTCAGCTTTTCATTAACCCATAATCCTAATAGATTTTACACACAATGGATACTCAGGCTAGGAGACAGTTTAATGTTTCCTATCAGATCAAAGTGTTCCAGGTATTGGTTTGTATTCTGGTTACATTAAAATTGCCCTTTAAAACTGCAGCATTGTAGTGTTTTTTGGAATAAATTACCATTCGGGTCAACATTTTATTTACTGCATACATTAACTGTTGGTCCCCCTGAGATGCTGGAGTGCTGTGCATGTGTTTTATAGCATATACTGTAAATTCTCTGTCTCAAACACATGCACTGTATGTGATACATGCATACACTGGCTGCACTGCAATCTGTTACTGCCTCCTCCCTATCACAGCCTTTCATATTCACTCCATGCAAGCTGGTTATTATATTTTTATTCTTGTTTTTCTGCCCTTTTTTTTTTACCCATCATGTCCTCATTTTCACTTGCATCCTTAAAAAGCTGCTAAAATTATTTTTGATAATGTACACTGTCATTCAAAAGACTGGGGTCACTTAGAGATGTCCTTATTTTTGAAAGAAAAGCTGTTTTTTTTTTCCCAATGAAAATAACATTAAATTAATCAAAAATCCAATCTAGACATTGTTAATGTGGTAAATGACTATTCTAGCTAGAAATTTTTAATGGAATATCTACATAGGGGTACAGAGGCCCATTTCCAGCAACCATCAGTCCTGTGTTCTAATGCTACATTGTGTTAGCTAATCATGTTAAAAGGCTAATTGAGGATTAGAAAAACCTTGTGTAATTATGTCAGCACATGAATAAAAGTGTGAGTTTTCATGGAAAATGTGAAATTGTCTGGGTGACCCCAAACTTTTGAACGGTAGTGTACGTTTTTGGAGCAACATCTCAGGTGTGTTCAACAAAAGGAGTCTTTGGTGGATTTTAAGGAAAAATAAATTAGTAGAAAGGTTGACTCGCAGCTATTTTGGTCTGTGTGATTACCCAGCAGACGATCTGGTGGCTGGTGGAGGCTGCTCTGTGTTTATGTGTAGAAATGCATCCCTTTCAGTGTGTAACATGCATCATCCCAGGTGCCAGGTTTGCACTGTATGATACAGGCCTACTTTGTTTGGTATTTTAAGCTCCCGGGGATCTTAACTAGGTCCCTTCCTCCTGTGTCATCATCTCTGTGGCCCGACCCTTCAGTGCATGAAAGTAGGATTATATTAAGTGTTTATGGTGGAGATTTATGTGGTTGTGTTGTACCACAATATATTTATATTCAGGGATTTCAGATCTAACACCAGGTAATATTCTCTGAAACACATCAAAGCAGTTCCTCATTAATTTCCAAAATAAATGAGGGAAGTAAAAAAATATCCAAACACCCAAACAAAAGTGCAGAAAGTCTTTCTTTATACTTCACCCCTCCTTGTGTCTTTGGAAGTATTTTAACAACGAACCTTGCGCAAATATCTCAGATTAAACCAGCAGTCTACCTTTATATGTCTCCTTTTTGGACTAATAATCATGGTCAAGCCCATCAGACAACAACATGACCAGATGGTACACACCAGATGTTCATGATTACTGAGAATACAAAATGATTCCCGATTTCAACATCATTAGCAAATAAAAAGCGAGAGGGGCGGGGGAGAGGTGGGTGAAAGAAATTCCTGTTCCTGCAAGGTCTCTTGCCCAGATGTTGTTGTGTAATAACTCATTGAAAATGAAAGCTCTGTTGTTTAGGATTGGCTTCCAACCTCTGGAGGCAGCCAGCGAGCTTTGGCTGTATGAAGCTGTGCCGATGCCCATTGCCAGCCGCGGGAGGTAAAGCCCCAGCCATTGATGATGAACTGTCTGCAAGCCAAAGGATGGATGGACGCGCTGCTGTGCAACGTTTGTAAGCCAGAGATATTAGGCAAATATAACTCGGACTCCATAGACATTTAGCAGAGATGACGTATCACAACATGGATTTAAATGAAAGAGAATCCAGTGACTGAGTCTCTGAGGGTATTTTGTGTCAGTTACATGCAGGATTTCATTGACTCCGGTCTGACTTTTTGTGATAGGGATGAGAATGTCAAAGTGCTGCTCAGTCAGTGAAAGCAGCAAATTGTGTTTTTATGCACCTAGTGGAGATAGTTAAGAGTAGCATGAGAAATTACATGGGAATCTAACTCAGTGACATGTCACAGAATGATTATCATGGGACCAGAATATACAGGGTATACCAAAATATTTGACATCATTTCATCACCTAACAATTTGTTTACAATTTGTTTTGCTCAAAAAAATGTAATCATTTTTATTTTTCTGCTTTCAAGAATAGACATGCCGTTTACTGCAACAGAAAATGTGCTCTGTGTATTAAAGTACGCCCAAACTCAGTCAAATGTGAATGCCCAACGTGAATTTGTTAGAAAATTTCATTAAAAAGCGGCAACGGGAAAGCAGGTGTGGATGTGGCAATTACCAATTACGTGGACAAATTACCATCAAATTACCATCTCCCAGAATTTTTCATTTGAAATTTGTAGAATAAAACATTTTATGTCCAAAATAAATCCTATTAAGTGTCATTTCTCATGACCATGTAGTCACTCTGATATAGACATCTCAAATGATGTCAGTTTTTTTGGGACAGCCTGTATAATTTAAAAAAGCAAAGGAGACACTGTTCTCTGAGCTACTGTTCACTGCTTTTTTTATGTACTGTATGCTGTGTCCACACTGGGCCATGTCCTGGCTCTCAGGAACCTCAGGAAATAAATTCTGGGTGAAATTATGTTTCATAAATCAAGTTAATTTCTGTGTAGAGTTTGCATGTTCTCCTTGTGCATGCATGGGTTTTTCCCAGGTGGTTCATCTTTATCCCACAGCTAAAGACATGCATGCTAGGTTAATTAGTGATTCTAAATTGCCCCCTATGCATTAATATAAGAGTGTGCACTGTTTGTCTTATTGTGCTAGCCCCTGTCAACCTGTCCAGTATTTCGTACCCAGTGCATCCTCCAGCCCCCCACGACCCTCTACAAGACGGACAGAACTTCATTTTAGTAGCCTGACGTTATTTCTAAATCCATCCACTGTAGTGTAGAGGATCATCACTCATCCAATGAGATTATTTGTCTGATGACCCATCTGTGGAAATTAGATTGTAGCAGAAGTAATGGCATTGAGAAATGTTGCAGTATAAGAGAATGCATTCAAGTTCATCTAAAAAAAAATACACGGAAGACAACTATGCGTCTTGTGTTACACGGTGATGGTGTTTTGTTAGACTGTGCGGTGCCGGTGGACTATAGATTGCCACAGCCCCTCTGTAAATTATTTCATCACCCAAATGTCGGGTTTAATTCACAGTGTGGATGACAATAATTACACTACTGACCTCACCTAAGAATAGCAAAGTTAGCTGTGAAATGCTTATAATAGCTTCCCTCCAAAGTTTCAGCTGCATCTCTACAGTTAGTGAAAGCAGCATTGATGTATGAGTAAACTTTTCAGCTTTAGATGCTATATTCTTAAGTTTTTGGACAGATAGTGGAGGCAGACATTAATGCTAACATGTTCAAATCCCTCTACAGTCATTTACTCAACCCCCCAAGACTCATCTATATGTGTCAAAGTTACAGTCTTTTCTATGAAAATAATCCCTTCCTGTCTTATAATGGCCAAGATGCAACTATTGCTTTCTTTAGAATGTCTGGATCTATAAAGTTCCCATCTCTAACTCCATGTACCCTTTACTGCTCGCTGCAGCTCAGTACACCATCTTACCAACGATTCTGCTCAAATACTGTAAAAGTAATCAATATGACACAACGGCAGGTTGTAATGTTGCAGTAATTCGGCTATATCTGCTCCAAATGGAAACTGAGGAAAAATGATACCAAAAGCCTTAAATTTCTAAGTAAATTAAAGACACAGTACAGATATAGCTGGAACAACCGAAGTGTTAGATATGTTGAAATTTTGAACTGATTACCCGAGGATGTTCCTGAACACCTCATTAAGGTGTAACCGACACTCGAGTGTCTTAATAACATGTTGGGCCACGATATGGCACCAGAAGAGCTTAACAGTGTTTGAATTGATTCTCCAAGTCCCTGGAACTCTACTAAAGGGATGGAATACCGTTTTTCCAAGATGTCTTACAAGATATTACTCATTTGGTGTTTTGATTTTGACAGTGGAGAGCACTGTCTAGCACATCGATCCAAAATCTGCCATGGCTGTTCGGTTGGATTAAGATATGCTGACTGTGAAAGCTATAGCAAATGATCCATGTCATTTTCAAACTCATCCAACCATCTAGTGACCTTTCATGCCTTGTGGATGGTGGCATTGTCATCCTGGAAAAGACCACTCCCATCAGGATACAAATGTTCCATCATAACACACAGACGATCACTCAGAACAGCTTCATATTGATCTGCAGTAACCCTTCCATCTAAACAGAAGAGTGAACACAAACCATGCCAGAACAGGGTCACTAGATCCTCTGACTGTAGGGGTCAAGAGTTCAGGTTGTTCCTTTAATTTGTCAAATCAAGAAATATCAATCAACTTGTGGTACTGGAGGAAAAGACGGAGGAGCAGTGAAGTAATTCAAATATACCCTTGCAGGACCATAAATACCTCATTGAAACCCATTCAACAATCGCTCTAATGTTTCTGTCTGGATCAAAGTTCTGGCCTACCAGACTCTCACAGCCAACTTTTAAAGAACAAACTTTTAAAAAACTTATCTAACTCAGTTAATTTAAAATGTACACCTGATGCCAGTGTTTTAAAGTCTCTTTTTGATTGTTTCTAGCGGTCCGGTAGTATGAGGGGATTGTGTTGCCCCTTCAGACGCTGTTGCATTATTAATCAGAGCAGTCTCACCCTGTCCCCACCTAGTGCCACTTAAATCCTCCTTTAGTCCCCTGATGCACCTTAGCTTTTCACTCGACAGGCTGCAATTAAAGAGCACAGCGGTAAAAGGTTGCTATCATGACACAGCACCTGCTCAATATAAAACAGTAAAACAGCGAGACTTTTTGATGTGCTTTCCTATGAAGAGTGATTACCACAAATAGAAGATGGTGCAAAGAGATGCAGGTGAGCCGACTGTACTGTTTGTTTTGTGAAGCTGTGTGGTTTCATGCCATAAAATGTCACAACAGTACAGCAGTTCCTATACAGATTGAAAACACAAATAACCACATAGAGTAACACACATATTCGGTTTAAAGGTGCTTAGAATTTAGGGGTATTTGTTAGCAGAAATGGAATATAGTATAGTATTCATCCTGCAGAAACAAATTTTTGATAAGTTTCAAACAAACATAATTTGGGAGAAAATAAATCTCCCTCACAACGTAATTGTAAATACGGTGTATAGGAACATAACTTTAGCTGCCATAATTGTTATTATTGTTAAGAAATGCATTTGATATGATTTGTATATTTTATTTGTCAAGTAATTATTTTTATTTTGTTAACTGCTCAAGGGAAGCACTTTCTGTTTCATGTTGCAAGGGGGACACTTTTACGTGTGACACATATGATTTGGTTTATCCATGTATTATAAAGTTGTTCAAGACGCACATCCAGCCTTAAGAAAGGCATAACGTCATACAAGGACTGAAAAGTGACGTTTGCAACGGTAAACTCTTTTTGTTTGAAGGAACATTTTTCTTTTTGACCATTTTTGTGTTTGTGACGAAGCGGACTCATTCCCTCTTTGCGTAAATGCGGCCAGCGAGGTATGTGTCAAATGTTTACCTTGTTTACTTACCTTAAGTTTAGTCTCACCACTAATATGCATTTATGTATGTTTTGTATAAATTTGTGTATGTTTGACAGTTCGACGGTGGGTTTGTATGGAGTTAACTGAAGTCAATAAACCCGTCAGTGCTACAAGAACCATAGTCTCGTCTAATTCCTGGAGGGAGTGATAATAACTTTAAGAAGACAGGGCTGAGCGGTCAGGTTTGGAAAGGGAATGGTGTCTAGTTGTTTGCAATCTGTAACATCACCACGAGATGCCAGTAAATCCTACACACTGGTCCTTTAACGTTTATGAACTGTATTGTGCTTGATTCTTTTCCATTAGATTACAGAAAGGCCCCATTTCAGCTGCAAGCTTTCTGATTAGTAATTAACGTTCAATACTGTAAGTTTGATGCAGTCTGATTTCTAAGTAATATAAAGCTTTACCATCAGCTGATTGTTCAAGAACTTAAATTTCCACTGTAGCCAGTTAGCTTAGCTTAGCATAGGGCAAAGTACAAAGCAGGGTAGAAAATGGTCCGTGGATTTGTTAGCAGTTGGACGTGTTAGCTAGCTAAGTGGCTAAGTTAGCTAGCGGGCTAATTAACACAGGTGGCTAACTTACCGCTGAACACCTGTGTTAGTTGCTGCCACAGTTGTCCGTCATTATTAGAAAGAACTTCTCAACCTGTATTTCTCTGCTGTGTATTTTAGCTTTTAAAAAAGTTATTTTACTTTAAGGTTAACTGAAACCCGTTCAGCTGCACTGAAGTTTAACATTCAGCTGGTTTGAATTAAACCGCGCTTACCTTAACATTGCGCAACATTACCTCTCTGAATCTCCATAATTTCATTATATTCCTTCTCACTTCCACTGCTCAAGTTCAATCCAGTATGTAAAGTGACATTAATAGTGAATAAACTAACAAGCAGCCATTGTATTTATTTATTATTGCATGTATTTGTAGTAAAACATGAGTTGAAACATCCTACTTTTGGATCTAGAACTGCACAAGCCGTTCATTTTCAGTCACCTGATGAGTTAAACTCCCCTTTTTATGTGAGGTCGAATCAGAAAGTCTGAGTTAACAAAGAAAGTTCTTTATAATTTGCGATACCTGTTATCTCTGACTGAGGCTTTAGTTTTTGTTGAGCCAATTTACACGTAGAAACTTTGTTCAGGAAGATTTCTCAGTAGCTCAGAGGACAGGCTGCTTTTTACACAACCTTGTAAGAGAATGTCTGTCAATGCTTTCAGCAGAATTTAGAAACACAACACTTCCTAAACAGATATTTTGAAGCTGTGAGGTTGAATGTTTGAGAGTATATCAGTGTTTTTGTTTGTGGTCTTTCTGTTTCTAGGTGGAAGCTGAATTAGTGAGGATGACTCCTGCTCCTGTCATCTCTAAACTCCTCACACATCTTTACCTGCACATGAGGAAGATCACTCCTGTAGAATGCAGGTATGTTTGTCATTATTATAAAAAGATGTTGCCTGGTGACCTGTCAGAAACCCATTATACAGAGTCAGCCAAAATAATGTTTACACACATCAGGAAAAGGAAAACTTGCATAAATATTTAAATACCAAATTTATTCAGACATCACGAGATTAATAAAAGTTATCTTTGGCCTCTACAATTACAAGAGGTGCTCAAAGTGGTGGCCACTGGCTTCCAGACATTTCTGTTGTGTTGTACACGTCACTTGTTGATGCTCCATTCATGAGGGTAGCGCCATCTGTTGGGAAAACATCGTACAACAGGACACAGAGTTATCGTGATTTGATCAAACTTAGAAAGAGGAATCTATATGTATAGAAGTACTGATACAAATGAAATATTTATAAAAGTTTTTCTTTTCCTGATGTGTGTGCATTATTTTGGCTGATTCTGAACTTAATGAGAACAAAACTGTCATTTAATTGTTGCTTTGAAAACTTCTTTAGTGAAAACCAGCTGGTGTTCTGCTTTGAAACAAACTGCTGTTGAGGTCTGTGTTTTTAGGTTTAACCCCACAGTTTCTGAATGAACTGATTGTTTTTTTCCTGATCAATGTGGACGTTATAATTAATGGTAACATTTACTGATCATATAATCAGCATGATAATATAACAGTATAACATTCTGACCACCTGACTAATACTGTGTTGGTCCCTTTATGCTGCTAAAACTCCTCTGACCCAGTGGTTCATCAGAACCTCTGGGGATGTCCTGTGGATCCTGTGGATCCTGTGGGTTGCAGGGTGGGTCCTACCTAGACCAGGCTGATCCTGGACCATCCCACAGATGCTCAATCAGATCTGGATGTGGGGAGTGTGGAACCCAGGTGAACAGCTTAGCTCTGTCGTGTTCCTCAGACCACTCCTGAGTAGTATTAGTTTGTCCTGCTGAGGGAGGCAGCTGGCATCAAGGACTGCTGTTGCCATGGAGACTAGGGGGTTGTTTGTCCTGCAGTGTTTAGGTGGTGGTACATGTCAAACATCCACATGAATGTCAAGGTTTCCCAGCAGAACGTTGCATTAGAACAAGATGATGGATGTTGTTCTCTTCAGCTGTCAGTGGTCAGAATGTTGTGGCTGATTGGTGGATCTGTCTGCCTTTACTCTGACATCCAGAGTTATACAAAAGTGTAGTATGTGTGCAGTGCAGAAGAGATTTACTTTATTGTACGCAGTTTTTTTTTTTTTTTTAAAGGGAGAGCATTTTTTTTTATCCACCTGAAGAAGACCTAATCTTTCCCTTCAAAGGATAGTTAATAATTACTATGGCTTCCATAGTGGTCCCATCAGAGAAAATCATATCCATATACAGGTTTTTATTCATTCCAGGGCTGGTTCAGAAAAGATTATAATAACTACATCAGATAATTCTTAGTTGCAGTTGGAATTTTGCAGACTGAGAGATGGTTGAGAAGGTTTGCAGTTCTTGTTTTAGCAAAATATGTTATAATAGAAGATCTTTATTGTCATTGTACATGAAATTATCTGCAAACCAGCAAAGTGCATCAGTCTGACGTCTCTAAAAATAAGTAAAGAAAAAATGCTTCTAAAGCCAATAATAAACAGAATATTTTGAGAGAATATTCTAAAAAGGAAAGAAAAGCTCCATTCTCACTCCTCTCAGGATAAACTGTCATTAAAATTGACTTTTAGCTTCAACACGAGATAAAAACATTTACTTTCATTACTGATATTGTCAAGTTTCAATAAAGTTCATGCTACTTTTATAAAATGATGAAAGTGAATAAATTGTATTTCTGTGATCTGTGTTTGATTTCTGTCTTTTCTCCTGTCATCCAGATGTTCAGAGGGAGATGATACCACATCTGGTCCAGCTGATGGAAGGTCTTGAAGTTCTCTGACTGGCCTCGACTGAAGATGGTCGTCTCACTGGATTTAAGGTTCAGATGCTCAGTAACAAACTCCACCAATGTGCCAACAGGGAAGCTTTAGGTTTATTAAATGTTGCTATGAAGGTTTTGCTGTTTTTCTTTGTGAATGCAATGTGCTCCAACTGAAACTTGAATTAGAACTTAGAAGTAAATCCTTCCATCTGAAACGATTTAGTTGCATTAATAACCTCATAACATTCTAATTTTTATTCCAGTCTTGGTTGGAAATAGAATCTCTGTATTGATTCAGGTAAAAACTGAACTTCACAGCATGTTGGAGCAAAACAACCAGATGAAAACTGTGATGATGTTGGATTGTCAGACTGTAATGTTGCAGCTCAAAGCAGCTTTTCTATCTCAGTTCATTCTGACATTCAGCTATGAATCAACACAGCGGATGGTGATCCACGCTGTGGAAGTCTCACATCTCCTGATGTAATGGAACTTCTGCAGAGTCCTGGTTCCAGAACATGATGATAGAATTATAGACAAACTTTAACAAAAGCTGTCTGAGAGTTTACAGGTTTTTATGTTAGATTTCTTCAGTATTTTAATGAGAGTTATCAGCAAAAATCAAGGGTTAATTTGATGAACTTGATTTCCTAAAACATCCAGAATTGGAGCTCATATCTTTGGCAGCTGTAAAGTTTCTGCTCCTTCAAAGTTCACAACACAATGAATTAATTCCTAAAACACTCTCAATGCTGGAGAGCGTTTGTGATGCTGAAGCAGTGATCAGTTTTTCTGTTTCTTCTCTGGAGATGCACAATGAGGGACGTCTGCAGAGACTGAGAAAGAGTCTCACCACATCCTGACATGAGGAAAAAGACTTTATTGAAGACTACAATGAGAAAAACTATCAGATAGCAGACGGCTGCATTCAAGGTGAGCTCTGAACATTTGATCTGGAACAGGAATTCAATAACGGCAGCATGAGCTTCATTTCAGTCTGTAGCTGCTGAATTCATGGATGAATCATCTGGCACTAGAGAAGAAGACCATCAAACATCCACGTCAGCTGATGGAGGTCCAAGAGTCTCATCTAACAACCAACCTACAGAGTGAAGACCTCGAATCTGATTGGACGGCCTCCTATTCAGCCACGTGTGAACAAATGCCTCTAAGCTGATTTGTTTTCTAAAATAAATCTAGTTTGAGTCCTAATCTATACCTGTGTGTTTGCTTCTTTACACCGCTGTTAACAGTTTAGGCTGTTAGATTGTTCCAGATAAGACAAGTACAAGATACTTCAGAGCCGTTCTACCACGAGCCTGACAGGAAGAACTCCAACAGCTACTGAATGTTCCTGTGGTTCCTTCAAGGCTACAGGAGGAGCCCTATGAGGACGAGCCGGTCCACCTGATGGTGGCCAGTCGCTGCGGTTCAAAGCCAACACCGACTACGTGGACTTGTACTGGACCACATGGAGGCCTTCAAACCGGACCCAACAAGTTCACCGACTCCCCGACTCGTGGGTCTGAGGACGCCGCCGAGCCTCGGTCCAGCCGGCCTCCTGTCTGTGGGTGTTTGAGTGCTGAGAGGTTTGTGGATGCGTGTGAACGTGTCTGTGTTGAAACAGCAACTTTTGACTCAGTAACGCCAGGAAAAACCAAGAGCTCCTTTATTTGTGACTTCCACTAAAAAAAAAAAACTGATGAAAATAGGTTTGCCAGGGTTCTGACTGATAACAGATTATTAAATAATGAAAATAATAGTTTAAATATTCCTTTAAACAGTCCTTTTAGGTCTACATTTCCTTTACACTGACTGCTTGGTATATGTACAAGTATTTTGGGTGGAAGATACCATTAAGCCCGATGTTCAAGGGTTCTTCTGGGAATATACCATTAAACCAACCTTTTAGGTAAATGTTCCAGGATGTTGGGTAGAATATACCATCAGATCAACCTTTTAGGTCTACATTGGAAGATTTTAGAGTAGAATATTACTCCAAACCATCCTTTAGGTCTACATTTAAGGTGGAATACTCCTTTACACCAAGATTTTTTGGTCTACATTGGAAGATTTTAGAGTAGAATATTACTCCAAACCATCCTTTAGGTCTACATTTAAGGTGGAATACTCCTTTACACCAAGATTTTTTGGTCTACATTGAATAATTTTAGGTGGAATATTCCTTTGAAGGAACTTTTTAAGTTTATGTTCAAGGATGTTGGGTGGAATATACCATCAGACCAACCTCCAAGGTCTACAGTAGTGAATTTTAGGTAGAATATACCATTAAACTCACCTTTTAGGTCTATATTGGAGGATTTTAGATGGAATTTTCTTCCAAACTGTTTTTAGGTCTACATTTAAGGATGTTTAGGATGGTATATTCTTCCGAACCAACTTCTCAGGTCTACATTTCAGGTGGAATATTTCTTCATACTAACTTTTTTGGTCTATATTGAAGGATTTTTTCTAAACCACCCTTTCAGGTCTATATTTGAGGTTTTAGGTGGATTATTCCTTTTAACCAGCCATTCAGGTCTCTTTGAGGATTTTGGATGGAATACTCGGTTAAACCAACATTTTAGGTGCATGTCCAAAGATTTCTGGTGGAATGTTCCTTTAAGGTGGATGTTTGAGGACCTTGTAGGTGGAATACTTCCTGAAACCAGCCTTTTAGGTCAACATTTAAAGATTTATGGTGGAATATTCCTTTAAACCAACCTGAATTTCATGTATTGATCATTATCAAGTGAGAAACCTCAATCCAGACTCCTCATAATGACGTTTGAGATTTATGCTGCTGTTATTTGTTTAGTCCAGACTAAATGACAGAAATCCACAACTGTAATTTTATTTCAGGACTCAGTTATTAAATGTCAAAACAATCCATGTGAGTCTAAAAACTCAACAGCTGTACAAACTCTAAGATTAAACTCTCCACAAGGATCCAAAATAAGTTGGACTTCTACATGAGAGCTTCAGTTATTCTTCATCTACTTCCTGAAAAGTTTGGTCAATAAAAAAAGACAAAAAATAATATTTTCAGCTGAACTAAAGACAGACTTTGTGATTTTTCTGCTCACATGTTGTGTTGTTGTAAACTTACTCTTTCAAATAAATAGCCGCCTAACCCCCTGGAAACCAGCGATTGTCCTGTTTTTGTGTTGCTCCTCAGTGACCCTAGACAGCTGGGTCGTAATGTTTTTTGAGCAACACACCCTACTATGACATTTTTACAGTGAGGGTTCTACTATGGAACCAGTTTGACATGTTCAGGTGTTCTTTGTGTGAAAACTCAGAGATTTCAGGTATCAGAAGGTGGTTTTCAACTTTCTTTGTTAACTTTCTGCTTCAACTTTAAACTAAATTTCCTTCACTAAGCCAGCCCTCTGGACTTCCAGTAAGCTGTGTTCCTATTGGCTGTCCAGGTGGCTGCTTGGTGTTATTAGGAACACCTGAACAGCTCAGTGTCTTCCTGCTTTATCTAGTTGCAGACAAACATTTCCTCTGCTTCTCTTCACCACTGCACCGGGTTTGGCTCTGTTGCTTTAGTTTGTTCTTTAGGCGTTGGCTTGCAGCTTCCAGCAGTAAAATTGTCTTTAATGTGTTTCTTGGTGTGTTTTACTGAGTGGAAGGTAGCAGGTTCAAGACCCACCAGTGGCATTTTTCTTTGTTTGTCTTTGTCAGGATTTTGATAAAATTTGAGAAGCATCTGGTCTTGAACCAGCAGCTCCATAGGTAAACCCTTAACTCACTGAACTATAGATCAGATAAAAAGAAGCAATTTCGTCAACCCTTTGGCATCGTAGTTTCTGAAGTGACCACATGGGTGGACTACAGGCCATACTATGTTATTCTTGAGTAAAGCATACTATACTTTGACATTTTCTGAACTACATCCTATACTATGGCGTTATACACAGAGTGCTTTGGTTACATGTTGATTTATAATCTAGATTTTTTTTCTGTTTTGTTTTTTGAAGGGATTACCACAGACCTGACCGTGAACACCGTTGACACCCACCTGAGGGAGACGCTGCCTGAGATCTCAAGGCTGCTTGGTCGTGGTCTTTCTGGTCCTGCTCCAGAACGCCTTCATCAACTACGTCTTCTTCTGAAGAGGCCCTCAGATGCTGCAATCTCTAACCTTAAGGAAGAACTGCTAATTTCACTCTGTAACGAGACGGCGGTTATTTTAAAGACCCAGCTCCTGGCGGCTTTGAGTGAAAATAACTGGAGCCTTCAATTGGCTCCTGCTGGTCATACTACAACTCTTGGTTTGGTACTAAATTAAAAATCTGAATTTTAAGGAATTTTTTAGTAAATAAAATTCAATCACTTCACCCTTAAACACTGCAGAAAAAATAAACTCCATACCACCAGCAAAAGGGTCCTACTGATCATACCTTCAGGTTTTTTCTTCCAAGTATTGCCCGTACAGTCCTTAACTTGGAAAATATTATTAGCTGTTTAACATTATGGTTTAAATGAATCAATTAATGCTGCAGCCTTGTAAGAAGGCGTCTTATTGTCTTTCTTCCCAATGGTCAGTACTTGAGACAGTCTAGTGTAGTTTGGTATACTGGTGTTATCTGATCCTCTCTTTGGTGAGGATTCCAAGTTCCATTACTATTCAGTATCATGTATTTGGACAAACAGTTGCACTGTGGATCTAAAAATATAGTACCACATACATCAAAAGAAGAGCCATCAAAGCTAATTTACTCATAATCCTTAAACTTCACACACATGCATGCACACTAAATAGTGTGCACAACTTCATATGGCAACATACAACCCAAATAAAATAAAATTCAGTTGCTTTCGGTTATTAATGTACCACAATCTACCAAAAAAATGGATGAGCACTTTTATCTGTTAGAACAAAAAATATTTGAGATATATAACAACAATTTCAATACTAATAAAAAAAATCCTTAAAATCATAAAAAGATAAATATCAAATCAAGAGTTGTAGTATGATTTTGGTGGCACTACAGTGTATAAGAGTGAAGTTATTGAATTTTATTACTAATAAAATAATAAATGAAAATTTCTGAAAATTCAGATTTTGTGTTTAATGTCAAACTAAGAGTTGTAGTATGATCAACAGGAGCCAATTGATGGCTCCAGTGATTTTGGTGACACTACAGTACATAAGAGTGAAGTGAAGTTATTGAATTTTCTTACTAATAAAATAATAAGAAAATATTTTTTAAAAATTGCTTAAAATTATGAAAAAATGTTTTTATATCAAATCAAGAGTTGTAGTATGACCAGCAGGAGCCAATTGATTGCTCCAGTGAATTTGGTGACACTACGGTGTATAAGAGGGAAGTTATTGAATTTTATTACTAATAAAAATCCCTTAAAATTCTTATTTTTAGTTTAGCACTAAATAAAGAGTTGTAGTATGACCAGCATGAGCCAATTGATGGCTCCAATGATTTTGGTAACAATACAGTACATAAGAGTGAAGTTACTGAATTTTGTTACAAATAAAAATTACTTAAAATTCATTTTTTAAAATTTAATGTCAAACCAAGTGTTGCAGTATGATTAACAGAATCCAATTGAAGGCTCCAGTTTCAATTGCGAAAATATACACGGACCCAAAATGGTCCGTGTACGGACCTGGTAATTGGATTTTCCGTTCTGAAACGGGAATTGAAAAACAAAAAACGAGTGGTTATTTGATTTTCGTTTAAAAATACAAAAATTCAAATTTAAATACAAGGCGTTTTTCCTTTTCATGATCAAAAAGGGATATACGATTTTTTTTTTAAATGCTTTGATTTTTGTTTCATATTTAGAATAACAAGAAAGTAAATCAGTAAGAGACAGAAACGAAAAAAGGTCCGTTTTTTCATTTTCTGAGACCGGAAGTGGTCATCAGCAAGTGTGGAGCCAAACAGAGTATGGTGCATAGACTGTACATAAATTTTTTTTCTTGAGTTTTCATGGTCAAAATGAGAGATCAGGTGGCCGATCTTAAAATATATCAATATTGATTTTTTTTATAGAGCATTAAAGTTTTGCGAAGCCAGGGGGCGGGACTACTTGATTGACAGTCCGGTCCGGAATGATTGGCAGGTCCTATGGAGGAGGAAGCAGAGACTCTGCTCTCCTCGTTTGGATTAATTCTGATATAATAACTGTTGGTTTATTTATCAGTGGAGCAGCACTTTTCCACAGACAGTTTTCCTGCCCGTTGGCTTGTTTTAACCAGTTTTCTACCTTCGGCTGATTCTACCAGCAGACACTGAAAGGACTCTAATAGTTTGGTAAGTAAATGTTTATTTTCGTATCGGTGCCGCTTTTAATGCACTTTATATGCAGCGTTAGTGTCAGATGTAATGTGTGCCATGCACTCCAGATGTTGGTGGAGTTTGTTTCAGTGTGTGTTGACCAGAGAAGAAAGTTAGCATAGTAAATATTAGTTTTAATGTTAGCGATGCTAACCGAGCTAGCTGCTCAGTCATAGCCTGATTAAAGCTAACGTAGCATCAAGCTAATGTTTTTATGTGTATTGAGTTTCATGTAAACAGCTGAAGTGTGTTGTGTTCCTTTAATGTGGTTCATTAAGTTCATAAAACTGTGGCTGGTTGACATTAATGTAACGTTCAGGAAACTTAAATGTGATTAAAACAGTAACGTTAATGTTCTAGTTGTCAGTAATCAGCTTTAATTTGACACCAAAACAGACTCTGATAGTTTTAAATGACATCAGTTTCATCAATTTGTTGAAAATTGTCTCATTTGTTGTTGTGATGTTGCTGCTGATTCATTAAAAGCAGATGATCCGTGTTGAAGATACGTTTAGTTCTAGTATCAGAAGTACAAGAAGGAAAATGGAAGTTTAGTTCTGCTACATCAAAGATTTCAGGATTAAAATAACTAAATGAGTCTTTATGCCTCAAACTTTATTTTTACAATAAAGAAATAATGAAATAATCACAGATAATAAAAATATAAATAGAGAAAACCCGAGAGAATAGTTTCCTGAGAAGTCTATGAAGGAAAAGCAGCTTTTTATCCTGAAAGATCAGAATCAGCTCCAACATCTGCATCTGACAGCATCAAGTCAACCAGAAAGAAAATAAAAAAGAAAATGACTTCTTTCTGATCACATGTGTTCTGTTGCTCACAGTCTGCTGCTGCTCACATTCTTCACATTTATAGTCCACTTTTAAAAATTCAGCAGACAGGTGCTCTGCTTTGGAGTGTGACGATGTCGTCGGTGATGTGGAGAGTGAAGTTTCCGTTTCACCCACAGCGTGCTTTAGGGCAGCCGGGTCGGACTTGATGTTTGAAATACTGACCGACAGCTTAGATTTAACTGTCTGTAGTTCTGTTTTGATGGGTATTAAACTTTCTTTCAAAGCCGACAGGAGCTGGGTCTTTAAAATAACCGCCGTCTCGTTACAGAGTGAAAGTAGCAGTTCCTCCTTAAGGTCAGAGATTGCAGCATCTGAGGGCCTCTTCAAAAGAAGACGTAGTTGATGAAGGCGTTCTGGAGCAGGACCAGAAAGACCACGACCAAGCAGCCTTGAGATCTTAGGCAGCGTCTCCCTCAGGTCCTTTGAAGGAACTTTTTAAGTTTATGTTCAAGGATGTTGGGTGGAATATACCATCAGACCAACCTCCAAGGTCTACAGTAGTGAATTTTAGGTAGAATATACCATTAAACTCACCTTTTAGGTCTATATTGGAGGATTTTAGATGGAATTTTCTTCCAAACTGTTTTTAGGTCTACATTTAAGGATGTTTAGGATGGTATATTCTTCCGAACCAACTTCTCAGGTCTACATTTCAGGTGGAATATTTCTTCATACTAACTTTTTTGGTCTATATTGAAGGATTTTTTCTAAACCACCCTTTCAGGTCTATATTTGAGGTTTTAGGTGGATTATTCCTTTTAACCAGCCCTTCAGGTCTCTTTGAGGATTTTGGATGGAATACTCAGTTAAACCAACATTTTAGGTGCGTGTCCAAAGATTTCTGGTGGAATGTTCCTTTAAGGTGGATGTTTGAGGACCTTGTAGGTGGAATACTTCCTGAAACCAGCCTTTTAGGTCAACATTTAAAGATTTATGGTGGAATATTCCTTTAAACCAACCTGAATTTCATGTATTGATCATTATCAAGTGAGAAACCTCAATCCAGACTCCTCATAATGACGTTTGAGATTTATGCTGCTGTTATTTGTTTAGTCCAGACTAAATGACAGAAATCCACAACTGTAATTTTATTTCAGGACTCAGTTATTAAATGTCAAAACAATCCATGTGACTCTAAAAACTCAACAGCTGTACAAACTCTAAGATTAAACTCTCCACAAGGATCCAAAATAAGTTGGACTTCTACATGAGAGCTTCAGTTATTCTTCATCTACTTCCTGAAAAGTTTGGTCAATAAAAAAAGACAAAAACTAATATTTTCAGCTGAACTAAAGACAGACTTTGTGATTTTTCTGCTCACATGTTGTGTTGTTGTAAACTTACTCTTTCAAATAAATAGCCGCCTAACCCCCTGGAAACCAGCGATTGTCCTGTTTTTGTGTTGCTCCTCAGTGACCCTAGACAGCTGGGTCGTAATGTTTTTTGAGCAACACACCCTACTATGACATTTTTACAGTGATGGTTCTACTATGGAACCAGTTTGACATGTTCAGGTGTTCTTTGTGTGAAAACTCAGAGATTTCAGGTATCAGAAGGTGGTTTTCAACTTTCTTTGTTAACTTTCTGCTTCAACTTTAAACTAAATTTCCTTCACTAACCCAGCCCTCTGGACTTCCAGTAAGCTGTGTTCCTATTGGCTGTCCAGGTGGCTGCTTGGTGTTATTAGGAACACCTGAACAGCTCAGTGTCTTCCTGCTTTATCTAGTTGCAGACAAACATTTCCTCTGCTTCTCTTCACCACTGCACCGGGTTTGGCTCTGTTGCTTTAGTTTGTTCTTTAGGCGTTGGCTTGCAGCTTCCAGCAGTAAAATTGTCTTTAATGTGTTTCTTGGTGTGTTTTACTGAGTGGAAGGTAGCAGGTTCAAGACCCACCAGTGGCATTTTTCTTTGTTTGTCTTTGTCAGGATTTTGATAAAATTTGAGAAGCATCTGGTCTTGAACCAGCAGCTCCATAGGTAAACCCTTAACTCACTGAACTATAGATCAGATAAAAAGAAGCAATTTCGTCAACCCTTTGGCATCGTAGTTTCTCAAGTGACCACATGGGTGGACTACAGGCCATACTATGTTATTCTTGAGTAAAGCATACTATACTTTGACATTTTCTGAACTACATCCTATACTATGGCGTTATACACAGAGTGCTTTGGTTACATGTTGATTTATAATCTAGATTTTTTTTCTGTTTTGTTTTTTGAAGGGATTACCACAGACCTGACCGTGAACACCGTTGACACCCACCTGAGGGAGACGCTGCCTGAGATCTCAAGGCTGCTTGGTCGTGGTCTTTCTGGTCCTGCTCCAGAACGCCTTCATCAACTACGTCTTCTTCTGAAGAGGCCCTCAGATGCTGCAATCTCTAACCTTAAGGAAGAACTGCTAATTTCACTCTGTAACGAGACGGCGGTTATTTTAAAGACCCAGCTCCTGGCGGCTTTGAGTGAAAATAACTGGAGCCTTCAATTGGCTCCTGCTGGTCATACTACAACTCTTGGTTTGGTACTAAATTAAAAATCTGAATTTTAAGGAATTTTTTAGTAAATAAAATTCAATCACTTCACCCTTAAACACTGCAGAAAAAATAAACTCCATACCACCAGCAAAAGGGTCCTACTGATCATACCTTCAGGTTTTTTCTTCCAAGTATTGCCCGTACAGTCCTTAACTTGGAAAATATTATTAGCTGTTTAACATTATGGTTTAAATGAATCAATTAATGCTGCAGCCTTGTAAGAAGGCGTCTTATTGTCTTTCTTCCCAATGGTCAGTACTTGAGACAGTCTAGTGTAGTTTGGTATACTGGTGTTATCTGATCCTCTCTTTGGTGAGGATTCCAAGTTCCATTACTATTCAGTATCATGTATTTGGACAAACAGTTGCACTGTGGATCTAAAAATATAGTACCACATACATCAAAAGAAGAGCCATCAAAGCTAATTTACTCATAATCCTTAAACTTCACACACATGCATGCACACTAAATAGTGTGCACAACTTCACATGGCAACATACAACCCAAATAAAATAAAATTCAGTTGCTTTCGGTTATTAATGTACCACAATCTACCAAAAAAATGGATGAGCACTTTTATCTGTTAGAACAAAAAATATTTGAGATATATAACAACAATTTCAATACTAATAAAAAAAATCCTTAAAATCATAAAAAGATAAATATCAAATCAAGAGTTGTAGTATGATTTTGGTGGCACTACAGTGTATAAGAGTGAAGTTATTGAATTTTATTACTAATAAAATAATAAATGAAAATTTCTGAAAATTCAGATTTTGTGTTTAATGTCAAACTAAGAGTTGTAGTATGATCAACAGGAGCCAATTGATGGCTCCAGTGATTTTGGTGACACTACAGTACATAAGAGTGAAGTGAAGTTATTGAATTTTCTTACTAATAAAATAATAAAATATTTTTTAAAAATTGCTTAAAATTATGAAAAAATGTTTTTATATCAAATCAAGAGTTGTAGTATGACCAGCAGGGGCCAATTGATTGCTCCAGTGAATTTGGTGACACTACAGTACATAAGAGTGAAGTGAAGTTATTGAATTTTCTTACTAATAAAATAATAAGAAAATAATTTTTAAAATTTCCTTAAAATTATGAAAAAATGTTTTTATATCAAATCAAGAGTTGTAGTATGACCAGCAGGAGCCAATTGATTGCTCCAGTGAATTTGGTGACACTACGGTGTATAAGAGGGAAGTTATTGAATTTTATTACTAATAAAAATCCCTTAAAATTCTTATTTTTAGTTTAGCACCAAATAAAGAGTTGTAGTATGACCAGCATGAGCCAATTGATGGCTCCAATGATTTTGGTAACAATACAGTACATAAGAGTGAAGTTACTGAATTTTGTTACAAATAAAAATTACTTAAAATTCATTTTTTAAAATTTAATGTCAAACCAAGTGTTGCAGTATGATTAACAGAATCCAATTGAAGGCTCCAGTTTCAATTGCGAAAATATACACGGACCCAAAATGGTCCGTGTACGGACCTGGTAATTGGATTTTCCGTTCTGAAACGGGAATTGAAAAACAAAAAACGAGTGGTTATTTGATTTTCGTTTAAAAATACAAAAATTCAAAT
The DNA here is from genome assembly GCF_022539595.1 of Amphiprion ocellaris. Taxonomy (NCBI): domain Eukaryota; kingdom Metazoa; phylum Chordata; class Actinopteri; family Pomacentridae; genus Amphiprion; species Amphiprion ocellaris. The sequence continues at coordinate 12,358,114 of NC_072782.1, forward strand.
TTAAATACAAGGCGTTTTTCCTTTTCATGATCAAAAAGGGATATACGATTTTTTTTTTTTTTAAATGCTTTGATTTTTGTTTCATATTTAGAATAACAAGAAAGTAAATCAGTAAGAGACAGAAACGAAAAAAGGTCCGTTTTTTCATTTTCTGAGACCGGAAGTGGTCATCAGCAAGTGTGGAGCCAAACAGAGTATGGTGCATAGACTGTACATAAATTTTTTTTCTTGAGTTTTCATGGTCAAAATGAGAGATCAGGTGGCCGATCTTAAAATATATCAATATTGATTTTTTTTATAGAGCATTAAAGTTTTGCGAAGCCAGGGGGCGGGACTACTTGATTGACAGTCCGGTCCGGAATGATTGGCAGGTCCTATGGAGGAGGAAGCAGAGACTCTGCTCTCCTCGTTTGGATTAATTCTGACATAATAACTGTTGGTTTATTTATCAGTGGAGCAGCACTTTTCCACAGACAGTTTTCCTGCCCGTTGGCTTGTTTTAACCAGTTTTCTACCTTCGGCTGATTCTACCAGCAGACACTGAAAGGACTCTAATAGTTTGGTAAGTAAATGTTTATTTTCGTATCGGTGCCGCTTTTAATGCACTTTATATGCAGCGTTAGTGTCAGATGTAATGTGTGCCATGCACTCCAGATGTTGGTGGAGTTTGTTTCAGTGTGTGTTGACCAGAGAAGAAAGTTAGCATAGTAAATATTAGTTTTAATGTTAGCGATGCTAACCGAGCTAGCTGCTCAGTCATAGCCTGATTAAAGCTAACGTAGCATCAAGCTAATGTTTTTATGTGTATTGAGTTTCATGTAAACAGCTGAAGTGTGTTGTGTTCCTGTAATGTGGTTCATTAAGTTCATAAAACTGTGGCTGGTTGACATTAATGTAACGTTCAGGAAACTTAAATGTGATTAAAACAGTAACGTTAATGTTCTAGTTGTCAGTAATCAGCTTTAATTTGACACCAAAACAGACTCTGATAGTTTTAAATGACATCAGTTTCATCAATTTGTTGAAAATTGTCTCATTTGTTGTTGTGATGTTGCTGCTGATTCATTAAAAGCAGATGATCCGTGTTGAAGATACGTTTAGTTCTAGTATCAGAAGTACAAGAAGGAAAATGGAAGTTTAGTTCTGCTACATCAATGATTTCAGGATTAAAATAACTAAATGAGTCTTTATGCCTCAAACTTTATTTTTACAATAAAGAAATAATGAAATAATCACAGATAATAAAAATATAAATAGAGAAAACCCGAGAGAATAGTTTCCTGAGAAGTCTATGAAGGAAAAGCAGCTTTTTATCCTGAAAGATCAGAATCAGCTCCAACATCTGCATCTGACAGCATCAAGTCAACCAGAAAGAAAATAAAAAAGAAAATGACTTCTTTCTGATCACATGTGTTCTGTTGCTCACAGTCTGCTGCTGCTCACATTCTTCACATTTATAGTCCACTTTTAAAAATTCAGCAGACAGGTGCTCTGCTTTGGAGTGTGACGATGTCGTCGGTGATGTGGAGAGTGAAGTTTCCGTTTCACCCACAGCGTGCTTTAGGGCAGCCGGGTCGGACTTGATGTTTGAAATACTGACCGACAGCTTAGATTTAACTGTCTGTAGTTCTGTTTTGATGGGTATTAAACTTTCTTTCAAAGCCGACAGGAGCTGGGTCTTTAAAATAACCGCCGTCTCGTTACAGAGTGAAAGTAGCAGTTCCTCCTTAAGGTCAGAGATTGCAGCATCTGAGGGCCTCTTCAAAAGAAGATGTAGTTGATGAAGGCGTTCTGGAGCAGGACCAGAAAGACCACGACCAAGCAGCCTTGAGATCTTAGGCAGCGTCTCCCTCAGGTGGGTGTCAACGGTGTTCACGGTCAGGTCTGTGGTAATCCCTTCAAAAAACAAAACAGAAAAAAATCTAGATTATAAATCAACATGTAACCAAAGCACTCTGTGTATAATGCCATAGTATAGGATGTAGTTCAGAAAATGTCAAAGTATAGTATACTTTTCAAGAATAACATAGTATGGCCTGTAGTTCATAGTATAGCATGTCGGCAAAAAAACCCAACTAATTATTATGTGGTTCAAAAAGTGCAAAATGATAGGATGTTGCCTAAAATTGTCATGTATGATATGTGGTTCAAAAAATGTCATAGTGCAGTATATTGTCAAAATAGTATGTTTTTCAAGAAAACATCAGAGTATATGTCATCTAAAGAATGCCATAGAATATTTCATTGCACAAGTATAGTAATTTTTAAAACTGTTCAAATTCTTGTATGTTGCTAAAAAACAAAAAAAACTAAAACAAAAAAAACCGTCATAATAATATGTCAATTTAAAAAGCCTATAGTATAGAGTGTCGCCCAACAAACGTCATAGTATAGCATGTTGCTCTAAAAACGTCATAGTACAGCATGTCGCTCTAAAAACGTCATAGTACGGCCTTTGGTCCAAAAAACGTCATAGTATAGTAGGGCTGCCACAAACGACGCGTCGACGAATCGCCTGAGCACGATACGTCATCAAAAGCGGAATTGAGCGCGCAATGCAACAGAAATCACCGTCCGAGTGGAGCGCGGAACACGCATGGACATCCGCGCTGTATGGTGCATATATAGTATATGCACGATGCGGCGCGGATGTCCCCGCTGTATCGTAAACGCGGATGTCCACGCTGTATTGTGCATATATAATATATGCATATACTATATATGCACGATACAGCGCGGATGTCCATGCGTGTTCCGCGCTCCACTCAGACGGTGATTTCTGTTGCATTGCGCGCTCACGTCCACTTTTGATGACGTATCGTGCTCAGGCAATTCGTCGACGCGTTTGTGGCAGCCCTATAGTATAGCATGTCACTCTAATAACGTCATATTATCGCATGTTGCTCTAAATACGTCATAGTATAGCATGTCGCTCTAAAAACGTCATAGTGTAGCATGTCACCCGAAAAACATCATAGTATAGCATATCACTCTAAAATTGTCATAGTATAGCATGTCACTCTAAAAACGTCATAGTATAGCATGTCACCCAAAAAACATCATAGTATAGCATATCACTCTAAAATTGTCATAGTACAGCATGTCGCTCTAAAAACGTCATAGTATAGCATCTCACCCAAAAAACATCATAGTATAGCATATCACTCTAAAATTGTCATAGTATAGCATGTCACTCTAAAAACGTCATAGTATAGCCTTTGGTCTAAAAACGTCATAGTATAGCATGGCGCTTTAAAAACGTCATAGTATAGCTTTTGATCTAACAAACATCATAGTATAGCATGTCGTTCAACAAAATATTATAGTATAGCATGTCACTCTAAAAACGTCACAGTGTAGCATGTCGCTCTAAAAACGTCATCGTATAGCGTGTCACTCTAAAAACGTCATAGTACAGCATGTCGTTCAAAAAACGTCATAGTATAGCATGTTGCCCAAAGAACGTCATAGTATAGCTTGTCGCCCAAAAAATGTCATAGCATGTCGCCCAAAAAACGTCATCGTATAGCATGTCGCTCTAAAAACGTCATAGTATAGCATGTCGCCCAAAAAACGTCATAATATAGCATGTCGTCCAAAAAACGTCATAGTATAGCATGTCGCCCAAAAAACGTCATAGTATAGCCTTTGGTCGAAAAAAACATCATAGTATAGCATGTCACCCAAAAAACGTCATAGTATAGCATGTCGCCCAAAAACGTCATAGTATAGCATGTCGCTCAAAAAAAGGTCACAGTGTAGCATGTCGCTCTAAAATTGTCATAGTATAGCATGTCCCTCAACAAACGTCATTGTATAGCATGTTGTCCAAAAAACGTCAACGTATAGCATGTCGCTCTAAAAACGTCATTGTATAGCATGCCGTCCAAAAAATGTCATCGTATAGCATGTCACTCTAAAAACGTCATAGTACAGCATGTCGTTCGAAAAACGTCGTAGAATAGCATGTCGCTCTAAAATCGTCATAGTATAGCATCTCATTCAAATAACGTCATAGTATAGCATGTCACCCAAAAAACGTCATAGCATGTTGCCCAAAAAACGTCATAGTATAGCATGTTGCCCAAAGAACGTCATAGTATAGCTTGTCGCCCAAAAAATGTCATAGTATAGCATGTCGCTCTAAAATCGTCATAGTACAGCATGTCATTCAAATAACGTCATAGTATAGCATGTCACCCAAAAAACGTCATAGCATGTCGCCCAAAAAACGTCATAGTATAGCCTTTGGTCCACAAAACGTTGTTATGTCCTGGCTGTCTGAAGTAGGTGAGGAGCAACACCAAAACAGTCCAAACGCTGGTTTCCAGAGGGTTAGACGAATATTTATTTGAAAGAGTAAGTTCACAACAACACAACATGTGAGGGCGTTAAAAGCAAATGGGTGTTAGTAAAATAAAAATAAATTAACAGAACTAAAAATGAACTTTGTGTTGACATTGATGGGCATTCCAACCAGGAACAAAGTAAAAGATAATCAATACGAAAAAAAACTCTTCCCGTTCACCTCTTAAAACCCAAAAACACACCGCACCCTAAACTAAAACTACCAATGGGTTTCCTGTTTTCCTTTCTGAACAATTCAAAGGTCCCTCTCTATCTCCCCACACATCCACCAACCACTGGAACACATCTCCAAAGTTCTGCCGGGCCAGCTCAGCTTCCCCTCAGAAGAAGTGCCGCCACCTGCCAGATGAAGGAGCCTTTTGAGAGGCAGCTGGCATCGTGATTGGACTGTACTTTGGTCTGTTCCAATCCAGCTTCAGCTCCAGAGACGGCAGGCGGGACGAGTCAACGGAGGCCGGGTGGACGAAGGCATGCAGCTGAGTCGAAAAAACAATGCGATTCTTCAACATGTTTTAAAAATGTGCCATATGATGAAATAATGTAAAGGAGGCCGTGAAAAACACTCCAGAAAGGTTTTCTTTGAAAAAAAAGTCATCACGAATTTTGGCGCAAAAAACGCCATAGTATACTATGTCGAAAAAAAAATGTGATTTTTCAACATTTTGTAAAAACGTGCCATATGATGAAATAATGTAAAGGAAACCGTGAAAAACACTCCAGAAAGGTTTTCTTTGAAAAAATCATCATGAATTTTGGCGCAAAAAAACGCCACAGTATACTGTATCGAAAAAAAAATGCGATTTTTCAACGTTGTAAAAACATGCCATATGATGAAATAATGTGAAGTAGGCCGTGAAACACACTCCAGAAAGGTTACTTTGAAAAAAAATCATCATGAATTTCGGCGCAAAAAAACGCCATAGTATACTATGTCGAAAAAAAAATGTGATTTTTCAACATGTTGTAAAAACGTGCCATATGATGAAATAATGTAACGGAGGCCGTGAAAAGCACTCCAGAAAGGTTTTCTTTGAAAAAAAAATCATCATTAATTTCGGCGCAAAAAAACGCCATAGTCTACTATGTCGAAAAAAAATGTGATTTTTCAACATGTTGTAAAAATGTGCCATATGATGAAATAATGTAAAGGAGGCCATGAAAAACACTGCAGAAAGGTTTTCTTTGAAAAAAAAATAATCATGAATTTTGGCGCAAAAAACACCATAGTATGTCGAAAAAAAATGCGATTTTTCAACATGTTGTGAAAACGTGCCATATGATGAAATCATGTAAAGGAGGCCATGAAAAACACTATGGAAAGGTTTTCTTTGAAAAAAAAAATCATCATGAATTTTGGCGCAAAAAACGCCATAGTATACTATGTCGAAAAAAAATGCGATTTTTCAACATGTAAAAACATGCCATATGATGAAATAATGTGAAGTAGGCCGTGAAACACACTCCAGAAAGGTTACTTTGAAAAACTAAATCATCATGAATTTCGGCGCAAAAAAACGCCATAGTATACTATGTCGAAAAAAAATGCGATTTTTCAACGTTGTAAAAAATGCCATATGATGAAATAATGTAAAGCAGGCTGTGAAAAACACTCTAGAAAGGTTACCTTGAAAAAAAATCATCATGAATTTCGGCGCAAAAAAACGCCATAGTACACTGTATCGAAAAAAAATGCGATTTTTCAACATGTAAAAACGTGCCATATGATGAAATAATGTGAAGTAGGCCGTGAAACACACTCCAGAAAGTTTACTTTGAAAAAAAATCATCATGAATTTCGGCGCAAAAAAACGCCATAGTATACTATGTCGAAAAAAAAATGTGATTTTTCAACATGTTGTAAAAACGTGCCATATGATGAAATAATGTAAAGGAAGCCGTGAAAAACACTCCAGAAAGGTTTTCTGTAAAAAAAAAAATCATCATGAATTTTGGCGCAAAAAAACGCCATAGTCTGTCGAAAAAAAATGCGATTTTTCAACATGTTGTAAAAACATGCCATATGATGAAATAATGTAAAGCAGGCTGTGAAAAACACTACAGAAAGGTTTTCTTTGAAAAAAAAATCATCATTCAGATTCAGATTCAGACTCACTTTATTGTCATTGCAACAAGTGCAACGAAAGGTAAGGTGCAAGCCATACAGTGCAAAATACAATATACATATAAAAGCTTTGTAATAATACAAACAAAAACACAAAATGACAAGATGGATTTAAAATTAAAAAGGCACCGTTAAAACACAGGTTGAGGTATTTACATAAGAGCAGAGAAAAACTGTAGTTCGTATATACAGGATGAATACTGAATATTGCACGAGGTAGTGACAGTTGCATATATTGCACGTATTACAGACCAGTGTTGTTTAGGGCTCTTACAACCGTTGGAAAAAAGCTGTTTTTAAGTCTATTTGTCCAGGTTTTGATGGCCCTGTACCATCTGCCCGATGGCAGTAGCTCAAACAGGAAGTGGCCCGGGTGGTAGGAGTCCTTCAGGATGGTGTTGGCTCTCCTCCATCATGAATTTTGGCACAAAAAAAAGCCATAGTATACTATGTCGAAAAAAAATGCGATTTTTCAACATGTTGTAAAAACGTGCCATATGATGAAATAATGTAAAGGAGGCCGTGAAAAACACTATGGTAAGGTTTTCTTAAAAAAAAAAAAAAAAATCATGCATTTTGGCGCAAAAAAACGCCACAGTATACTGTATCGAAAAAAAAATGAGATCTTTCAACATGTTGTAAAAACATGCCATATGATGAAATAATGTAAAGGAGGCCGTGAAAAACACTCCAGAAAGGTTTTCTTTGAAATAAAAATCATCATGAATTTTGGCGCAAAAAAACGCCATAGTATACTATGTCGAAAAATGTCATTTTTCTATATGTTGTGAAAATATGCCATATGATGAAATAATGTAAAGCAGGCTGTGAAAAACACTATGGTAAGGTTTTCTTTAAAAAAAAAAATCATCATGAATTTTGGCGCAAAAAAAAAAGCAATAGTATACTATATCGAAAAAAAATGCGATTTTTCAACATGTTGTAAAAATGTGCCATATGATGAAATAATGTAACGGAGGCCGTGAAAAACACTCCAGAAAGGTTTTGTCTGAAAAAAAAAATCATCATGAATTTCGGCGCAAAAAAAACGCCATAGTATACTATGTCGGAAAAAAAATGTGATTTTTCAACGTTGTAAAAACGTGCCATATGATGAAATAATGTAAAGGAAGCCGTGAAAAACACTCCAGAAAGGTTTTCTTTGGAAAAAAAAAATCATCATGAATTTTGGCGCAAAAAAAGGCCATAGTATGTCGAAAAAAACTGCGATTTTTTAACATGTTGTGAAAACGTGCCATATGATGAAATAATGTAAAGGAGGCCGTGAAAAACACTATGGTAAGGTTTTCTTTGAAAAAAAAATCATGAATTTTGGCGCAAAAAACCTCATAGTATACTATGTCGAAAAAAAATGCGATTTTTCAACATGTAAAAACATGCCATATGATGAAATAATGTAAAGCAGGCTGTGAAAAACACTACAGAAAGGTTTTCTTTGAAAAAAAAATCATCATTAATTTCGGCGCAAAAAAACACCATAGTCTACTATGTCAAAAAAAAATGTGATTTTTCAACATGTTGTAAAAATGTGCCATATGATGAAATAATGTAAAGGAGGCCATGAAAAACACTGCAGAAAGGGTTTCTTTGGAAAAAAAAAAAAATCATGAATTTTGGCGCAAAAAACACCATAGTATATCGAAAAAAAATGCGATTTTTCAACATGTTGTGAAAACGTGCCATATGATGAAATCATGTAAAGGAGGCCATGAAAAACACTATGGAAAGGTTTTCTTTGAAAAAAAAATCATCATGAATTTTGGCGCAAAAAACGCCATAGTATACTATGTCGAAAAAAAATGCGATTTTTCAACATGTTGTAAAAACATGCCATATGATGAAATAATGTAAAGCAGGCTGTGAAAAACACTCTAGAAAGGTTACCTTGAAAAAAAATCATCATGAATTTCGGCGCAAAAAAACGCCATAGTATACTGTATCGAAAAAAAATGCGATTTTTCAACATGTAAAAACGTGCCATATGATGAAATAATGTGAAGTAGGCCGTGAAACACACTCCAGAAAGTTTACTTTGAAAAAAAATCATCATGAATTTTGGCGCAAAAAAACGCCATAGTCTGTCGAAAAAAAATGCGATTTTTCAACATGTTGTAAAAACATGCCATATGATGAAATAATGTAAAGCAGGCTGTGAAAAACACTACAGAAAGGTTTTCTTTGAAAAAAAATATCATCATTCAGATTCAGATTCAGACTCACTTTATTGTCATTGCAACAAGTGCAACGAAAGGTAAGGTGCAGGCCATACAGTGCAAAATACAATATACATATAAAAGCTTTGTAATAATACAAACAAAAACACAAAATGACAAGATGGATTTAAAATTAAAAAGGCACCGTTAAAACACAGGTTGAGGTATTTACATAAGAGCAGAGAAAAACTGTAGTTCGTATATACAGGATGAATACTGAATATTGCACGAGGTAGTGACAGATGCATATATTGCACGTATTACGGACCAGTGTTGTTTAGGGCTCTTACAACCGTTGGAAAAAAGCTGTTTTTAAGTCTATTTGTCCAGGTTTTGATGGCCCTGTACCATCTGCCCGATGGCAGTAGCTCAAACAGGAAGTGGCCCGGGTGGTAGGAGTCCTTCAGGATGGTGTTGGCTCTCCTCCATCATGAATTTTGGCACAAAAAAACGCCATAGTATACTATGTCGAAAAATGTCATTTTTCAACATGTTGTAAAAACGTGCCATATGATGAAATAATGTAAAGGAGACCGTGAAAAACACTATGGTAAGGTTTTCTTTTTTTAAAAAAATGAATTTTGGCGCAAAAAAACGCCATAGCATACTGTCGAAAAAAAAATGCGATTTTTCAACATGTTGTAAAAATGTGCCATATGATGAAATAATGTAAAGGAGGCTGTGAAAAACACTCCAGAAAGGTTTTCTTTGAAATAAAAAGCATCATGAATTTTGGCGCAAAAAAACGCCATAGTATACTATGTCGAAAAATGTCATTTTTCAACATGTTGTAAAAACGTGCCATATGATGAAATAATGTAAAGGAGGCCGTGAAAAACACTCCAGAAAGGTTTTCTTTGAAAAAAAATCGTCATGAATTTTGGTGCAAAAAAACCGCCATAGTATACTATGTCGAAAAAAAATGCGATTTTTCAACATGTTGTAAAAACGTGCCATATGATGAAATAATGTAAAGGAGGCCGTGAAAAACACTATGGTAAGGTTTTCTTTAAAAAAAAAAAAAAAAAAAAAAAATCATGCATTTTGGCGCAAAAAAACGCCACAGTATACTGTATCGAAAAAAAAATGAGATCTTTCAACATGTTGTAAAAACATGCCATATGATGAAATAATGTAAAGGAGGCCGTGAAAAACACTCCAGAAAGGTTTTCTTTGAAATAAAAATCATCATGAATTTTGGCGCAAAAAAACGCCATAGTATACTATGTCGAAAAATGTCATTTTTCTATATGTTGTGAAAATATGCCATATGATGAAATAATGTAAAGCAGGCTGTGAAAAACACTATGGTAAGGTTTTCTTAAAAAAAAAAAATCATCATGAATTTTGGCACAAAAAAAAAAGCAATAGTATACTATATCGAAAAAAAAATGTGATTTTTCAACGTTGTAAAAACGTGCCATATGATGAAATAATGTAAAGGAAGCCGTGAAAAACACTCCAGAAAGGTTTTCTTTGAAAAAAAAAATCATCATGAATTTCGGCGCCAAAAAAGGCCATAGTATGTCGAAAAAAAATGCGATTTTTCAACATGTTGTGAAAACGTGCCATATGATGAAATAATGTAAAGGAGGCCGTGAAAAACACTATGGTAAGGTTTTCTTTGAAAAAAAAATCATGAATTTTGGCGCAAAAAACCTCATAGTATACTATGTCGAAAAAAAATGCGATTTTTCAACATGTAAAAATATGCCATATGATGAAATAATGTAAAGTAGGCTGTGAAAAACACTACAGAAAGGTTTTCTTTGAAAAAAATCATCATTCAGATCAGATTCAGATTCAGACTAACTTTATTGTCATTGCAACAAGTGCAAGGAAAGGTAAGGTGCAGGCCATGCAGTGCAAAATACAATATATATATAAAAGCTTTGTAATAATAAAAACAAAAACACAAAATGACAAGATGGATTTAAATTTAAAAAGGCACCGTTAAAAGACAGGTTGAGGTATTTACATAAGAGCAGAGAAAAACTGTAGTTCGTATATACAGGATGAATACTGAATATTGCACAAGGTAGTGACAGTTACATATATTGCACGTATTATGGAACAGTGTTGTTTAGGGCTCTTACAACCATTGGAAAAAAGCTGTTTTTAAGTCTTATTTGTCCGGGTTTTGATGGCCCTGTACCATCTGCCCGATGGCAGTAGCTCAAACAGGAAGTGGCCCGGGTGGTAGGAGTCCTTCAGGATGGTGTTGGCTCTCCTCCATCATGAATTTTGGCGCAAAAAAACGCCATAGTATACTATGTCGAAAAAAAAAATGAGATTTTTCAACATTTTGTAAAAACGTGCCATATGATGAAATAATGTAACGGAGGCCGTGAAAAACACTACAGAAAGGTTTTCTTTGAAAAAAAAATCATCATTAATTTCGGCGCAAAAAAACGCCATAGTATGTCGAAAAAAAATGTGATTTTTCAACATGTTGTAAAAATGTGCCATATGATGAAATAATGTAAAGGAGGCCATGAAAAACACTGCAGAAAGGTTTTCTTTGAAAAAAAAAAAAATCATGAATTTTGGCGCAAAAAAACACCATAGTATATCGAAAAAAAATGCGATTTTTCAACATGTTGTGAAAACGTGCCATATGATGAAATCATGTAAAGGAGGCCATGAAAAACACTATGGAAAGGTTTTCTTTGAAAAAAAAATCATCATGAATTTTGGCGCAAAAAACGCCATAGTATACTATGTCGAAAAAAAATGCGATTTTTCAACATGTTGTAAAAACATGCCATATGATGAAATAATGTAAAGCAGGCTGTGAAAAACACTCTAGAAAGGTTACCTTGAAAAAAAATCATCATGAATTTCGGCGCAAAAAAACGCCATAGTATACTGTATCGAAAAAAAATTTGATTTTTCAACGTAAAAACGTGCCATATGATGAAATAATGTGAAGTAGGCCGTGAAACACACTCCAGAAAGTTTACTTTGAAAAAAAATCATCATGAATTTCGGCGCAAAAAAACGCCATAGTATACTATGTCGAAAAAAAAATGTGATTTTTCAACATGTTGTAAAAACGTGCCATATGATGAAATAATGTAAAGGAAGCCGTGAAAAACACTCCAGAAAGGTTTTCTTTGAAAAAAAAAATCATCATGAATTTTGGCGCAAAAAAACACCATAGTCTGTCGAAAAAAATGCGATGTAAAATAATGTAAAATAATTTTTCTCAACCGTTTGGTAGAGGTCAATATTTTAAAAATCGCTGGGTCTCTTCATAAAATAAACCATTGATTGTTGTTATTAGTGCCCCAAAGAGATAAGAAATATAAAGAAATAATTCTTTCTTTGCCTTTTTCTTTGTGAGGATGTTTAAGGGTTAACTTAACATCTGTAAACAAAACAAAAACGTATCAACAAAGTTTTCTGTTAGAATTTGTGTTCTTGTAAGTTTACCTCCAAGATTTTAAATACTTTTATTTACTGCAAATGAATATACTCCAAATGTCTCACTAATAATCATTATCAGCCTTAAAAATCCACAAAACACCCCTCTATACTCGACCACACTTAGTACAGTCCGGTTCCCCCTTCTATAAATCTGCTTGGAATCATCCACTTCCTGTTTGTCAAAGTGGTCTTCTACCTGGACAGGATTTGTTGGAGCTCATGCAGCAAACATTTTGGGTAACTGCACTTTAATATGGATGGATGACACTGAATTAGAGTCTGTTTTAATGAGACTGAGTTAAGATGAGTAGCTCTGTCATTAAATAGGAAATTATATCTCAGAATTCACAGAGAAAAGTCTGAAATGTTTGCTAGGTTAGCGTCCCACATGTTCT